>NC_054468.1:168758505-169063505 GCF_017639515.1 Carcharodon carcharias
GACAGGCAACAACAAGGGTACTGGCAGTGTGTGGGGGGAAAAAAATACTGTCACCTTAAGAGAGGACAACAGGTCGATGTTCCATGGAGCCAATGGCATTCCCCCAGGATGACACCTTAGCAATCCTTGTTTCTGTTGGAGATCAGATCACTGGACTGCTGTGAGTACCTGAAAATTATCATTCGAACATTGGTTTTCTTTTTAAGAGGTACTGGCTGGCTTTAAGTGATGCTCAACCATGTTGTGGGAGGAGTGCGCCATAGAAGGCGCCATGGCCAGGCCCATCTGGGAAATGAGATTCACTGCTGGTACCGTCTCAAGGGGCAGCTGAACCTGCAGAGTAACAAGGCAATGGCCTAGACCCTGCTGGACGCTGCCTTTAACAGCAACACCAAGAGAGTTAAAGGTAAGGGAGTAAGCCAGCAGGAAATTTGGAGTGGAGTCCCATTTGGCGTTTGGTGATTCCTTCAAGCAAGCACCTGCTGGTAACCTGCAACCAGCTAGGCCCCAGATGTATAGGCATTCATCTTTCTTCTGAGGATCAGCTTATGAGGTCAAGAAGGGTTACAGATGCAAAGTAAGTGTGGCCTTCCTAAAACCATGCCTAGGCTATGCAGCAAACTAATGGAGAGGTGATTGCATCTTTACTCTCATCAGTATAAAGACAAACACCAGGAGTAGCAGTCTATGGTTTATAAGTCTGGCTCAACTGGTGTGGAACAAGGACACCACAGGTTGCTCCTGATAGTAAAATGGATCATCATGTCCTATTGCTCAGTCACTGCCCAGCTCAAGCTGGGCAGCACCTAACAAGTAAGGTACTGACCCTCTAACATCTACCTTTCCCTTTGGATACAGGAGGATAAGGGACTTTTATCTCAACAAGCAAACAGAAAGCAAGTACCCGATAAACAAAAAGGAGAAATTTTCCAGCTTGGAAACTGGAATGTCAGAACTATGTGCCCTCCCATGGACAATGACCCAAATTCTACAGTGAGCATGTGCAAGATGATTGATTGTGAGCTTCACAAGTTTGACATTCACATTGCTACTCTACGGGAGACCATGTTACACAACACAGGCTCTATGCATGAGGCTAGCTACAACTTCTATTTGTGTTGCAAGAGTGCAGAAGACAGCTATGAATGTTTGTAGGCTTTGCAGTCAGCAACAGATTGACACAATCAATTGAGCCAGCAGTAGCAACTTCTGAATGCCTCATTTCTCTGAGTTTATCATCTGATGGAGGGCTTGTCAACATTATCAGTGCTTATACACCAATCGTGAATTCTAACATCTTCAACAAAGATCAATTCTATGGCACTCCACTTGGTGTACTGGAGCATATTCCAAATGGCAAGGAGTTATTCATCCTAGGTGATTTCAATGCATGTATTGGGTTAGACAGAGATTCATGGTCAACATGTTTTGGTCTTCATGAGGTGAGCTACATTGATGAGAATGGACAATGGCTTCTTAAGCTATGAGTTCTGAATGAACTCTGCATCACCAACACTTTCTTTCAGGGCAAACATCATCACAAGGTATCATAATGTCATTCAAGATTTGGCCATTTGTACCAATTTGACTTGATTATCATCAGCAGACATGACATTCCCAGCATTCTCCATACCTGCATCTAACATTGCACAGATTGTGACACTGACTACTCTCTTGTCAGAGTGAATGTGCAATCCCAAAAGGTTCACAGCTCAAACATGACATCCTGTGGCACATCAACATTCCTGGTACAAAAGCTGATGCCAAATAGCAGCACTCAAGCAATTGTTATGCACTAACGGCTTACCAGGAAGTGCTGATGCTGATAGTGGTGAAGCTTGGAAGTTACTGAGTTGAATCATTATGACGCAGCAGCTGTACCATTTCACAAAGGTGAAAGCCACAGTAAAGTCTGGTTTGAAATGTACTCAGCAGAGATGTCATCTGTCATTGAAACAAAAAACAAAGCCTACCTGATGAACAACATAAACCCAACAGCTGGAACACTGCATGACTTGAAGATAGACAAAGCAATTGTTCAAAAGACAGGGAGACACCATGCAAATAAACACTGTGTCAAGAAATTCAAACTGCCCTGTGACAATGGAGATCCACATGCTTTCTATGATGGGATCAAGATAGCGATTGGTCCCACCATTACCAAAGTTGCCCCTCTAATATTGACCGATGGTGAAGTATTCACTGGCAGAAGTAAACAGATGTCCCACTGGGTTGAACAATACTGTGAGCTGTACTCCCATGAGATGAACATCATCCACGCTGTGCTTGAAGCTCTCCCACAGCTTTCTGTCATGGTTGAGTTGGATGCAGGACCCTCATTGCTTGAGATTGAAAATGCCATTAATCCCTCAGCAAGCAGAAAGGTACCCAGCAAGGATGGAATTCCAGCTAAATTGCTTAAGCACAGAAAGCCCTACCTACTGCCACACCCTTATGACCTCCTCCTTTTCTATTGGAGGACAGGGTCCATTCAATTGGGCATGCATGACACAAAAATCTTCACATTATACAAAAGCAAAGGTAACAAAGAAGATTGCAACAACTACCAGAACACCTCACTCCTCAGCATCATTGGAAGGGCCTTTGCCAGAGTCATGGTGAAAAGTCTCCATTGTCTTGCAGACCAAGTGTATAAAGCAGCACAGTGCAGTTTCCATGCAGATCTACACTGGACATGACATACTCCATAAGAGAAGTGAAGGGAGCAAGACATGCATCACTATCTTGCCTTTGTAAATCTTATGAAAGCCCCATCAGCAAAACAACAGTCTACGGGATTTTGGAGGAGATTGGCTATCTACCAAAGCCCCTCAGTCTCATCTGCTTTTTCCATGACAACATGCACTGTACTGTACAGTTTGATGTCTCCACTTCCAACTGTTTCAGGGAGGAGGATGGAGTGAAACAGGGCTGTGTCCTAGCCCCCACTTGTTTGGTAGTTTCTTCTCCAAGCTCCTGACCTTTGCCTTCCCTGCAGATGTGGAAGGAGGTGTGAATACTAGGTCAGGCAGCAACCTCTATAATTTATCCAGACTGAAAGGGAAGACAAAAATACAGCATGTTTTGTTTAGAGAACTCCTCTATGCTGATGATGCCAGGTTAGTCATTCACACAGAAACTCAGTTACAAAGACTCATAGATTGTCTCTCCCACACCTGTAACTTGTTCTCCCTTACTGTAAGCATCAAGAAATCCGGGATGATAAGGTAGAGACGTCGACCACACTAAACAACACTCTGTTGGAAGCGGTTAAAGACCATCTGACTCTTGATGCAGAACTCAATACACGCATAGGGAAAGTAAGCTGACTCGTAGGAGCAAGATGGTGATTTATGAGGCCTGTGTTCTCAGCACTTTGTCATATGGCTGTGAAGAAGGGGTGACTTATAACTATCTAGAAAGGAAGCTTGCCAATTTTGATCTTTGATTTCTGTGGCATATTCTTGGAATCACAAGGAAGGATAAAATCATGAATGTGGCAGTGCTGTCAAAGGCAAATCTTCCAAGTATGCTAGCACCCGTTAAGGTGAGGTGACTTTGCTGACTGGGGCACATTTGCAGGTTGGAAGACAGATACATTCCCAAGGAAATTCTGTAAGAAGAGACAGCCTGAGCTAGAAGATCAGTAGGACATTGAAAGCCCAACTTCAAGACGACTTGCAAGTGTGACATGAAGGCTGTAAACTGATTTTCACGGTGGGAGAAATGAGCTAACAACAAAGAGAAACGGCGACCTTACCTGTGGACCAGCGTACACAATCATGACGCTCTGTGGCTACAGCAGCTTGAAAACAGATGCCAATGCTGAATAGGGCACCACAATGACTCATGATAAACTCATATGCGACAGCAGAATCTGTCTCTCAGGATTGGCCTCTTCAGTCATCAGCAAAAGCTGGTGCACCATAGGAAACTAACCCAAAGCCAATAAATTTGCTGCATGTCCATCAGCTCGTGTAGATGGAAAGGTGCCGATAACAGTGAGACTTGCACAAACTTGGGCCCAGCAGCACATTTGGTGATGGCTGTATGCAACAATCATGCAAATTTGCAGGCAACACGAATTGGGCATGCTGCCTGTATCGAAAGCAACAGACACAGGTTAATCATGCATCATGATCCTCATATCCATTTTCAGGGGCTTCTAATTGAGCACCACCACCCCCCCCCCCCCCCCCCCCCAAGCCCCCCGGCCCGCCCAATGTCTTCACCAACCACACAAGCTAGTCTGCGCAGAGTCTCCAATAACTTCACTTCAATAACTCCAATAACTTGCAACCTGCTTTCAATGTTCTCACTGTAATTTAAGTTAACTCTTTTTGGAAGGGGATAAATATTCCAAGCATTACAGAGTAAATCCATGAATGTGAAAAATACACATTCACATAAAAAAAATAGAAAAAGTTATACGTTTATCATTAGAAATATACCTTGTATGCAAAGACAAATTCTGTGTTCATGTTACACAGCTGGATCGGAAAATATATTTTGAAACTTCATGTTGCTGGAAGTGCTGATGACCTTTTGAGAAAAATAGCACCATAAGTTTGAAATCCACTGAAACAAATAGAATGACTGTTACTTTTATAGTAACACCTGCAGAAGGACGTTCAGTATTTTCACAGTGACTATCATTTGTTGCAAAAGGAATTTGACAGATTTACCTTGGAATTGGGAAAAATCATCCACATATGCTGTATCAATAGGAGGGAGATATGTGGAACTAAAATATAATGCCACATTAGCCTTTCTGCTTCATGCAGTTTGGCCATCAAGTAGTATCCATGGTATGAAGGTTTGAATCACTCCTGCAGTCACTGTCCATGCTTCCAAATGCAGCCTCATTGACAATACAGGCCAGAAGACGCAAAGATACCTAGCCCTATTCTGGACAGCTGTCTATCGTCTAACAGTGTGGTTAGGAACAGGTTCCACTGTGCATACACTATACTTGGCACATCGATTTTGTTATATCTTCTCCAAAAATTAAGCTCTTAGCATTTTTGCAACTGATTAGGTGATCATAATCTCATAAAAGTAAGATCGTTTGAAAAAGTTTGAACTGCATACAATGACCTTTGTGAAAATAAGGGTACCTGACAAAAGGACAATTGCTGTCAGTTTCTTCAGGTTTCTATAATTTACAGGTTTTACTGTATTTATGCATCAAATATTTTAATCTATTTTTTTTTATTTGATTCCACTTTGCTTAAGAAATGAGTCCTAAAAAGGGGACTGGGAGGTATTGATTCACCAGTATGCATTATGGGAAAGACCTTTTTTAATTTTTTTAAAGAGAAAATTGGAGTTTATAAAGAAGTGCTTCTTTCTGTACCTTGTGTTAACTGGCTTTAATTCTTCAGATACTTCTGTTAACAATAATTAATAGATTTTCAAAAATGTCTTTCACTTATTATTGGCAACAATATCTTTTTTTTCTTAATCTGTAGCTGCAAAAGAACAATGAAACCTCCAGGCCAATCTTCAGGCTACAGCCCTATACTATGCAGCTCTTGCTGAATCATGCTGTATACACTCCACTCAGTAGCTCTCAGTCTTGAAGTTTACAAAATAGTACACCAGTAAAACTGCAGTCAGTTCAAATTGTGTCATTGAACCCAATCTGCATATTTAAAGGGGGTCATGTGTGTTTGATATGAAAACCCGTGTGAACTGGTCAAAAGAGTAGGTTAAAATTCCAGGCAGCAGGATTGGTGCAGGACACTGGCGATTTTAACTAGCTGCTCTGTTGCTGTCAAAATTATCCCTTAAATAATTTGTTTCCCATTCATCGATGTACTAACAAGTGTGTTGCATCATTCTTATGCAGTGGAAGAATTACACTTTACAGCATGTCAGTTGATCATATTACCATATTGTTGGATAATAAATCATACTCAGAAATAGTTATTTATGCCAGTCTGTGTCACAAGCCATGATCTTTTTTGTCTGTTGACAGTTGAACTCCAAAAGTCCTTGACTGGATCTAGGTTGGATATTGTGATTCATACAGTATCAGTTGGTTGGTAGCCATTTGAGGAATCACTAGGTAAGCTAATTTCAAATGACTTTGAATACCGTATTCCAATCACCATTACTTCTTATAGGTCAAAGAAAAAATATAGGATCACAATTATATGAATGCCTAAAGATTCTCTGTGGCTATGAATCAGTTCATTTTTCTATGTAGGTCACAGGAAGATATTATGAACATAGATCCCACTGTACATTCTCTGATGTGAAAATGCATAATTTAACTTTGTTTTATTGAAGTTCTCAAGTAATGTGATTTGTAGTGACCTGATTTGTTTGACATTTCCCATTGGCATTTTCACTATACATTTATCAGGTGCCTGCAACCTTTCACTGTTCCTTGGACTTGCTTTTGTAGTTTGACAACTTATCTCCATCCTAACTCTCAGTTGTAACATTAGAATAACTTCAAGAAAGCTGCAGTATATCAGATTTCCATTCAGCTTAGATATCTTTGTTCAATAATGGAAATCAATTTCAATTGTAAATATTTAGCAGGGAACTTAGTTGAAGACTACTTAGAACACTGAATTCCCATTTATATTTTCAACCTCACTATGATCACATTCAGTATAAATCATTATAATCCAAATTAAATCTGGCCCCCAACATTTATACTGAAAGTTGCCCACATCAGTTCATGCAATTGGAGACATTAAGTTACTTACCTAATACATGGCTGATATTTGGCTTACAGCTAAAATGCACAGGTGAATGCATTAGGCATTCATTTTAACTTGATACTAATCTCATATTCAAAGTTTCATTCAATTCTAGTCACCCTTTTGTTCTAATATTCTTTCACAATGTAAGAATGAATTCAGTTTGTATGACTCCCACAATATCTACTGAATTAGGCGTGACTGTACTCCAAACTCCAATAAACATGAATTTTCAGTTCAATTTTAAGTACAGTTTATCGTTAAATAGTTAGAAATATTTGAACTCTGCATTTCCTCAGCATTTGCCAGCCATTAATATATTTTAAAACATAATAAAACATTTAAACTCTCCAGATAATGTTTGTGCAATTTAGTGGAGTCATGTTTATTTAATTGGCTTTTAAAATCACTCATTTTTAAAAAAATCAGATGATCAAAATTAATCCTGAAAAAGCAATTTATTGCAATTTCTTATTGTGTTTTACCATGATATCTTGGTGCTCAATTCTGCCATTTGTATATTTTAATCTATCATACAATCTGACACAAATAAACATACCACTAGTATCAATGAAAGGCTGCCAGGCATAGTTTGTTGACAATAAAATACAGAATACTAAGAGAAAGTCTCTGTAAAGCACTTGATACCAAAGTGGCCAGGATGCAGCACATCTTTGTTGTTAATAGAAAATGTAATAAAACGTGGTCATTACAACAGAAATGTAAATTTGAATTTCTCTTACATTTTTGTGACTCAAATTTTATCCCATTTAATATATTTTGTATAAAGTAAAAGAATGGTGCCATTTCTGCATCTTAAAACTGCAACAATCTGGAATTTAAGGTCTAATTATAATTTAAAGGTACAATTAATCAGAGACAGATGCAGAAATAGCACATTAACTTTTCAAACTAAGCCCCTCTAACCCCTCAAAAGTGATTTATGGCAGTTTACAACACAGTTGGACTGATAAGTCAACATCTTCAATTCCTTTGTGTACAATGTATATAAATAAAGCTTACATGAAAAGTAACCGCTCCTTTTAAATTACTAACTGTCCTCCCACAAAATCTAGAATAAAGACCAGCTGTCACTTTCAGTTGAGGAGAGGCTTTCACAGCCAATCAGAGCCCTGTTCTGAGCACAGTAGCTAGGGCACAGCTCCCCCTACTGATAATCTCCACATGGGCAGAGTTCAATGGTCCTGCATATGATTGGAAATTGAGGGCGATAAATTTAACAATTGAAGAATGAGAGAGGATAGGCTCCAAGTTTTTCAGACACTGCTATGGAGGCCTTGGTAGAGGCAGTGGAAAGTAAGAGAGATGTACCCATAAGGGTCAAGGAGGCCCTTCAGAAAGCAGTGGGAACAGATAACTGTGGAGGTCAATGCCCGGAATCTAATCCCAAGGACCTGGATGCCAGAATAAGTTAAGTTACCTTATACAGGCAATCATTGTAAGTGGGTGCATTTTCAAATGCCATATTGTACCATCTGCGCCACTAGCCCCAGCCTCTGTTTAACATAGCACACCCCATTGCTCAACTGCCAACAATTTCTGTTAGTAGGACTCATTCCTGACATTCACATGTTCGACTGCACCCTCACAAATGTAGCACTGCTGCAAGTGTCACGCCTACATCTCACAGCTTGCAAACACTAACAGCACTGTGGGGGTACCTACACCACATGGACTGCAGCAGTCCAAGAAGGTGGATTTACCATTACCTTCTCAAGGAGCAATTAGGGATGGGCAATAAATACTGGCCTAGCTAGTGATGCCCTCATCCCATGAACAAATAAATAGAAAAGTCAGCTATTGAACCAAACCTCAAAAACACATTGCATCACACCCACTGACACATTTTCTTCCCTCTTTCAGGACAAGGTGGGAGGTAACTGGAGGGGGAATAGATCTACATCTTTTAATCCCCAATGAGGAGACAGCGCTGGCCCTTATTGGGAAGGCCGTTGCTGAGGCTGTGGCCAGGGTGGGGATAAAACTTTCAAAAATGACAGTATCTTCTTACCTAATCCTCCTTCTCACACCTCTCATCCTGCAATCCCTTCTGATTTTCTTTTAATTCTTTCATGGGATGTGGGCATCACTGGCAAAGCCAGTATTTGTTGCCCATCTCTAATTGCCCTTGGACAGAGTGGTTTGTGAGATCATTTCAGATGGCAGTTAAGACTCAACCACATTACTGGCCAGATTAGGTAACAATTAGTTCTAAATATTATTATTAAACAAACAAGATGGATATTTACAACAATCAATGATAGCTTTATGGTCACCAATACTGAGACTAGATTTTAATTTACCAGCTGCTATGGAGGGATTTGAACCCACATCCCCAGCTAGGATTCTAGATTACCAGGTCAGTAACATTATCACTACACCACCATGTACAAGATTTAGATGTTGGAAGCATGCACCTCTTACTTCCCCTCTCTGTGCACCAGATCTTTACCATTGTGCCTTTCTCCTTTCAGGCATCAAGATGTGCAACTTGGCTGGGCAGTAGAAGAACATCAAGATGACAGTGATGATGAAGACAAATCATCACATGAATTCACACTCACAGCCACATGCTCAGATACTGACATTGTCTAAATCTTAGAGGACAACATAGATACAGGACCTGCATATGGTGACAAATTGTGCACGAGTAGCCTGCAGGTAGGGCAGGGCAAAAATGGTGCAGGTGACAGCTCACTGTAAAGGACTCAGATGAGCACTTCAATGGGGCAGCTTGTAAGAGAATGCAGATGGGTCATGGGATTATAAGAAATGGGAGCAGGTGTAGGCCATTCAGTCCATTGAGCCTGCTCCACCATTCAATAAGATCAAGGCTGATCTGATTGTGGTCTTAACTCTATACTCTCCTGCATGCCCGCCATGACCCTTGACTCCCTTGTCAATCAAAAAATCTGTCCAGCTCAATCTTGATTATATTCAATGACCAGCATCCACTGCTCTCAATGGAAGAGAATTCTGAAGGCTAACAATGCTCTGAGAGAAGAAATTCCTCCTCATCTCTGTATTAAATGGGAGACCCCTAATTTTTAAACTGTGCCCCCAGTTCCAGATTCCCTCACGAGATGAAACATTTTTTCAGCATCTACCCTGTCAGACCCCCTCAGAATCTTATATATTTCAATCAAATCACCTCTCATTCTCCTAAACTCCAATGAGTATAGGCCCAACCTGTTCAGCCTTTCCTCATGAGACAAGCCTTTCATTCCAGGAATCAACTTAGTGAACCTTCTCTGACCTGATTACAACCTAAGTATATCTCTCCTTAAGTAATGAGACTAAAACTGTACATAATACTCCAGGTGTGGTCCCACCAATACTCTGTACAGCTGTTGCAAGACTTCCCTACTTTTATACTCCATCCCCTTGCAATAAATATCAACATTCTATTTGCCTACCTAATTACTTGCTGTACCTGCATGCTTTTTCTATTTCATGTACAAGGTCACCTAGATCCCTCTGTACTGCAGCATTCTGCGGTCTCTATCTATTTAAATAATATTCTGCTTTGCTATTCTTCCTGCTAATGTGGACAACCTCACATTTTGCCACATTGTACTCCATCTGCCAAATTTTTGTCCACTTATTTAATCTATCACTATACCTTTACAGACACTTTGTATCCTCCTCACAATTTGCTTTCCTATCTATTTTTGTATCATCAGCAAATTTGGCTACAATACAGTCAGTCCCTTCATCCAAGTCATTATTATAGATTGTAAATAGTTAAGAGCCCAGCACTGACCCCTGTGGTACTCCACTATCTACAGTTTGTCAATCTGAAAATGATTCATTTGTGCTGACACCCTACTCCTGTTAGTTAGCCAGTCCTCTACACATGCTAATATATCACCAAATTCTTGGTGCATTGCAAAGCCTGCCAGAAAGCCTGTGTTCATTGTCAAAGAGCATGGTGGAGTCCAGCACCAACTCAGCACAGTTGCAGAGCTTGGAGCCCATTCTTTCCAGCATGGAAGTGGTGGCCAACTCCATTCGCACACTTGTGGACCCAGCATGATGCAGCATCCGTTGGCCATTGCAGCAGCTTCTATTTCAGAACAAGCTGATGTCAGTCATGTGAGCTCAGATTAATCCACAGCAATGATAGCAGCAAAGTGTGCAAAAGTGCTTGCAGGGATGTCCAGCAGTGCAATAATCTGTCCTCCAACCATAAAAAGCACCCACACTTGTGAAACCTAAATAACTGTCAGAGGTATTGAACCAGCAACTAAGCCACAAATAGTTAATGATTCTGTTAACTAGTGTTGCTCAGGGATCCTTCATGCTACTGAACATGCAGTCTGCTGTGAGAGGTTAAGGGAGGATATTAACTGGAGTGTTGAGCTCCAAACTAGCAGCACTCGTGTCAAATCAGCATTGTATCCTGATTGACACCACACTCTGCCTGCTTTGCATGCTTCTGGCAGACATTCACCGTGCATGCGCTAATGCCCTCACTAATGTGGCATTCGACCAGATTCACCTCACACTTGTACACATGTGGCAGGCACCATTTTGGAACACAAAAAGCATTTCCAGAAATGGACACAAACTATTCCTTGCCCCTTTAGTGATCTCCCGAGAGAAAAAAGAACAGTTGGAGAGGGAAAGAAAGACCAGGGATGAAGACAGGTCAAAATAGAATCAAGATGCAGTAAAGGAATTTGCTGTGCTTATTGAAGTCATGGTGGATGATGATCACTTACAACTACCTAATATATGTGATAGGCATGGTTTATGGTTTCCAATTTGAAAAGATGACAAAAGACAATAACGAGGTCTTATGGAGTAATGGGTAGTATACCAGCCTCTGAGTCAGAAGTTCCAGATCCATGTCCCGCTTCATGATTTGATGGCCAAGGAAGTCAAACAATATCAACTTATAAATCCTTCCAACATGTTGTAAGAGCAAGACAGACTCCTGGTCAGCCATCTGCAGAAGGCAATGGCAAACCACTGCTGTATCTTGCCAATCAAAAGTATAGATGACCACAGAAGTCTATGGTTGCCATTGGCCTTTCAGGGCATGGTACCTGAAGAGAGAGCAATGAAGACAATGAACTTCTTTCTATACTCTCGATGCTTTTTTGGTCACTTCTCCAAATATACGTGCAAAATAACTTTCCTGTGGAAAGCATGACAGCCTGGGGGACCAAAACTCCAAGACTTAAAGTTAATATTAAAGGTTTGTATTCAGGAATCTGTATTTTTCAAGATACAATCTTTAACATTTTAGTGTAGAACTTAGATTTAGAATATCCTGAATGATTTTCTATCAAAGGAGCCAAATTATCTCTGCTTGCTTGTCAAAAGTGCTCATTAATAACTTGGTTTACTTTTATTCCAAGAAAGAAATAATGACCGCAGTGAAGCCATAAATGAAACAATAGGCATAAACTTCAATCAATGTAATAAACCTGATCATAAAATTAGGCAAATCATATTGGATTCCAGTGCCAGTGCCTCACTATGTATGTAGGATATAAGCCATAACACACCTGATAGAAAAGCAACAAATTGTATAGCATTGGATATACAACTCGGGCTACTGCTGAATAGGCATGACAGTTAGTTATTTTTCCCTTAAAGTCTCCAGGAATAGGAAATGTTGCCACAGTGTGTGTTGGTTCACGTACCTGTGTCCTAACTAAAGCTAAAAGCAAAATATTGCGAATGCTGAAAATCTGAAATAAAAACAGAAAATGCTGGAAAAATTCAGCAAACAGAGTAATGTTTCGAGTCCATATGACTCTTCTTGAGAGGAGTCATATGGACTCAAAATCTTAACTCTGTTTCTCTCTTCATAGATGCTGCCAGACCTGCTGAGTTTTTCCAGCATTTTCTGTTTTTATTCCTAACTAAAGCTGATTGTTACAAGATTGCATTATGATTACATTTTCTTCAAATAAGCAAATTGGAAACAAACAAGCTTACATGGTTTAAAAAAGTCTGAAAATACTCAAAGTTTCACTGTGGGCATTAATTTGGAGAATATGTATTTTGCATTTCATGGCACTGCCCTCTGATCTTTGCCTCTCATTTTTTGCCAATTAGCCCCAGAGTTCTAACTTTATGTTTGGCAGAAACCCAGAGCTGCAAAGTGAAGATCAGTGGGGATATACATTTAAATTGTGCATTCCTAAAATTGACTTATTAAATT
This sequence comes from Carcharodon carcharias, assembly GCF_017639515.1. NCBI lineage: Eukaryota > Metazoa > Chordata > Chondrichthyes > Lamniformes > Lamnidae > Carcharodon > Carcharodon carcharias. Next base: position 168,771,421 of record NC_054468.1, read on the forward strand.
TATGACTTATTTGTTTTGATGAGTGCACTGGCTTAGAACATAATCCTTTCATTCCTGGGCCCAACAGCAGCCAAGACAGATTGGATAAGTTTCCACTCTGATGACTGTACGGCAGGTAAGATTTTTGACAATTGGAGTTCAGTACGTAATGGGTATAATCGTTTATGATTCAGGACTAATTGGTATTAGGCAGTCAGGCTCAAATACAGAAATTCCAAGGAGGCTTTTGCAGGCATGTAAATAACAGAATATGATATTTTCTCTCTTGCTATGTTTATCCCATTCAATAATCCACACTGCTCCTCATTAATTACAGTGTTTGTTTCCTCTCCCTCTTATGTGGAAAAAGGCGCAAAATACATCCAAGCTGGGGTTACATATGAACATACAAATTCGGAGCAGGAGTAGGCCGCTCGGCCCCTCAAGCTTGCTCCACCATTCAATAAGATCATAGCTGATCTGAATGTAACCTCAACCTCACATTCCTGCCTATACGATAACCTTTCACCCCCTTGTTAATCAAGACTCTATCTAGTTCTGTCTTAAAAATATTCAAAGACTCTGCTTCCACCTCCTTTTGAGGAAGAAAGGTCCAAAGACTCACAACCCTCAGAGAAAAAAATTCTCCTCATCTCTGTCTTAAATGAGCAACCCCTTATTTTTAAACAGTGACCCATAGTTCTAGATTCTCCCACAAGAGGAAACATCCTCTCCATATCCACCCTGTCAAGACCACTCAGAGTCTTAAAGATTTCAATTAAAATGCCTCGTACTCTTCTAAATTCCAGTGGATACAAGCCTAACCTGTCCAGCCTTTCCTCTTAAGATAGCCCGCCCATTCCTGGTATTAGTCTACTAGACCTTCTCTGAACTACTTCTAACTCATTTACATCTTTCTTTAAACAAGGAGGCCAGTACTGTATACAATACTCCAGATGTGGTCTCACCAATGCCTTGTACAACTGAAACATAACCTCTCTACTTTTGTAATCAATTCCCCTCATGATAAATTATAATATTCTATTAGCTTTCCTAATTACCTGCTGTACATGCATACTAACCTTTTGTGATTCATCCACTAGGACACTCAGATCCTTCTGAATCTCAGAGCTCTGCAATCTCTCACCCTTGCAATGTGAGGCACCCTTGCATTTTCCTTGCTACCTCAGCAGCGACCACTTCTCTCTCAGAACTGCCAGCCCTCTGGTTCAGCAAACAGAGTGAATGGCATACAGAGCATCCTTAAATAGTTGCATCCCCTGCCTGCAGGCTCTTAATTGCCAGTTCCTGGCAATATCATGGGGGGAAACCCCACCTCCCACTAACTCTGCTGGCCACCCAAAAACCAACCCGACGATAGGACCTCCACCACTGCGGCAAAATCTCACCCAGTATAAAGTGTCATTTAGAAAAGCATGGATTAATCAAGGATAGTCAGGACGGATTTGTTAAGGCAAGGTCATGTCTGACGAACTTGATTGAATATTTAGAGGAGGTAACAAGGAGGGTTGATGAGGTTAACATGTTTAATGTAATCGTCATGGGTTTTGGCAAGGCTTTTGACATGGATCCCACATGGCAGACTAGTCAGAAAATCCAAAGCTCATGGGATCTAAGGGAAAATGGCAACTTGAATCCAAAATTGGTTCATTGGCAGGAAGCAAATTATGTTTTTGTGACTGGATGACTGTTTCCAGTTTGGTTCCACAAGGCTTAGTACTGGGTTCCTTGCTTTTTATGGTATATATCAATGATTTGGACTTGAACTTGGCTGGAATGGTTAAAGAGTTTGTAAATGATATGAAAATTGGCTGTGTGATTGACACTGAATAAGAAAGCTGTACACAGCAAGAAGGCATCAATGGACTGTCCAGGTGGACAAAATCGTGGCAAATGGAATATAATCCAGAAGAATATGAGATACTTCATTTGAGGACGTGTTGGGGGGTGGGGCAGGGGGACAAACAAGGAAAAGTAATACACAATAAATTGTAGGGTTCTGAGAAGTGCAGAGGAGCAGAGGGACCTTGGAGTGCATGTTCACTGATTCCTGAAGATAGTAGGACAGGCAGATAAAATGGTTAAGATGAAAAATGGGATAATGTCCTTTATTGGCTGAAGCATAGATTATAAGAGCAGGAAGGTTACGCCAGAACTGTATAAAACATTAGTCAGCCACAGCTAGAGTACTGTATAGAGCTCTGGTCACCATATTACAGCAAAGATGTGATTGCATGAGAGAGAGTGCAGAGGATATTTACTAGGATGTTGTTGAGAATGGGGAATTGTGGCTATGATCAAGGACTAGGTAGGCTGGGGTTGTTTTCATTGGAACTGAGGAGGCTGAAGGTAGATTTAATTGTGGTGTAAAAAAATTATGAGAGACCTAGATAGGCTGGACTGGATGGGCCGATTTCCATTAGCAGAGAGGTCAATAACCATGTGGCATTGACTTAAAATAATCGGTAGAAGGATTAGAAGGGAGTTAAGGATTACGTTTTTCACCCAGAGTTTGTTGGGATCTGGAATTCACTGCCTGAAAGGGTGTGAGAGTTAGAAACTCCCATCATATTTACAAAACACTTGGATATACACTTGAGGTGCCATGACCTACTGGGCTGCAGCCCAAGGGCTAGAAAATGGATTTAGGCAGAATAGCTTTTTCAACTGGTATGGACACAATAGGCCAAATGACCTTCTCCTGTGCCACAAATGTTTCTATATTTTCTAGATTGTGTCACTGCTTAACTTTAAGGGTAGTGTAGATTCAAGATCTGCATCTTTGAGCCACAGAGCAGGAGTGAGCTACAGGCAGACCAGGGGGGCAGGATATTTCATAAGCCAGATCACCGGAGGCAGAGATCGCCCATGAGTTCATCTACAGGGGACTCAAGTGAGGAGATTGATGGGGCAACATACAGAAGAATACTAGTGAACATTCACACTGAGATAGTTGGTGCTTTAACAAGTTGTGAAACAGAGGTATGAAGGAAACCAGCTCCAACATGGGGCAGGGCATCGCCCAAAGCTTGGAGCCCATTCTTTTCAGCATTGAAGTGGTGACCAACTCCATGATTGTATTTGTGGTTCCAGCCATAATGCAGCAACTGGTGGCCACTACCTCAGCTTCTGTTGCAGCACTGGTGGAAGGATGGAAGTCAACCAATGTCTCAGTGCTGCAGTAGGAGCTCAAACACACATGACATTCATGTTTGCTGCAATGCAAGCTCAGACTGTGGCTGACATGACTATGGGTTTCAGCGTCCAAAAACACATGCAGCCTCTTGCAGCAGTCCAGCAATCTGTGCTCCAGCAGATTACTAGGATTGCTGAGGTACTGCCCCGAGGAGCTTGAAACTGTTGCACTCTCTCAGGATGACAGCAGTTGCATTCACAGCAGTGTCACTCCACCAATGCCCTTGCTGTTGCACCTCAGCCAGCCAGCCCAGACTGCTGCTGCCTGTGCCAAGATTGTACAGTCCAAAGCCAGGATTTTAAACCCAGTGCTATTTAAGGTTGTCCTGTAAGGCCATCTGCAGTTTCTTCCACTAAAACATGGCATCCTTCTACTAGCCATGTCACAACAATTGGGTTAGCGCTGCAAAGAAACATTAGGACAAGTAGCAGACTACCACGAGCTCAGAGACATGCTCTGAAGAGTATAGTAGGGCTCCCCCAAGTGGTCCAGAAATCAAAACCAATGCTTGAAAATGGCAGTGGTCTACTCCATGAGGTCCTTAGTGGCTGCACAGCTTTCATTATGAGTCCATTATCCGCATATTGAGGAATGGAGTTGAGGATGTTCAAGCTGAAGACAGAGCCTCAGTTGAGGAGTTCCTCAAAATGTTCTCTCCAATGAGCACTGACTGCCTCCATGTCCTTGAGGAGCTCCCCTCCATGCTTGTCTCTCAGCGGGGTGGGCCCTTGAGTGCTTGACCATAGATTGTCTTGACATTGCTGAAGAAAAGCACATGTTGTTGGTGTCCGAGTTGTTGGGTCTCCCACGTTCTTTCTGCCCTCTTTTGTTCCTTATGTCTTGGGTTTTATGCTGTACCACTGCCTTCAAATGTGTATAAGACTACTGCTTTTCTCTTGAGTCGTGGTGAAGTTCCAGTCAATGAACGCTTTGCGCTTAGGTTCAATGAGGTCCTTTATCTCTTGATCTTTCTACCAGTAAACGTTGTGACTGGTTTGACAAAAATGATCAAGTATCTCTTCTCGGCTTGTTCTGGTGGACGTTCAGGTTGACCAAGCATGGTAGCACACCGTAGCTCCTGGTGGTTGAAAATTTAGAAGTTGGCAGTAAGAAGCTGCCTGAGAAGGGCCACCTTAGTGGAATCTTTGGCGACATTTGATGTTAATTTTCTTGCGGCATTGCTTCAAATGCCTTTGCTGTTTGGGGGCTAGGCTGATGGAGATGGCAATCAAATAAGATGGTGATAGGTCCATAAGTCATCAGTGCTTGTCACTGGTGTAGTCATAATGTGCAGGATAATTGTGGTTTGTTATATGCTGTATAACCTTTTGATAAATGCCTCTATTTCAAATCAGTGAAAAATATATTGATTATGTAATGGAGTACAGAATCTCCAGTTGCCTTTACCTGCGGAAGAGGGCATGGCAGGCCGACTTTTATGAAACTGCTCTCTAAGGATACTGCCTTGACTGGTGGGTGCACATTGGATATTCTGCACAATCCCCAGGATTTTCTAGTCATCATTTTTAAGGTGAAAAATCATGGGCTGTGCATTTCTGATGTGTCAATGTGTGCTCTACGTAAGTGAGGCTCCAAATTGGAATCATAATTTTGTAAAACTGTCCCTTGAAAATGCAGGGAGTTTAGTAAAAATCTGATTAAAACCCACTTCACTTCACCCAAGCACCGAAGTGAGAAAATTGGTGCATCAATCTGACCAATATAAGAGACAATCATGCATCTCTAGGACACATTGCATAGACCTGCAATGAGATGGGTTAAAAGGGTTTGAAAGTTCAGTGATTCTGGAAAAAACAAAGTAGAAAAGCTTTATCATTACCTAGTGACAGTGATCCAGTAACACAGATGCACAAAAGAGAGGGGTTGAGAGGGGGTGTTCAGTGTGTGTCAGGGAGAGAAGACAGGACATTTTCCACACCTGTCCACCGCCATGATGGTCTGGTCCCGCTGCAAGTCAATGGACTTCTGGCTGGGGTGCCACCTCACCTACGACAGGTCCCACGCATGTCAGGGCCAGAAAATCCCAGCCAAGAATTTTAAGCTCTCTGAGAAGAAAAACTAGCAAGGCTAGTGGGACAGTAGTTAACTGAATAATAAGTAAAGTGATCAGTTTAGCAGAGGTGCTACTGGAAGACTGAGTTTAGGGAACTCATTTGTTTGCGCTGCATTTGAAGAAATAGTGAGTTTAGAATAGGGTTTTTGGGTGTCATGGAGAGATATGAGTTGGGTGAGAAGCATCAAGTGAATACTCAGGAATTCACTGGAAGAAAGCCGTTTGCAACTATGCGAGTCTCAAGCAAGAAGCCTTTTGCGTCAAGCTAGTGGTAACGCTTCACTGGTTTATGTGTCTGTAAAGATATTGCTAGAGTAAAGGAATAGTGGAAATTTGAATCATCTTCTTGTGTTTGTATTCAGATCTTTCCAACCTTTTTGCCTGGTATAATATAGTTCTTGTTTCAATAAATATTTTATTCTTTGTATTAAGAGTTCATCAGCAGATTCCTGTGAACTTGTTCAGTAACTTTCCTCCATGATTAAGATAAAAGTTAGCATCTATAAAGCCAGGTTTCATGCTGGGATCTGGCCTGCTCAGTATTAACAGCAGCTGGGATCATGATAAAGTGGGGGCTTGTCCAGGTTTCATAAGAATGATATGATTAAAGTCATTACCCAACATTTAGAATTAAAAGAAAAGAAACCTGAAACTGATGTATCACAGGTAGAGGTAGCTAGAATTCAGTTGCAGATGAAGCAGCCTGAACTTGAAAAAGAAAAAGAAATGAAAGGAATTGAATTAGAAAAAGAGGAAAAAGACAAAGGAAAAGAAAGAGCAAAAGAAATGGAAATGCGAAAGCTTGAGCTCGAGTTTCAAAGACAGAAAGAGATCAGACAGCATGAACTGGCTAGAGAAAAGCTTAGATTAAACGAAGAAAGGAGATATATAGGTTCAGAGGATGAGTCTAATTCTACTGAGGATTTTGATTTAACTAAACGTCTTCATTTAGTGTCTAAATTTACAAAGGATAGGGTTGAAAGATATTTCACCTCATTTGAAAAGATAGCTGTGAAGTTGAAAGGGCACTGGGACCCTAATGTTACAAACTGACCTAACAGGTGCAGCAATGAATGTGTACTCTAGTTCATCAGAAGAGCAATCTGCAGACTATGAAGTAGTTAAAAGGGCAATAAACAATGCATATGAGCATGTTCCTGATGCTTATCGAATAAAATTTAGGACCAAAAGGAAAAAGCCTACTCAGACATTTGTTGAATTTGCAAGAGAGAAAGAAATGCTGTGGGATCAATGATTTTGCTCATTAAAGTTGGAACAGACTTTTATTAATGTGAGGGAAATAATGATTATGGAAGAATTCTGAAATAGCTTTCCAGTAACCATTAAGACTTATTAAGATGAGTGTCAAGTACCAAAGATCCAAGAAGCAACAGTTTTGGCTGATAGCTATGATGTCTCACACAAATGGTTACATGTGGGGAATTTGTCATATGGGAATCAACAGGGCAATTGGAGGAATAGAAAAACTAGTGATGGAAAAGGTACTAGTTCTGGAGAACAGGCAGAAGGACTCCAAAATAATAAAGGAGATAGACTAGAACCTAAAAGTGATGTAAAGAAATGATTATGCTTCCATTGTAATAGAACTGGATACACTAAAGTTAATTAATGGAAATTAATTGGGAGACCAATTGCAGTAAAAGAAACACTGGGGCCGAATTTTGCCTTTGTCAGGTGGGCTTGGTGGGGATGGGTGGGGGCAGTGGGGAAGCTGACCACCGCCCGTGATCAGGGCCGGAAAGCGATTTCACACTGGTGGACCAATTAAGGCCCGTGCTTCAGCACTCAGCGGTGCCTGTGGTGGGGTGGGGGGGAAGAGGGTGAGCAAGGCGAGCAGAGAGCTTCATGCATGCATGCAGGTGTGCACTGGTAAAGCCCCCTGAGGCACAGAGCTGCCTCAGGGAGATGAAGAGTTCTGAAATACAAAAATAAAGAATTTTTAAATGTTACAGAACATGTCCCTTCACGTGACTCTGGCACATGAGAAGGAACATGTTATGAATGAGATGCAACATTTTTAATTTTATTTGCTGTTGGAAACCTCATCCTCGTCCCTGGATGAGGTTTCCAACAGCATTGCGCATCATTTCACGCTTGAGCGGGTTGGCATGCACCCGCCCGGTGAGGTGAAAATTCTTCCCCTAAAGAACATTTTGGAAAAATTAAATTAGGGAAGGAGACAATTGAGAAAACAGTAGCCGTAGTGCAAGTGCAAAGTGAAGGCTCAGGATCTACCAAAGAGGTAGAAATAATTCCTCAGACTCCAAGTGAATTCAGAAAAAATAAATTATGGAAGGTTTTAATAATTTTGTTTATAGAGAAGAGGCATTCCCTTATTCTTCTAATCAAGGAGGTAAATCAATAAAGATATTGAGACACACTGAGGCAAGTCATTCAGTGATGTTGGCTCATGATACGAATTGTCTTCCAGAGGGGTTAATGAAGGAAAAAATATTAATTGGAGGTATCCAAGATGTTATGAACTGGTTCCATTGTATAGAGTTGAATTAAAGTGTGATTACGTAAATGGAGAGGTTACAGTGGAGTAGTGCATAAAACGCCTATGGCAAGAATTGATTTTATCTTGGGGAATGACCTGGCTAGTTCAAAAATATTACCTTCACCAAGAGTGTTGGATCAACCAGTGGAAATGAAAGAGACTAAAATGCTACAGGAGGAACAGCCTGAATTATTTCCTGGCTGTGAAGTGACTAGATCTCAGGCGCATAAAATTAGACAGGAAGAGGAAAGAGGGAGATGAAGTAGGAATTCAGTTATCTGGAACTATTTTTGAATATCTGAGCGAAAAGGAGGAAGTTAAAGAAAATGAGGCTGACATGTTTAGCCCATCTTCTTTAGTAAAAATGCAACAGACTTTTCCTGAGTTAAGAGAGCAGCATCAAACAGCCTACTCAGAGTTTGAATCAGAACCAATACCTTAGTGTTATTATTTAAAAGACAAAGTGCTAATGAGGAAATGGAGACCGCCTCAAATACTAGCAGATGAGGAGTGGTCAGTGGTTCATCAGGTGGTAGTACCGTCTGAGTTTCATAACTAAATTTTATGAGTGGCTCATGAGATTCCAATGGCAGGTTATTTAGGTATTAGAAAAACACAGGCTAAAATAATGAACCATGTTTTTATTGGCCAGGATTGCATAAAAGCATGGTTAAATTCTTCCAAGCATGTCATACATGTCAGGTAGTGGGGAAACGCACCATCAATTAAACCTGCACCTTATTTCCAATACCAGAACCATTTAGCAGAGTCTCATAGACTGTGTAGGACTCCTCCTTAAAACCATAAGTGAGAATCAATAGCTTTCAACAGTTATGGATGTTATGACATGATTTCCTGAGGTGGTGCCTTTGGGAAAATTACTGCCAAAGTGAAAGTTAATTCGATTTTTTGCAAGATATAGATTACCGAAGGAAATAAAACCAGATTAAGCCTCAAATTTTATGTCACAAATATTCAAAGAAGTAATGAATAGTTTGGGAAAAAAACAATTTAAGTCTTCAGCTTACCATCCACAATTACAAGGAGTGTTAAAAAGATGACATCAAACTTTAAAGACCATGATTAAAGCCTAATGTCAGGAATGTCATAATGATTGAGATAAAATAATTCCATTTTTACAGTTTGCTATTAGGGATGTATCAACAGGGTTCAGTCCTTTTGAACTAATATATGGACACGAGGCGAGAGAATCCCTTAAATTAATTAAGGAAAAATTTATAAACCAAAACTCAGAGACTAACCAAAACATGTGAGTTGGCCAAAGAGCATCTGAAAATCACTTAGTAATGAAAGTTAGAACAGATAAAAATGCCAAAGCTCAAAATTTTGTTGCTGGAGATAAGATGTTAGTCTCTAGTGAACCGTTAAAAGCAAGGTTCAATGGACCTTATCAAATCAAAAAGAAACTCAGCGATGTAAATTACATAGTAAGTAGACAAGGCAGGAGGAAAAGGTTGCATTAATATGTTGAAACAATATTATGACAGGGAAGGTATTCAAGATAGGAGTGTATTTACAGTGGCAAAATAAATGGGTTGGATAATGCAGAAGTGTTTAAGAAGTTAGATATAAGAGTAAGCTATTTTCTAGAAGACTGTCAAGGTGGCTTAAGAAAATTATTACAAACTCATGATTCAATTTGTGTGAATAGGCCAGGGAATACTTCTTTGGTCATACATGAGGTTAACACAGGGGATGTGTTACCCATAAAGCAATATCCTTACAGGTTAAATCCAGGGAAATTAGCCCAAGTGAGGGAAGAGATCAAGTTCATGATGGAAAATGGCCTTAATGAACGGAGTTACAGGGCGGAATCATCCAATCCCATTGGCAGCAGGTGTCATGGCGGGCAGCGGGGGACAATCCGGTGTGAGGGGCAGAAATCAGATTCATGCCAGCATGGAAGTACATTGGGTTCATCCAATAGTGTCCACCATAGTGGAATGTAAATGCCACTGGAGGCCGATGTGAACCTGATTTGCATCCCGGTACTACAATGCGAAGTAAGGCCCGACCAGAATCGTCCCCCCACGCCAGATCTACCATTATGCCGGCCCAGAACACATTTGGACAAGCTAGATGTGCAGAAGTTGGCGCTTACCTTAGGGCGTTGCTCATATTGTGGACATCTGAGTAGAAGAAGATCTGGAGTGCATTGTGGAGGCACAAACACATCGCATGCTGGGAGGATTCTCATGGACATGGCTCCTCTGAGAAACAGCTCACCAACTTTGGGAAGTCTCCATTGATGCTTCGGGTCTGCTTTGGAACATCATGGCCTTGGCCATAGGCTGCTACGGATGATCGGCGAAGGTTGGGAGAGTGGAAGGTCTAGCTGTGAGTGGGAGAGGAAGGTGTACGAGGGTGGCTGGGAGATGAAGGTCTAGGAGTTACTGGGGGAGGAAGGTGTACCTGGGTGGCTGGGAGAGGAAGGATTAGGTGTCAGTGGGAGAGGAAGGTGTACCGAGGGTCAGGGCGAGAGGAAAGTCTAGCTGTGAGTGGGAGAGGAAGGTATCCCAGGGGTGGGGGGGTCATGGGGGCTGAGTTTGGAAAGTGATGGGGACAAAGGTGTTGGATTGAGGTTGGGGGAAGCAGAGGAGGGCGTATGGGGAGAGGATGGTATAACAGGGGAGAATGTAGCAAGTGGGGAAGTGGGTGCAAGGGAGACGAAGGTGTAAGGGAGGGAGCTGGGAGTGATGAAGGTGTCCAGGAGAGGGGAGGAGGGAGTAAGAGCGGAGTGGGGAGTAAGGGTGGAGGAGGGAGTAAGGGTGAGGGATGTCCAGGTGAGCATGCAAGGGCAGAGTCTGTGAAGTCAATGGGGAGTGAATTGAGGGTGGACGTGGGAGGAGAAAGTGAAGGGGACTGGTAGGGTGGGAGTGTATTGGTAGTGATAGAAGGGGCAGTGAGGGTGGTTAGGGGTACTGGGAGGCTGATATGTATCCTGGGGTGGAAGGAGGAGGCTGGGTAGGTCAATGTGGATGGGGGTGGGATTCTTAGGAAGGTAGAGGGCGTGCATGTTCTTCTAGGCAAGCTGGAAAGACAAGGGTTCAGGTGACAGTAGGGAGGTGGAAGGTGATGCCGGGGGTTCGACAGTGACGGGAGAAAGGACATGGGTGACTGGGGGAGGGGAAAGGACGAGGGCAATGACAATATACTTGACCACGATCATGGTTGTCAAAATCAAAAGTGAACGGAGCCTGGTGTTGGGGAGGTGCTGCATGGAAATGTGATTAGTGTGTGGGCAGAGATGCAGGTCAGCGCAGGTGGACAACTGAAAGAGAAGCCCAGCGGGCAGCATTCAAAATGCTCAGGACAGGAAGATGAGTGTGTTTGATGAAGGCTCCGCGTGCATGGGAGAGTGCTTGCACGAGGCTCTGAAAGGCCCTGCAACACACATACTTACCCCTCCAGATTTACTTGTGGTCTGGCAGTGTGCAGCTGAACTGCTAGTGGTGGGTGGGGGGGAATCCAGTGGTAGCACTTGTGAGGCCTGTCAATGAAGCTGAAAGGCAACAGTACAAGTTATTCAGTGAAAGTGAATACTTTTTCAGCTTACAAAGTGACAAAATGCATTTACCCACGCAACCACTAGTGATCAGAATTTCTTAACTTTCTTAGGCTTTCCACTACTTCTAGCCACTACTCTGACATCTGCAGCAGAGGTGTAGACAGCCTGTGCAAGGTTTGGCCCTCTTGCCTCTGATGATTTTGGCATGCTTCCTCTGGAGATCCAAGGCCTGAGGGCCCTGGCTTGCTTTGGCTTTCCTCCTGTGGACTAGCTGCTCCCTCTGCAGTGAAAGAAGATGAGGTTGAGGGGGTCAGAGGAAAAGGGACTTGGAGGGAGTGGGTGGCATCAGAAATTCCTGAGTGGATGACCCTGAGATGTCCAGCTGCCATTCCTTCTCCCTTCAGGTGCCCGAGGGACCCTGCCTGACTCTTTGAGCAGAAGGAGCACCTGGAGGACATCGAGGTGCCCCATTTCCCTCTCACTTTACCAATGCAGGAACTCACCTATGGCTATTGCAATGGAGTGCAGGTCCGCACACATCTCCACATTTTGATGGACCAGGATCTCCATGGTATCCGCCGTCCTTCCCATGGAGATCTCCATACATGCACATGTGGGCACCACTTCATGTGAGAGGAGGCGGTTTCACTCCTCCAACTCATGAGCGGCTCTGTTGAGGACTTGCAACAGCTCTGCATGATGTTCCGCGGCCTTCTGCTGACTCTCCACAATGAGTTGGAAGGCGGAATCTCGAGGCTTATCACCTGACTAGGCCTCACAGATGCTTCTTCCACTGCAGAGTGCCAGGGAGGTCATCTGAACCTGTCTCATCCTGCCTTGGACATGTGTCCATGCGGTGACAACCAAATTGTGAACCTGAGCTGTCCTGGATCTTGGTCCCACTGAGGTCTGTATCTCTGCGCTGGTGCAGGGTGTGGGTAAGCACTGTGATGGGTCTTCTAGGCTGCTTATTTCCAGCTTTTCAATGGAGGAGTTGTCCTCTTGGCTGGAGGTGAGAACCTGGGTGGAACTGAGGGACTGGCTGACCGAGGGTGTTGGTCGCTTGGCAAAGCCCCTTATGAACTAAAGTGGAGTCTTTGGGGAGTGAGGAGGTGAGTTAAACCCTTAGAATTCTCAGCCCTGACCTGCTTTTGTAGCCAAAGTATTTATATGACTGGTCCAGTTAAATTTCTGGTCAATGGTAACTCCCAGGATGCTGATGGTGTTGGCTTCAACATTGGTAATGCAATTGAACGCCTAGGGGAGATGGTTATATTCTCTGTTGTTGGAGATGGTCATTGTCCGGTAGTTATGTGGAGTGAATATTGCTTGCCACTTATCAGCCCAAGTCTGAATGTTGTCTGGTATTGCTGCATGCAGCACGGACTGCTTACTGGTATCTGAGGAGGTGAAAATGTTACTAAACACTGAAATGATCAGTGAACATCCCCAGTTTTGACCTTATGATGGAGACAAAGTCATTGATGAAGCAGCTGAGGATGGTTGTGTCTATAGGACACTATCTGAGAAACTCCCACAGCAATCACCTGGGGCTGAGATGATTGGCCTCAAATAATCACAAACATCTTCCTTTGTGCTGGGTATGACTCCAAACATTGGATAGTTTTCCCCCTGATTTCCATTTACTTCAATTTTACCATGGCTCTTTGATGCCACAGTTGGTCAAATGTTGCTTTGATGTCAAGTGCAGTCATTCTCACCCCAATTCTGGAATTGTTCTCTTTTAGCCATGTTTAGACTTAGGCCATAATGAGATCCAGAGCTGAGTGGCCCCGGTGGAATCCAAACTGAGCATCAGTGAGCAGGATAATGCTAAATAAGTGCCCCTTGATAACACTGTCAATTACATCTTCTATCACTTTATTAATGATTGAAAGTAGACCAACAAAACAGTAATTGGCCAGTTTGGATTTGTCCTGCTTTTTTTTTGAGGACAGGGCATATCTGATAATTTCCCACATTGTAAAACATCCACAGATAGATGTCAGTGTTTTGGCTGTACTCGAACAAGTTGGCTAGGAGTGCAGCTAGTCCTGGAGCACAAGTCTTCAGTACTACAGCAAGGCCCATAGCCTTTGCTGTATTGAGTGCCTTCGGCCGTTTCTTGATATCAACATGGAGAGAATCAAATTGGATCTATGATGCTTGGGGCCTCAAGGGGAGGCCAATATGAATCATCCATTCAACACATCTGGCTGAAGATGTTTGCAAATGCATCAGCCTTGTTTTTTGCACTGACACGCTAGGCTCTGCCATCATTGAGGATGAGGTTGTTTGTGCGGCCTCCTCCTCTGGCTAGTTGCTTAAGCCTCCTCCTCTGGCTAGTTGCTTAAGCCTCCTCCTCTGGTTAGTTGTTTAATTTCCACCACCATTCAGGACTGGATGCAGCAGGGTGCTGCAATAGCTGAAATATTGCTTATTTAAATTCACATGAAATTGAGACTCATTTACACAAAGGTTAACAGACAAGTAGTACATATGATGCTTGTAGCAATTACAAGATAAAAGTAACCATGACAATTACGGCAGTAACATTAATTGGTAATTTAATTAGAGTTATCCAAATTATCCTTAAAGTAATCAATATAGCTATTTTTCCATGCTAAATAATTGATTAAATTCAATTACTTTTCAAGTAAGGTACTTAGCATTCAGCATCCTTTTATCCTATTTCATTTAAGGATCGGTAATCTCCAATGAAATCCTATTTACCATAAGCTAAAATAATTGTGGGTTTATAGGCTGCTTTATTACTCAAGGATAGCTGTTGTTAAAAGGCTAGCATTCAACATCATGTCCACTTTGGGTTGCGCTGTTTAAATTTTGTTCCTGAAATGCTGGAAAAATAACAGTGTGTTAACAATGCATTCTGCTAGTAATGCACAAATCAGCCAGCAAGTTCAAGGGTTGATGAGATACAACAGGAGTTATGGATCTCCACAAATTACTGGTTGATTTACACCCCTCCGTTGTTTGCCTTTGCAGCATCTAGTCCTTACCCTTCTTAATGTTAAGGACTTGCTGGATTTGCAAATTAATTGCCCATTAAACTTGCCACAGAAAGTTAGGGCTCATAATTAATGGAGTAAGTACCCTTTTAATATCATGGTAATTGTTAATGCAATGCCATTTAATCTCTCTGGCCTGCAAAGGGAACACTTTCAACAATTCAATCTCATTCCTTCAATTACTAAATTCTTCTTCAAGATTTAAAACTTTCAACCTTTACATTCTGTATGTCTTTTTTACCTTTCTTTGCAGTCTCCTTTTTCTCCTCTCTTAATCCAATCTTTCCTTTTTAATTTTCTTTCTGTAATTGATTTGACTCTGATTAACCCTTCTCAGTACTTCCTCTGTTTCTTTCTCAATCCTTAAAGCTCACTGGTTAGGGAGATGGTTTCATTGTTGGTTTCATTGTTTACTAAGACCCCAAATGTCTCAGACCCTTCACCATGTTATCAGCTTGCAATTCCAACAAGTCAGAGATCAATATATTTTTAAGTGTAGGAAAATGTCGAAGTAAGATTGTGCGCCCAAGATACACTGCTCCAGCAAAATTTGACCCACTATTTGAGGATCACTGATTCACAACAGTTGAATGAGTTAAATTTGATTTTTACGATGTGAGATTCCATGATTTTTATTGGTCTTTTGTGGATCATGTTCTATGATTCTTCCATTTACAATTAGGACCATGGTAGCTAACTATTAAGGCCCTTAAGCAGGTAATTAAATAGAAATGTTCATTGCCCGTCCAACCTTACAATTGGCGGGTGGGTGAATAGGCCAGGCCACCTTTGCACTTTTTGCGAAGCCTTATCCAAGGGTGTGATGAGGTTTCCATCAGCAAATAAATAAAAATAACAATTTTTAAAAATAATTTTTTAAATGCCCCTCTTCATGTAGTGACATGTTTATATTTTTTGTAGGTTCTTCATTTCTCATTTTAAAAATCATCAGCTCCCTGAGGTAGCTCTGTGCCTTCAGGGAGCTTTCAGTGAGTGCTCCCTCACACATACACAAACTTCAGTGCTCGTGCTCCTCCCACCCCTACCCAGACAGCGCTGAGGCTCTCAGTGTGTGTTTCATGTTAGCTGTCCGTTAATTGGCCAGTCAGTGTAAAATCGCCATCAGGGCTCGATCGCGGACTGTGGACCATTTTGTAGTTGCTCCCAGGCCTGCCTGCTGTGCCTGCCCAATGAAGGGAAAATCCTGCCCATTAATGATGTTGCAGGGAACAGTGTATCAGGAGAAACATTCCCCTGAACGTATTGATGCAATCAACCCACAGCAACCAGTGGATGACAAACTTACACAAAATTCCTTCACCACAAACAGCTGAAAGTTGGAATTTTCTTTTGAATGACAGAATTGCAATTATTTCTTCCCACTATATAGTTTTTGTTTTAACTCCTGTACAGCTGAATGCCATCTCTATACAGTTTATAAAGAAAGCACTTTGGGCTTTTCAAGATGCCGATACAAATTTAAAGAGCATTTCTTCAGTTCACCCATTTGATAACGATACTACACATAAGTAAAAAGAGAAAGCAAGAATTTGCATTTATGTAGCTCCTCTCTTGACTCAGGCTGTTCCAAAGTGCTTTACAGCCAATGAAGTACTCTTGAGGTGTGGTCGCTGTTGTAACATAGTAAAACATGGCAGCCAATTTACACGCAGCAAGTTCCTACAAACAGCAATGTGACTGATAAAAATCGTCTGTTTTTTTAAAGAATTAGTTGAGGGATAAATGTTGGCCAGGTGTGGAGAATTCACCTGCTCTTCTTTGAAGAATGCAATGGGATTGTTTATCTCCACCTTAGTTTAACGTTCCATCCAAAAGACAGTTGAAAAGTTCTCTTAACCTCCCCCAGCTGACCACGCGTTCAGCAGGAGGAAGGACAACATCCTCCTGCCCACCCCTCCCCCTGTCAACTAATGCCACTTAAAGGAATCATTAACCATTTACAGGTTAGCTGCTGGTTGATTCATTCTGAATGTTGTTATGGTCTGAATTTTAACAGGTGAGTGGGGATCCCGATGGTAGGGTAGGGTGAAAAGCGGGTCCCAAGCCGACACTTGCTGGTAGCATTCAGCAATTTTACAAAAGACAGATTCCTAATTGGCCCCCTGTGGGCTGCTGTCCAATTAAGGACTGCAGACAGGCTTTTCATGTTGCCACCCTAATCAAAGGGCCAGAAGCTCTGAAGACTCCGCAGTGCCGCTGGGAGGAGGTGGTCACTGCTGAAGTATGCAGGAAACCTGGAGCCAATGAGGGGCAAGCAAGGAAGAGATTTTAAACATTCACAGGGCCGAGGGCAGGGGGGAAAGCCCCTTCAGGTAAGTCATTGGTGCCGGAGAGGCTGCCTTCTCCGCCATGGCCCTTCTTTGGCCTATGGAACCTTGTTCCCCTGGGCTGCTTCTGGGTGGCCACCTCCATTTTGGTGGCAGCCACCTCCATTTTGCATGTGGCCTCTCCATAGGGCTGGAGGTTGCCCCACTATTGGCAAAATGCTGCCAGCCTGAGGGTGCAATCTTGTCACTAGCTATACGATAAGCAGGTGATGAGTAATTGCATAAGAGGAGGATGAGGAGGAGGATGAAGAGGACTAAAAGGAGCAGGAGGAAAAGAAGGAAAAGGACAAGAGGAGGCAACATAAACAACTCCTTTCTTGTTAGGTTGTCATAAAGAATTAATCTGACTGTGATATCAGTAAATTCGAAAACCAATCTTCCATTCACCAACAATCCCAAGCTTCCTTCCCTCTGCATTACAAATATAAGTTTTTTATAAGACAATTATGTTTTGGGCTGGAGAAATGAAGAGAGTCATGTGACCTTCTATGAGTTCTGCCCAACAACAAACCTATATGCATTGGTTACCATGAGGACAGGGAGGCCCAGATCAGAGGCTATTGAAATGAACATGCCATATTTCACACTTGAAAACAAAGGCAAGAACAGCTGGGCAGAGTGTAGACAGATTTTCTGCCTCCCTCCGGGAGGGTCCCAGTGGATTGGAAAACCGCTAATGTGATGCCCCTGTTCAAGAAGGGAGGGAGACAAAAAGCAGGAAACCATAGACCAGTCAGTTTAAAACCTGTTGTTGAGAAACTGCTAGAGTCCATTATTAAGGAAGAAATAGCAGGACGTTTAGAAAAACTTAACACAATCAAAGAGAGTCAACATGGTTTTGTGAAAGGGAAACCATGTTTGACAAATTTGCTAGTGCTCTTTGAGGATATAACAAGCAGAGGTGATAAAGGGAAATCGGTAGATGTAGTGTATTTGGATTTCCAGAAGGCATTTGATAAGGTGCCACATAAAAGGTTATTGCACAAGATAGGAGCTCACGGTATTGAGGGTAATGTATTAGCATGGATTGAGTATTGGTTAACACACAGAAGACAGTGAGTTGGGATTAATGGGTCTTTTTCAGGTTGGAAAGACATAACTAGAAGAGTGCCACAAGGATCAGTCCAAGGGCCTCAGTTATGTACTATCTATATTAATGGAGGAGGGGGCAGAGTGTAATGTATCCAAATTTGCTGATGATACAGAAATAGGTGGGAGGGCATGTTGTGATGAGGACATCAGGAATCTGCAAGGGGATATAGATAGGTTGAGGGAGTGGGCAAAAACTTGTCAGATGAAGTTTAATGTAGGAAAGTGTGAGGTCATGCGCCTTGATAGGAAGAATCAAAAGGTAGATTATTATTTAAATGTAGAGAGACTCCAAAACGGTGAAGCACAGAGGGATCTGGGTGTTCCTGTGCATAAAACACAAAAAGTTAGTATGCAGATGCAGCAAATAATTAAGAAGACAAATGGAATTTTGGCCTGTATTGCTAGGAGGTTGGAGGTTAAAAACAGGGAAGTCTTGTTACAACTGTACAGGGCTTTGGTGAAGCTGCACCTGAAGTACTGTGTACAGTTTTGGTCCCCGTATTTAAGAAAGGATAGACTGGCATTGGATGCAGTTCAAAAGAGATTCATTGAGCTGATTCCTGGGATGAAGGGGTTGACTTATCAAAAGTGGCTTAACAAGTTATGCCTTTATTCATTAGAGTTTAGAAGAATGAGGGGTGATCTTATTAAAACATACAAAATTCAGAGGGGGCTTGACAGGGTAGATGTTGAGATGTTTCCACTAGTGGGGGATGACGGTCTCTGGTCATGAGGTGGCAATCTAAAGACTCTAGAAGATTTGCCCTGGTGAAGCCAGGAGCAGAAGTCACCAGAATCGCCCATACTGCTGGTAGTCAGTCTGTAAATTCTTTGAAAACTGTGGAAACGCCTTTCAGTGGTCACTTGACATTACAACTTGCAAAACAGGGAGACGTGAATCGATTGGAAGCTAGGAGTGACTATGGACTGTATCCTGTAATGATTATAATCTTGTGGAGAGCATGTTGTAATGTATATGTATATGGTGTGGGGTTATTGGTTGTGTTAAAACATTAATAAGGGTGTCATGAGGACTTGAAACGTCAACTCTTTTCTTCTCCGCCGACACTGCCAGACCTGCTGAGTTTTTCCAAGTAATTTTGTTTTTGTTTTTGTATTAATAAGGGTCATCTGTTCTGTAGTTTAGAGTCTTAGAGTGGGATCGACCCAGATTTGCACTAAGTGCGGTAGCGGGCAGATAAAACGATTTTTACCCATTGGCAGCAATGGCAGCTTTTCAAGCTGTATTGCCCCAAATCCACCACATTAATTATGCATTCCTGGGAAACACGCCATTTCCATGGCGGGCAGGCTCTCATTCGCTCACCAAGCCAACACCTCACCACTTCATCACACTGGGAGCCATATTCAAAGCACAGCCACGCACACACATCTTAGTGCTTCCAGCCGAGAAGTACTGCAGGGAGGATGTCCATGAAAGGCAAAAAAACGACAGCCACCAGGTTTAATGATACGTCACTGGATACCGTGAAGGCCAACCGCAATGTCCTCAACCCCTGCTGTGGTCGCAAGATGGGCAACAGCATGACCAACTAGGCTTGGGAGGCAGTGGCAGCAGTGGTCAGTACCAATGCCCCTCATAAGAGGACAGCCACCCAGTGCCGCAAAAGAATGAATAATCTCCCCCGTTCCAACAGGGTAAGTCACTCTTCTCATCACTCTCAACTCACACACTCATAAACCCATCACACGTCCACAGGGATCACTCACTGCCGGTACAAGAGAAATCACCATTCACTCTCTCACACAGAATTTCATTGTACTCATCCCGTCCATGGGACCACTCACCACCCACACAGGGGGTGCCCGAAATCAAGCTCCGCACAGACTTTGAAAACAGAGCCATCCAGCTGGCCAGCGAGCATCTGCACTACCCTTCTGCTGACAATGAGGTCAACGCTGCTCTACCAAGTGAGGATCCAGCAGTGCAACATGCTGTGAGTGATGTGCCCTCTTTCACAGGCCACTGCCATGTACTAATTATCTCCCCTTGCTTCTGCAGGCACATCTGGGAAACAGCCACAGAGTCCATGATCCAGGGCCTCCAATCAAGCCCCGAAGAAACCTCAAAAGAGGAATCTGGAGGCCCCCTCATTGCCGTCCTGTCACAGTGCTCACCCACACCCTCCACCAGCAGAGGCATACACCTCAGTGTGACCTCACTTTACAGTATCCTCGGGATCACAATCTGGTGAGCACAACGCACTGTCTAATCCACTGCTGGTAGCGGCAGGAACTTCCAGGTCCCTGGCACTCAGAGGACTGCTGGAGGCCAGAAATTTGCTGAGTCTGAGTCAGATGATGAGCCTCTGGACTTGGTCATGTCACAGTTGCTGGAGCTGCAAAGGCAAGCTCGGGAACATCAGGAAGGGATGTCTTTTGCAGTCCTCAGATTGTAAGGCACGATGAAGTGGTCCATCCATCTTCAGGCTGAGGTAATGGTGCCAGCGTGCCAATGCACTGAGGTCAACACTGGTAGGATGGCAGTCGCCATGGAGACCTTGGTCCGGGACTTCGCTTCTGCACTGCAGCACAGGCTCAACTCCATCGCTGAAACCATAGTTGGCTTCCAACAGTGCGCACGTGAAAGGGGTGTGAGGCAGCTTGATCTCACTCAAGCTACCCTTTCTTCTCAAGGAGTCAGCTAAGGGACCTGGGCACCCATACGGAGGAGGATCAGCAGGTGCATCACCTGGGGCCATCCACCCAGATGACTCCGAGAGTGTCCAGCCCATCCAAATCCCCTCTTCTTGTGACCTCAGCAGCTCCAGCTCCAAAGGCCAGGGAGGGAGCTACTGACACACTGGAGGACCCCAAAAGCAGGCCGTGGCCCTCCAAGTCTCAGCCCACAGAGGACCCCCGCCAAGGTCATCACAGTCAGGGCATAGCAGTCAGCAGGCTGCCTTCACCTCTGCTGTGGATATCCAGGGAGCACCAAGACATAGTGGCAGAGTTAGGACAGTTAAGAAGATGTAACTCTTTTGGAGTTAAAACAATTTAACTAAATTAACAAAATAAGGGATAAATCAAGCACCACCCCTAAGTCAGGTCAGCTGTAAAACCAAGGACAAAGTTTAAAGGAAACTTACAAACATTAAACCAAACTGTGATTAAGGGGGTCAATAAAACACCCCAGTCCCCGCGGTGCCCACCGAGCATGGAAGGCCTCGAGAGTGCCGGCAGACACCGCGTACTCCGTCTCTAGGGACACCCAGCCGCGAAAATAGCCGTGGAAGAGGGACAAACAATCGGACGGGACTACCCCCTCGATCACCCACTGCCTGGACCTATTAATGGCCAACTTGGCGAGGCCCAGGAGCAGGTTCACGAGGAGGTCTTCCTCCTTCCCAACCCCCTTCAGCACCAGGTGTCCATAGATCAGGAGCGTGGGGCTGAAGTGCAAACAAAACATTAATAAAAGGTTTTTTAAATAACTGAAAAGGGAGTGCAGCCTATCA
Source organism: Carcharodon carcharias (assembly GCF_017639515.1). Lineage (NCBI taxonomy): Eukaryota > Metazoa > Chordata > Chondrichthyes > Lamniformes > Lamnidae > Carcharodon > Carcharodon carcharias. Next base: position 168,792,689 of record NC_054468.1, read on the forward strand.
CACCCTATATAAGCATGGTCCACGGACTCCACAAGACCGCAAAAAGGGCAGGTATCCTGGGAGTCTGTGAACCTATACATTCTGCGATTGTAGGGGACTGCTGCATGCAACACCCTCCAACCCAGGTCCCCGATAGAAAGTGGGAGGACGCCTCCATAGAGGGCCTCCCATCGGGGACCTCCGCCGCTGGACGGCAACAAGGCATGCCAGGGCGTGTCCGGGCGGCGGACAAGGGCACAAAAATGGAAGGTGTGCAGCAGCACTCCATACAAAAAGCTCCAATGCGCTGTGCCAAATGGCACGGAGGGCATGTCCCTGAGGCGGCTCATATTGCGGGGCACTGGCACCCGAGGGAGACCATGTGTTGTGACGGAGATCTGAGCGGCACCCTGCACCTCTGAAAACCTGAGGTCTGGGCAAAGCCAATTCCTCTTGCAACCTGGCTCTCCTGGTCCTGCGTGAAATGCACAAAGTTGTGTGCCCTCGCCAAGACGGCATCTGTGACCTCATGGATGCACTTATGGATGGAGGCTTGTGAGATCCCACAGAGATCACCTGTGGAGCCCGGAAAGGAACCAATGGCGTAGAAATTGAGGCCGCTGTTACTTTCGCAGCCAGTGGAAGTGGATGCCTTCCATGCCCCCATGGCGCCAAATCCTGCAGCTGGCAGATTGACCGACCAGTTCCCTAGACATGCGCAGTCTTTGGCGACACCATTTCTCTGTCATCTGCAGGAATGAAAGGCAGCATCAATAGACCTGGGTCTAGATAGGCGCCACCAGCGACGATTGCTGTGGCTCTTTGGCAACATGTGTGGGAGCCCAAGCCGCCCCTTCTTCCAGAGGGTGCTGCTCCTCCCTCTGCACAGCCAGGTGCCTCAGTTGCTCTCTCCCTTGTCATCTTAGCTCTCTGTAAGCCACGAGGCATACAGCTAGGTCATCAAGCTCCATGATAATGATGTACTCCTCCTGCAGGATGAAAGAGATATGCGTGGGTTAGCATGGGTGTCCTAATAGCCTGTCATGGTTAAGTCTGAAGGCCCCTAAATGCATCCTGGAGAGTGCTTGCCGCACTTGGACAGCCAGAGATTTATGCGCTGCATGGCTGCCCAAAACCCCACCCACCTCCACCCCATTCCACCTGACCAACTGGCAGCAGCTTTGCCCATTGTTCTACATGCTATGCTCTCAGCTCAGGTGCATGCATTCTCTTAACCCGCGCTGCAAGGCTGCGCTGTTAGCTTGAATCTATCAGGGCTAGCTTTCTGATGGACAACAGCAAGGGCACTTGTGGAGTGGCAGAGATCGGAGAATGAATACTCTCTCCCTGAGAGAGGACAGCAGGTTTATCCTAGTAATCTGTTGGAAGACAATTGCTGGACTGTTGTGTGGGCCTGCATGCTGCTTTGAACAATGTAATTGTAACTGAGTGCTATGTACATTTAAGAGAATATAGTTAGTTGACTATGTGACTGTATTGATCAATTGCTACACAGCCCGGGCTTCTTGTGTAACTATAAGTCTAGAGCTGGAGGTGATTGAAGAAGCACACAGGGTGTTAGTGCTCTGTTCTTAGTTCCAATAAACTACCAATGTTTGCTCATTTAATCGGTCTCTCCGCCAATGTTGTTTCAAACAACAACTAGTGTGTTAATATCAAAGGGGCAGCTAGCATTCATCAGACAAAGTGAGCCTGATAACCAAAAACATAAAAGTAATCCTCAATTATGATATCACCACCATGCATGGCAGGAATTTGACCTTGTACCTCAGCAGACTGAGCTTCCACTGCAGCACTCAGATTTCTAGTGGCTGCTACTTGAGCTGCAATGGAAGGTGAGACATTGGCTATGAGGCTCCACATCATGGTTGGGTTCATAAAGGAACAAATGGGTTGGCCTCAACTTCTGTTGGTCCTCCTTTGTTACCTCCTGCTACCTCCAGTTGCACACCACTTTGTCCTGCAAGAGACAAGGAAGGGTGTCAGTGAAATTTGTGCAATGTGTTTGGCTGATGTGCCTATTATGGTTGTGTAGCTGGCAGTGTGTGCAAGCTGTGAGAAGTGGTTATAAGGCTTGCAGTATAACTAAATGCATGAGAGTGCAGTGTAGCATATGAATGGTAGATACAAGTCCTAATTGTTTGAGCTTATTTCTATGTAAGTGATAGGGGTGTGATGAATTGAAGACTGTCTGATGGGGTCCATGGTACAGTTGGTAGGATATGGCATTAGAAGATTCACTGACCTTGACCACTCATTGGAACTAATTGAGCTTCTTGTGGTATTGCATTCAGGTCCACAAGGCTTGACTCCAAGCATTCACCTCCAAGGCTATCTGTTCCAACTGCTTTCTGAGTATATGCCTGGAGAGCCTCTTGGTCCCTTGCAAATCCAGGACATCTCTCTTCCTTTGCATCTCCTCCATCAAGATCTCCTGCGCAGTGTCTGAAAACCTTGGAGCGTACTCATGGTGTGCTATCCTTGAATGTTGCCCATGTCAGGTTCAGCTCACAAAGTAATCCCCGCACCTACTCCAGCCACAATGCTCATCCACTTTAACAGATGCAGGCTAGCTGTAAGCTATGCAGGCTAGCTTCAACTTTTGATGCCAACAGCACACAATGGGCAGAATTTAATCCAGGCATCGGGGTTCCAGCTGGGGAGCTGCTGAGAGACCCTATGTCATCCTCTTTGAGGAAGGCCTGCTATATTAAGTGCAAGTCAGGCACTTAAGTGGCACACTCCGTACCTTCCCAGGGATCAGGAATCCTGAGAGCTGCCGGTCAATCAGAGGTTGGCAGCTCCTTATTGCTGCCAGCGCCACCAGGGAAGTGATGGTAGCTGCTGTCAATGCACCCACCAGAAGTCCAGGATCATAGAGGGACACAGGCCACAGGTGAGTGAGGGCGGGATGGAAGTCACCGGGAGGGGGCCACTGGCTTAGAGGTGCAGGGGTTTGGAAGAAGGGGCAGGGAGGTTGCTCTCAGCACCCCCCGTCCCCCTGCCTTCCCGATGCCAGGTCCCTCAATCAGGCACTGAGTGCCTTTGAACGAGGGATTAATTGGCTACTTACAGCCCTCAGTAGGTGGCGGTGCTGGAAGGCCTTCTACGACCTTGCGGCCCTGGACTTCATGATGAAGAGACAGGAATGCAGCAGGATCCCCATTCTACACCCCCTAGCCAGATTAAATCCCTCCTCCAAGCTCACCTCAGGGGAAGGTATCAAACATTGCCCAATATTGGCCCCTTCATCAGGTGTCCAGCCAATGAACAGCATGGTTAGAACTAGCTGCATGCTGCAATTCTGAAAAAGCAGCAGCCACCAGAGCTACCATACTGCCTGCAGTCAACAGGCACAGTTTAATTGTACATCACATTCCTCATGCCCAGTTTCAAGGACTATTAAATGTAGCCCCCACCAGCCCCCCAACACCCCTCCCCACCGCAGGCCTTAACAAGTGGCTATTTTCACGAGTTGCTGTTCTATTCAGTCCAAGAAGATATCTGTCCTGTCTTGCACACCAAATATTATCCTTTGAGCTGACAGTGAATGTTTCAGCCCATGTGTCAACTTATTTCACAATAAAATGGTCAGTTTTCACTAGGTTTGGAGCTTGTTGGTATTAACTGACAAAATGAGTCGGAAGTTGGAACTGCAGGTTATCAGAACTTAGCCAAAGACTTCAAAAATTAGCCTGTGGTTAAAGGTATGCTTATTAAAGCCTGTTTTGAAGTAAGTTACATATAACAAATTGCTAAAATGCAACTTTCAAAAACTTTACATTTTTATTGAAGGAACCTCCTGGAGAAAGTCCTGCTGTGACCTCCAGTGAAGGTTTATTTTTATTGGTTGCTTTCTTAACATAAGTTCCTTGGCCTAAACATAATAATTTGTTTTAATCGTGCATTCCTTTCACTCTACTTCCAGAATTGGCGATATTTCAATGTTTGTAACGGATCATGGAGTTGGGTTGAAATGGTGATAATTTCCTTTTAGCTTTTAAAAAATGCCGATTCCGGCATTTCAGATTTTACTATAGTGAATTACTGTGATGTGTAATATGGACTGTTGGTCTGTTGGTGAATTGCAAACTTTCATTGTGTTCTGTAACTTTCACAATTGTTGTCATTGTTTATGTTCTTGTGGTAGAGGTCCTGTTGTTACTGTGCACTAATTAAGGGGAGAGAGCACAAGACATCCATATTAGAATTGTAAATGAATACAGAAAAGCTGGGTGAGAAGCAACTGATAATTGTGTCTGTGTGATATCTTTACTAGTAATTTATAATAATCCCAATGCCCTATTCTCTCATAGTTTTGAATCTCCCTCTGTATCAAAAATGTATTCAATTATTACCCTAAAATGATCTCTGGCCTCAACCATTCTCTGGGTTAATGTATTCCATGCTCCAAAAACACTGCACAAAAAATTTTTCCTAACCTGTCCTCTTGAGCTCTTAGCAACTATTTCAAAGTGATAATCTCTCATCACTGTCAATACAACCAGAGGAAATAATACTTCTCTATTCAATCTATCTAACACTTTGATAATTTATTTCATTAATAATCCACTAATGCTCCTGTCAGGTTTCTTTGCTCTAGCAGAATTCATACCAATATCTCAAGCTCCTCATAAGTAAAATTTGCAGTCTCTAATGTCATCCTGGTGAATCTATATTTGTACACACCAAGATGAAGAGGGAAGATGAGTGGTCTGGAGTTGGGTGTCAAGGCATACATAAAATCATAGGGCAGGAAGGCAGGAATTTGCGCATTGGAAAAGAGATTGTTTCTTTCATTGTGATGAGTGATTATGTAGAGGTTGAATTAGGCAGGGAAATGTACATAGCGACATTACAATATTGTGATAATAAGGTCAAGGGGCTCCTTGTGAGGATTGAATATATTTTATGGAAAACCAGGATGAGTGAGAACAAGATGTCCATGAATTCATCTATGGTATGGTCATGAGAAAAGGCACTTATTTTCAAGTAAGCAGAAAATTTGAAGGATGATTTGGCGTCGATGAGCCATAGGAGACCCATGGTGGTGGTGTGAAGCTGCAGCATGGATTGCTGCTTTAGGGAGCCAACCTCATGAGCCACAGTATTCATGGCAGTTAATACCAAGACTTAAGCAAATAGAAGCCTTCAACCAAGTCTGGGAGGGACTTACTCTCAGAGTAACAGCAAAAGAGTTGGTTAGTGGAAGGGTGCTAGCAAGTGGGTTGCAGCATAAGACAATAGAATAAAAAATGGGAGGTGGTTCATGACAGAAACCAAGAAAATAGTTGGATTGCTGGGTTACATCTATAACCTAATTGATTTAAAGATAATTATGCTAATCTATGTTTTTTCATCAAGGATCTGTTAGTGTCTGAAGGGTTTGAGTTTAAAAATTAATCAAGTGAGTCCAGAGCCTGATGATCTAGATCCTAGGTAGTAATTGAAAAAGGTTTAGATTTTGATGACTTTCAGTCAAGGTCAGGGTTTGGCAGGTGACTGGAGATCAGTGTCTAGGGCCTCTGTGACTGGATGTATGGCCTAACTGGCTGGAGGCTGGAATCTGTAGCCAGACTGGCTGGCTATCAGGGTCTGGACCCTATCATACAGGTTTGACAATTGGAGCCAATTAGCAGCAGGTGCTTGCTTGATGCTTAAAGGATACCACGACAACCCTCTGTAGGGAATAAATCATTTTGGCCAGAAAAACTCATAAGAAGAGATTGTGGAACTTGCTACCACATTGACGTGAGTGATACAGATATATTTAATTGGAAGGTTGACAATATAAGGGAGAAGGGAATAGAGGGGTATGCTGACAGAGTTAAATGAAGATGGATTGGAGGAGTGAGAAGAGCATAAACACCAACATGAACTGGTTGGGCTGAAAGGTGTGTTTCTGTAATGTATATTCTATGTAATTCTATGTAATGCTATGTATTTCTTGTCCCCTTCCCTCAGTCTGAAATCTAGCTATAAATTAAAGTTAGATTATCATCTCAGCTCACCCCTGGGCTACTCTGAGGATGCCTATATTGGAGCTTGAAGCTGCACACTGCTTTCACTGTTTTGATCTTCTGATTTCCATGCCCTAGCTCCCCTCCCCCATGCACCCCACCGGCTGCCTAACCCTCCCGCCCACCAGATGCTTCACCCTGCTGAGTTTCTGTGCTCTGCCTCAGGACTACAATTATGCTGCTTTACTGCTGTCCACCTCAGATTGTCCTTCCATTACTGGACAGCCAGATTACAATCATAAGCTAACTAGGCCCAGACCTTGAGCATCAAATACTATCTGGTAAAGAAGTTGCTTCTGAGTTCCCTATTTGATTTCTTGGTACTATCTTATATTGATGGCCTCTAATTTTGCTCTCCTGCACTGGGAAAACTATTTACAACAACAATTTGCATATATTACCTTTATTATAGAAAAATTTATTATAGACTAATCACAAAAACTGAGGCCAAAGAAAGACATTAGGAGGGGTGGACAAAAGGGGGCAACGGTGGCTTCTAAGGAGTGCCTCAGTAGGGAAAAGGACTGCGGAGAGGCAGAGAAGTGCAATTAATGAATTCTAAAGCTTTGAGCTTATACAGTTGAATGCACTGTCACCAATGGTGCAAGCAAAAGTAATTTGGAATGTGCAAGAGACTATAGTTTGAGGAATGCTGAGTTCCTCGGGGGTTGTAGGGCTCAAGAAGACTGCAGAGGTAGGAAAGGATGTGGCCACAAAGGGATTTGAATATGAGGATGAGAATAGATTATAGAAAGTGGTCCTTCAGACCATTGTGTCTGTGCCAGTGCTTTGCTAAAATAACCAAACTGTTCCATGGTGTCCTGAAAGCTCTGTTTCTTCACCTACTTCAACTAATTACCCTAATTCCCCCTTGAAGGATACCTGTGACAAAGTATTGCGTACTCCAACAATCTTTTGTAGGGAATAGTTCATTTTGGCCAGAAAAACTCATAAGAAGTGTAAAATGGTCTACCAAAAAGGCTAGAAAACATTAACCAGCAAGAGAAAAAAGGCTACAAATGTAAGTTAAGTGGTATAATTCATTGCTACCATTGCAGGTGCCATTTTTGATCTTGTGATGTCAAGATAATTAGATTCTCAATAAAAGGAACTAGATTCTGGAAAGCCCCTGAAACACCCACAACTACTTTTATTTACATGCCCACGTCCCCAAGCACTTTCAGTCTAACATTTTACCTTCACATTTTGTAAGATCTACCTTCAGGGAGTATGTTAGCCTTCCTCAAGCTTAAGGTGCCACCTTGGTTCACCAGTTGGTACTTCAGGGATTTGAGCACATAATCTGAAGTGACACTTCAGCGTGGTACTGAGGGCACTGCACTGCCAAATGCATTGACCAAAGACTTATGTTTCAATTCTCTCAGGTGGATATACAATCAGGTGAGAAGTGGTAGAATGCCTCCCTTTTTTTCCACTTGGTTGACTGCAACAGGTCTTTTTTTTAAAAAGAATTTGCTTGCCAATTCACTGAGTGTTGAAGTACTATGACTATTAAAAACAAGTTTTCTTGTAAGGTTTTTTTTTAAAAAGAAAGAAATAGTATTTATTGTACTTAACGCTTGACCTAACTAAAATAATTAAAAACACTCTGACTTTCACCCACACATGCATCCAAGAATTCTCTCTCTCTCATACACACACACACACACATACACAAACATAGTCACAAGGTGGAAGGGTCAGTTAAATGGTTTGAGTCCAAAAAAAGACATCACAGTGTAGATTAATGATTTGGATGGTTTCAGACTGGGCTTGATGGTCTTGCTGTGCTCTGCATCGAGATGATTTAAAGATGTTCACAGATGATTTATATTTTCTCTTCTAGAATCAGCAGCTGCTGGGTTTATTTTTGAAGACACTGCTCGTGGCATGTGGCTGGTCAAAAATATACAGGCCACAAGCTTTCAAGGTATTTGGAGAGAGAGAGAGAGAGGATGCCCACTCAGGAACTTTCTGATCTCACACTCAGACTGTCTCTGTTCTTCCTCTGACTGGCCTGACAAAAAGCAGTTTCTTAAAACACAACGAGGGCTATTTGGCTCATCACATGATCTCCCTGCACAAACTGACCAGTTAGCCAAACATGGTCATAGCAACTTGGTTGCAAGTCCATTCTTCACAAATAATTATGTTATAGCCAGAGGAGTTCCTTCTTCAGCCAGGATCCATTGTCCAAAATGGCTGAGTCTAATGGCTTGGTCCATAGCCAGCTGAATACAGAGGCGATGCTTGGATGTTTTGTGAATGGTTCAGGAGATGGGTCATTCACATTCATCCAAGTTGATTGTCTCTGGTGGGCTATCTCTAGACAGCCTGTCTCATTTTAATCACTTTAGAATTTGTACAGTTATGCAAATGTCCAGCAACCTTAGAAGCTGCTGTTTAGTCATTTGAATTGCTGCTATTCAGTCTTTTTACTTGTCTGGTGGTTTCAGCCCATTCAATAAATAAGGCCATTTTTGATATTAAACATGAACATTATAACAATATCCTAGCCAATATTGATCTCTTAACCAACGTTACTAAAAAATCTTATTTCATTGCTGTTCGTGTGACCTTCCTATACTCAAATTTAATGCCGTGTTTCCTGCAGTACAATAGTGGCTACACTTCAAACAAATTTCATTGGTTTTAAAGCACTTTGGCATGTCCTGAGAACATAAAAGACACTTTGCAAATGCAAGTCTTTTCTTTCTTAATTTACGTTTTTGGTGGTTTCTACAGTAGTTTGTATGGGGTAGAAATTTGCCTCAGGGAAGGTCACAAAGCTGGCAGTATCAGATCGGCCACATAACACCAGTTTCATTGCATTAGTGGAATTAAATATCAGGTGGTGCATCAAATGGGCGGCTGCCCATTTTGTACCATCACCCGACACAAATTTTATCCCTATACATCTTAAAGAGCAAGTACATTACAACGCTGCTGTCACTCACAGTTGCTGCCATAACAGATCCTGTCATTTAGGTCAAGTACCCACCAATTGAAAAAGGATCAGTATCCATAATAGGAAATCTGGAAAAAAAAATATGAAGATGTTCCTGATAATGTGATGTTAAATAATAAGTTAATATTATTCTGTTGGCAGATGCCATTTTAAATTTTTTACATGTATTATCTGCTAAGTAAACTAAAGAAGCTGAAGATAAAAAAAACATGTGACTGTGGATCATCACGGTATGTTTCATTCTGAAGTGAAATTTGCTGTTAAGTGGAGCCGACTGTTTGTTTCCCCTTTCACACATGTGGTGTGCATAACTGTTTTGTGAGTTCTTAGACTTAACAATACTATGGGTTATTGTTTGCATTTATTGCTCATAATTTCAATGGACCATGTCCTGATTTTAATAAAATATTCACCAATTTACCATTACAGTTTACTTTACATATCTTATTTCAATGTTCTCCCAACAATACACTATACTGTCTTTGTATTAACTGTGATCTCTTTTACAGTTAAAGAAACAAATGCTGGCAGAGAAAATATCTGGTGTGGATGAGAAAAAACTAGCTTTTCATATTCCTAAATATACAATATAAGCATGTCTTAATTTGAGTTAAAAATTCTGAACATACAGTTCAATAATAAGGCACACACAACGATATCTTCCAAGAGTTTCTAATAATCCCTTCTATGAATATGATTGCAGACAAAAAGCTATTAAAAAAACTGAGAGCCAAGATTTTCATAACTTTTCAACAACCACATTAGTTCTTCATATAACTACATGTTTCTCTGATTAAATCTTTAATTCCAAGTTTAATGATGTAGAAATACATATCATTGTTCAAGTGCTCATACCAATTCACTAAGTATGGAAAAAACATGTATTTTTTTTCATTTTCATACTAAAGTTTGACCTAGATTTTATATCTGGAATACACTATAATTTATTCACTGTAAGAGAATGAGTATGCTATTAGTTTGGTGAAACTATAAGACTGAATGAACTACTTGACCCAAATACATTTCTTCATAAAGCCACTGATTAACTAATCATACGTGGTCTTTACACTCCTACCTGGAATTCTGAGCAGAGGCAAATGTAGTCATTGGCCAATGATAACAATTTCATTCCCTTCCTTTCACTCTGCAGTATACCCAGATAAAGAGCCATCAAACATCTGCATAATCGGATTTAAAACTAGATTTCTGACCTTCTGAAATGAATAGAAGCTAAAAAATATTTTCTGAAATGTTTTAATCCCCTCCAGTGTTCTCGCTTTCTATCTCAAAGAGAAAAAGCTCTTGCTTCAGTTTGGTTCCACAAGCATCTTTTGCCCTCTGGCACTTGGCCATTCTTCAGGTGTGACCTTGACAGTGAGCATTAGAAAGCTATTTGTCTATAAGGAGCATCACAGTTTGGTGAAATATTGCATTGATCCAATGTTGGTATGTACATAATACAACAAAGTTACTGGCTAGCAAACAAGAGGGTAACCCCATTTGATTTTCTGCTCCCTAGCCCAGCAATAATAAAACCAACTAAATTGTCCTACTACAAGCCCAACTTAGATCAAGTAACTCATAAATAAATGGGCTTTAAGCCTAGAATTTCCCCAGTTTGTCTGGCTCAGCTCCATTGTGTACAATGAGCTATTGGAATATGAAAATTGGGGAAATGTTATAAATGTGCAGTTGTCTATATCCATCCAATATTTCTGCATTCTGCATTAAAATCTGACCACAGGTTATTGTGTTCGAGTCCTTAAAAATAAACGACTATATAATTGCTCTTTAACAGGCAATAGACCCTTATTTAGATCCCTGACTTTTCAAATTAAAATCCATATGCAGACCTTTTTTCAGAAACTCCGAGGCTACTTTCTTTTTTATTAATTGAAGTGAGTCATGCATAAGAAAGTCATTCTCAATATTTAAAATTCAATAACCAGAGCACCCATTGTGAAATGTATATATGTAATTTAAAGTCATTACATTTTTTCCCAATCAGCAGACAAGACCATAATGCTCTCTGCCCATACAAAGTAAAGGAGTCATCAACTCCTGAAATACAAGCATTGGTCATTAGTAATGTGCATACAGAGGGTTCAGACTCTAATTGAAAGAACCTGAAAATAAATTTTCAATAATTGATGTTTCCAGCATATATTGAATTCTCTTTAAGTAGTCCTAATCTGAGTGGTTGTCAGTTCCAATAGAAAATCATTGACAAGAGCATTGGAAAATAAGATGGATTTCATTTCTTAGAAAAAGATGCAAGATATATAACATATTTCCTTTGCTATTAAGTGATGAGACAAGACATCTGCAGAGGTAACAGTGCTATTCCTTCTAGCGTCGCATGACACAATGACCATCCCTATGGTACTGGAGGAAACATTCAGAGGGTGTTCTACTTTACCATTCAGGTTGAGATATTGGGATGTTCTGCTCATCTGGTGATAGTGATCAACCAATAAATTGAGATTATCTTCAATTAATCTGGGATTGTATATCATCTATTATTTGGGATAAGATAGAATTATTGAGATCCTTCAGTTTGACAAAAATGCCCTGCAAGAACCATTGTAGGAGTTATTTTTAAATGCAAAAGTGGACAGTCTCATCAAAATAGGCCTTTGCTTTCAAGTAAACTAACAACAATATACTGCCTACATAAAAACAAAAAAACTGCGGATGCTGAAAATCCAAAACAAAAACAAAAACAGAATTACCTGGAAAAACTCAGCAGGTCTGGCAGCATCGGCAGAGAAGAAAAGAGTTGACGTTTCGAGTCCTCATGACCCTTAGTTCTGTCGAAGGGTCATGAGGACTCGAAACGTCAACTCTTTTCTTCTCCGCCGATGCTGCCAGACCTGCTGAATATACTGCCTATACCTACTACACCACAACATTCAGGTTTAAGGATTTCAAAGCACTGCTGCAGTTTAATAGGTTCAAATCATTAGTATCTCACTATGTTCAATAATGTTCTTTACACACCTCAAATTCAGGACTAAACAGAAAAATTGCAAAAAAGCCAAATGACAGAACTGATTAAATATGATATTTTCCCAGTGCACAATCTTGGAGCTGGAAGAAGATATGTCTCACTGATCCGTCTGTCCTGTGTTAACTTCATTTTCACCAACTGGAGACTAATTTCCAGGCTTAACAGAATAACCTGTGTTATTTTACATGAATATCAAAAATTATGTTAATAGCTGAAAATGAGCTGGATCCTGTACACTTGCGTGAACTTTAAAAGTTAAAGGTTTCAAATGAAATTAAGCTTTCTAATCATACTGGTGCTTACCTTCCATAGATGATCTTTTTCAATACTTCATCATTTTCTTTTCCATCATCCTCTTATTAGTTTCATCCACGGTTCCATTACCTCTAGGGTAGAATTCAGCCCTTGGTGGGTAGGCTCAGCAGGGGCAGTCAGGAAGACAACCACTGCCCGCAATCGGCACAGCACCATGATTTCATGCTCATGGGCCAATTAAGGCCCCCCAGCATGCAAGGCGGCTGGGGAAGCTCTGAGAAGGGAGCAGGCAGAGGCAAGGGCATGATGTCCGCCGGGTCCAATGGCGACCCGGCGGCCAATTCAAAAGCAGCCCAGGCGGCCCCTGGATGGCTGCCACAGAATGACACTGAAGTCTCAATAATTTATGTGTGGCTGGACACAGCAGGCAGGAGGGCAGGTCGGTGGGGCAGTCAGCCCCGCATTTCTCTGAGTGCCTCGCAGCCCTCTTGGAGGAGGTTACAGCCAGGAGGTAAACCCTTGTTCCTAGGGACGGGAGGAGGAGGCTCCCGCACCTCACCAAAAAGGCCTGGGAGGAGGTAGCATAGGGGTGAGTGGTCACAATACGGTGAGACGCACATGGGCATCAACGGAAGCACTTCAACGACCTTCTGGAATCGGGAAAGTTGAGTACTCAGTTGGCTTGGGTCAGTGTGCAGAAAAGTTAAGGGCTGGCCACCGCCCCCATGGACCTGAGGAGTGTTAAGAGTGTCAGTGGCAACTGTCAATGATGTCGGAGCTGGCCAAGAGGGTGAGTCCTGGCTGCTTTGGCTGAGTGCCTTGCAGCTCAAGGGCCACGAATCAGCTGAGCCTTACTGGAGTTGGCCAGGTTGCAATGGTGATGCAGTTACAGAGTGGACTAATCAATGCTCCTCTGTCCTTTCAGGAGAAGACATCCCGTAACAATATTGAGAGGTTGTGAACTGGCAGGGGACCCCCACACCTCCTTATCCTAATGCGCTATGAGCAGGAGGCCCTGGATCTTGAGAGGTGGCATGCACTTCGGTCAACCGGCTGTGTTGAGGTTGGGATGCCAGACAAAGGTGACAGTGCATTGCACTGAGGTGAGAATTTCAGCAATTGCAACCATTGTAGTGTTGTCTTAATATTGATGTGAGCCTTGAAACTAGAACCCTCATTGATAATCGAAAGATGAGTACACCATGATGCAGATATCTGTTGTCTCATCAGGGTGCCTGGCATGCACAGTGATAGTGTCATGAATTAGAATAATAACATGTCCTTCTTCTCCCTTTTAGGCTCACCAGCAGGCGCTCACAATGAGGAACCTGAAGGCCCACCCCTGATCCTGGAGAACCAGCATGCTCAGCACGTACCTGCGTCACATCCACTCTGTCAAGCAGGCACCAGCGCAGATACCAGCACCTCAGTGAGCATAAGACCCTACTATCTAAGTGCACATTGGTGAGGGCACTTCACATTTGCTTGAGGTGCAGGCGAAGGCAGAGTGCCCAGTGCGCCAGCAGTTGGAGGACTGATGGGGACTGATGGGGACGAGGACAATGCTCAGTCAATGGCTGATGATGGGCTTCTGGAATCGTCCATTAGGCAGCAGATGCTGGAAGTCTAGCAGGGTGTGCGGGAGGATCTGGCGGAGATACATGAAGGAATGCGTGCCATGGTCTCAATGTGGGAGGAGTCCCTGTGGAGCATTGTTATGACTGATGCAGTTGAAAAAGCGGAGTTATTTGAAAATCCCAGAGGGAACCTTTAAACAACTGTCATAATCTATAATTTTAAGTGTTATGTTTGAGATGTGACTCTACATTCAGGCATCAGACCACCAGTTCTCGAGGCTGTACATTGACCTAAATGAAACATTTTATTAATTTACACAGGTTCAAATATCCATACACATGGCTACAAATTACTACTATCATAACTTTTAACAAATTCCCTAACTAATCTCCATTAAGGCAACAGCAACCCATAGACTTAACCAGACACTGAGCAAAGCATTTTCACCTTACAAATTCAAAATGAGGTTCTTTTCACTTTGGTTCCTGTGGAGCCAGTTAGAGGTATACAGCTGCCTTTTGATTGGGAACCCAATATCCCAGCTAGGTGTCCGTCCATCAATGGTGAGTAGGGAGGTCCAAAGTGACCTCATGTTGGCGCATGAGCTACCTGTCATGTCTGGCTGCTCTTCTCAGGGCACTCCGGATGATGCCAGCAGCTCCTCCGCCCCTCTGCCAGTGACCATGGCACAGGCACAGAGTGTATGTTGATGGCTATGGAAATGCTTCTTTCTGGGATTGGGTATGGTGCTTGCAGCCCTGGAATGTGGTGGTGGTTCTTATTTGGTAGGCTAGCTGAAGGAGCATTGGATCAAAGCATTCCTCATGTCCCTGCCTCTCTGAAGGTTACCCAGGTCTGCTTCCATGCCCTCAGAGTTCTCCTCACCATTCTCATCCTCAGATTCATGACTGGGCTCATCATCTGTGGCCCGTGCAGCTGAGTCAACATCCTCTTCCTCCACTGGGTCCCCCTTGCCAGTGCCAGATTGTGCTGAGTGCAACATGCAACCACTGTCAGTGACACGCACTCTGGGACGTATTGCAGCAATTGTAGCCCTTTGAACAGTCCAGACATCGGAAGAGCATCTTGAGAAGACCTATGATTCTTTCTACCACTGTCCTTGTGGGGGCATCACTCCTGTCATACCACTGCTCGGCCTGTGTTCTTGGGTGTTAGAAAGGCATCATAAGCCATCTTTTCAAGGGATAGCCCTTGTCACCCAACAGCCATCCATCCAGTCGGGTTAGAGCACTGAAGAACCTCGGCAAATGGGAGTGTCTCACGATGTAAGTGTCATGGAAGCTGCCAGGGTACCTTGCACAGACTTGCAGAAGCTGCATTTTATGATCATATACTATATTCATGTTCATGGAGTGGAATCCCTTCCAAAGGCACTCAGCTCACCCGCTGGCGCCTTGATGGCCACATATGTGCAGTTGGTGGCTCCCTGGACACGGGGGAAGCCAAATATTGCTGCAAAGCCTCTGGATTGCTCAACCTAGCTGGTCTTGTCTGCACTGTAATGAATGAAAGTCAATGCATGCTTGAACAGAGCTTCTGTCACCAGTTTGACGCAGCTATGGACAACTGATTGGGACACTCCACACAGATCCCCCACTGACCCCTGGAAAGAGCCAGAGGCATACAAGTTGAGGGCCACTGTGACCTTCAGAGCCACTGGCATGGGGTGTCCACCCACACAGTCGGAGCTGATCTCAGGCCCGATCATCTGACCAATGGAGGTCACTGTCTCCCTTGAGAGACTTTGGCATTGCACTTTGGACATATTGAGGTAGCTGTATCACTGCCTGTAAACCCTGGCAGCAGGATAGTCCCATCTTCTGTGGCCCCTTATGCCTTCCTGCTGGCCCTGCCCCCCTTGTGCCTGCACCTCTCCTCCCATAGATCGCTCCCTGGGAAGCTGCATTGGGACACTTGGCCTCCTCTCCCTTCTGCCCCTCTCTTCCTCCTCAGAGAAGGTGCCTCCAGCGGACAGGATTCCTTCTGACAGGAAGCAGCTCACATCCCTTCAAGGTACTCCTGAAAATTGCACTGTCCGGGAATGTGGTCGGCAATCCTGGAAATGGGACCCACCTGCCATTTTTAAAGGGCTCTCGAGTCAACCCAACTTGGTGAAACTTCAGGCCCATGAGTTTTACCTTTTCACTGACACAGGCAGGCTGTTCTTAATTTTAACAGGCTGGGGATTTAAATACCTTGACAGTTTGACAGTTCTACAGACCTTAACACCCTTCAAAAGCTTTTACAACTATTCTAAAAGTTCAGAACTTCAACGCTGTGGGTTAAGGCCCTTGCTATGGTGAAAATGGAGTGAGTTTTAAATCAGCACCGATTTCACCTGACCCTGCTGAGTTTGGGGTTCCCGCATATGTAAGTCATGCCTACCCCTTTTCCCCTACCAGTGAAAATGGAACCTGTCAGTCCAGGATGGACTTCCATTCAGGTCCTGCCTTCCATTTGTAAAGTCCTGTGGAGCCTCCACAACTTGGCAAAAACACAGGCATTAATCTTTTAATTTATTCACATTAGATCTTGCATTGTTTTTTAAGAAATCATTTTCCCACAAATTTATTTGTTGTTCCTACAGTGGATCTTTTTCTTCAACCAGGCATTCACCTGGGCAGGGACAGTACTTCCCCAGAATCAAGGACCCAAGAGTTGTCAGCCAATCAGAAGCCGGCAGCTATGGATTGCTCAGCAGTGCCAGCAGGAGCAGAGGCTGAAACCAGTAATGCACTCACCTGAGGCCCAATATTGCCAAAGGACCCAGGGCACGGGTGAGTATTGGTGGGATGGCAGTCACGGGGTGTGGTTTGCCGAAGAGGGGTTCAGCAGCAAGGGTAGGGGGTGGCTCTCAGCGGATCCGACCCATCTCGATCAGGCATTCAATGCCTTTGAATGAGGGAATTTCCCCCATCCAGGAGCCCACAAGCAACCCCAACAGCTTTCATGTTGGGAGAACACAACAGTGGCTGGATTAGTCCTGCAAGTGGCCCACTTAAGGGCCTCAATCGGTGGAGGGTGGGAAGGCCTCCATGAGTCTTCCCATCCTAGACTTAATCAGGGCAGAGGCAGGCGACAGTGGCACCCTCACCCGCCATCCTCCCACCAAACTCGCCTTGGAGAAGGGCATTAAATTTTGCCTCCCCCCACCCCATCTTAGGTGCAATCAGCGAACCCGCGCAAATTGCATCCAAAATTGTGCTAAGCACTGCCTGGTTGTGCTGGTTCATGGAAGATTTTACATTTGTGATTGTACAATTAAGTTTGAATCAAAATTTGAAGCATAGCTTCTCTTTGGGTGCAATTTCTGTCTGGGGATTGCTAATTGCACCCAATTCAGAAAGCAATCCCCTTAATGCAGCTTGAAACCGATATTGATAGGTCAGATCTTAGATCATGATGTGAACAAAATTGTCTTAAGACAAAGAGGACAATTGTCAAATGCAAGAAATGATTAAAAATGTTCAATAACTGTGTAAAAGAACAAGAAAAAAGATCACTGCACATTAACTTCTGAAACAGTATTACATAGCATGGGATAGTTTTCCGTTTGATTCTGAATGCCGGGTCAGATTTAACCAGTATGTCTCTAAAACAAAGTCATATAGCTGTTCATCCTGGCCTTAAAACAAGGCAATACAATGTTTTGTGTTAGTCTGAAGATAGAGCAGCAGGTTTCATGTTAAATCTATCCCTCATCAGACTCTGCCATTCCTGCAGCAACGAAATCAATCTCTGTCACTTTTTTCTATTATCACAATAACTGAGGAATTATCATACATTATATTGTGTTGACCTTCTAAACCAATATGGAACTGTTTTAAACTTCTCTCTAGGATCTATAACAATCACATGAGATTTAAATCTGATCACATACTGATGGCTGAATAGTCTATTTTAATTTGTCTTCTTTTTGTTTTTATCCTTAGGACCTCAAAGGATTTGAATACAATATTAAGCGTTTCCAAATCTATTTTAATAAATTATTCTCAATAAGACTCATTTATCCTTTAAACTTATTTGAGTTTAAAATGTAATTTCTTTTCCAACCAAAAAGTTACCACAAATTAGCTAACTTTGGACTTGAAATCAGTGTAATAGAAAATAATAAAACAATATTCTATCTACAGATAATATATCCCTCATATCTCTATACATATTATTTAGGGAGATATTGAATTACTTATAATGAACAGCAATTGTGGTAAATTGTTATCTGCAAGTCCCAGTTATTTTTTCAACATAACAATAAATCCAAATAAATATGGAAATTGCACAACATTTCCTCGGCATTCCAACAACGTTAAATTTCTAATGCATTTCTAAATTACTTCAGCTAAGTTTTTGTGGATTCTGCATGATAGCAATTTAACTACAAATGGTTCACATGCTTAATGAAAAAATAAGACTTTGATTTTGAATCAAAGTATTATTTAAAAAGGAGGTGATTCATATTTCATCATAAAGTTACTAAATATGATCCATATATTCTGGAGTCATGTAAGTTCTAGAAAATCAGAGTTGAAGAGACAATCAAAACTGCATGAAATTGTGAAAATGGCACTCTAGAATTTGAGTAAGGATTAATTCTGGATAAAAAATAAAAATGTCAAAACAATACAAGCAAAATTTCTGTGGGTTCTAGACTTTAGAATAGGTTCCATCATGATGGCTGAAGTGGCTGTTGTACTAAGTTGAACTCACATTTCTGTTGTTTACTTCACTTTCCTTCCTTCATGAGCATTTCTGTAATTTGGATTTTTTTTTAGTAGCAGTACAAATTCAGTGGCTTAATCAGTTATAAACAATTCATATTCAGTTCATATTTCTATTAAATATTCCATCATTTAGACTAATTGGACAGTTTTTCCCCTTTATCACATGAGCGGTAATCTGGTGGGGCTGATCACCTACCCACTTTAAATCTCAAGACAAAAATTTACCTCATTATCGTAAACATTTAAAGCATGGGAAAAATCCTTCTGGCCCATCATGCATGTGCCGGTCATCTGTTAACAGTTATCCATTTACTCCCATTCCCAATACTTTTAATTTTTCTCTTCCAACTATTTAACTAGTTACCCTTTATAAGCTAATGATGGTTTGTTGTTCCACAATTGCTCATGATAAAAATTCCATTTCCTAATAGCCCCCATGTAAAAGAAAGTCCTACTTACCTGCCCTCCATTAATTCTGCCCTCCATAGGTTTTACTGTGTAAAACCGGCTCAGAAGTTTGGGCACTTGTATCACATTTTCTCTTAATCTTTATTTTTCCAATGAAAATCCTCAGTTTCTCTAATCTCTTCTCATGATTAGTGTTTCATTCCTGTTATCGATGTAGTAAATCTCTTTTGTACCTTCTATGTTGCCTTGATATCCTTCCTAAAGTAATTGCCAAAACCAGACACAATATGCTAACAGCAGCCTTCTATAATCTTTACATGTTTATCATTATTTTTTCCCTTTGGTATTTGATGCCCCTATTGACAAAAATGATCTTGAATCATACACTTTAAAACAATTTTATTAATTTGACCTCCGACTTTTAAAGAATTGATTATCTGAACACCTCTCTACTTTTAAAATTTCACCATTTAATCAACATTTCCTCTCCCTATTCATCCTCCCAAAATCTTCATCATGTTTTGGCACTTTAAATTGCATCTACTTGCTTAAATTTCTTAATCCATATACCTATCTGTCTCTTCCTCAAATCATTTGATGCCCTGTTCAAATTAACAATTCTCCCTTTTTTGTCATCTCCAAATCTTTATATGGTAATCACATATCCTAATCAAGATCATTTAGTTCTATTGAGAAGACTTATGTCTTAACACTGATCTCTGGAGGGACACCACTATTTACATTTCTCCAGTCCAAAAAACATCCATCCTCTTGTTTTCTGTTCTTGGTAGCCATGCTGGTATATTTCCTTTAAGACCATCTGCCTTGCTTTTATCAACTAGCCTCCTATGTATTTTTCACTACCTCACGAATAGGATCATAAAATATTGGAGCTCAAAAACAAGTCATTTCACCCAGCAAGTTTGTGCTAACCATTTTCTCCACAAGCTATCTAATTTAATATTACTCTCCTGCTACTCTCCGTATGCTTGAAAATTCCTCTTTTTCAAGTAAATATTTAATTCCCTTTTAAAATGAATTGTCAGATATGCCAGCATTTTTCACACAGATACTTACTAAACAAAAAAAAAGACCAAAAAGGATTCCTATTGCATTCCATTGCTAATGATATTCTTATTCAAGCAAACAATGGCATTTATGTGTTCTGTGGGATGATACCTATCCACAGAAAAAAAGGCATTAAAAAAGAAATTAATGATGGACTGTTTTCAGTGTGCACCCAAATTGGGAAGCCTAAAGCTCAAAATAAATTGGGCCTTAGGCTCCATTTTAAGACCTGTTGCATGCCAAGAAGCAGCAGAACACTTTGCTAGGATTCAATTTAGGCCAGTTAACTGCAGGCCTCAGCCAATGAGGTAAGTGCAGGGTGGGACGACAGAAGCACTCTGGGTTGTTGAGCAATGCAGTTCAGGCCAGGAGGAACATTCCTATCCCGCCTTGCTCCAAATTGAGGTCTGCATAAAATTTACCTGGTGGTTTCTTTGGTAGCCTCGTTCGGTACTTTTAAGGACTGTTGCTTTGTATGTTGTAGATCAGGAACAACTAGTTGCAGCTTGTGCAGCACAAGAACTGACAAGTCTTAAGGAATTTAAAAAGCAAGTCTTGAAATGGATGCTGGTCCTTCATTTCAATGTTGAGGTCTGAGCTGACTTTGGACAGCTATAAAGGTTCCACTTGAAGAAAGATCCTACTGAATTTAGCAGTGGTATGAACATGAGCACAAATCGAGCCAAGACCATAACACTGTTAAATTTCTCACCTATGCATTGGTTTTACGACTGTAAACCAGACACAACAATATTGAAATTCTTCTCCTTTGATACAACTTCCCGTATGTGAGGAGAGCTGTGAAAATAAAAGTTACCATAATATAAAATGTTATAAAATGAGTCCCAAGTTATGGCCATATTATATATATTTATGATAAATGATGCAGGTCTTCTTGGGATTATGCAAAGTATTTTTTCTGCATAAAACAACAACTTATATTAATATTGTGCCTTTAATGTAATGTCTACAAATTCAAAAAGTTTTATTAATCAGAGCTTCACATCACTCATCTTTGACATTTTTACTGTTATATAACCATGTTGTTTATGAAAAATGCCTTTATTTATTGAGTGAGCTGAAACCAGAGGGTAAGTTTTACAAAGGCTGACAACAGAATTTTTAAGTGAACTAAATAGCAGTTCCCAAAATTGCCATACATTTACATACCTTTGTAATTTGCAAAATAAAGTTATCAGAAAGGAGTTGTGCTGCTTGGAAGTAGTGCATCAGGACAATCAGTTTAAATAAGCTTGAATGGCCTATCCGCTGAACTACTCACAAACATCCAGACATAATCTGTTTATTCAGGTGGTTGTGGATTGAACTGTTAAACTCAATCACTTTGGACAATTGACCCTAGCTCAGAATGTAATTTAATGTAATCACTTTATACAATGGAATTGGAATGAGGGTTCCCCAGCTTGACCATATTTGGTGACTGGCTAGTTTTTGAATGAAGCTCACATGATAGCAAGCTAACCCTTTGTGCTAAAAAAGGAACTGCTTTCCCAAGGTCAGAGTCAGACAAACCAAGTGTGGGTAACAGCAAGAAGAGAATCTGTGGTCCCTCTCTCTCTCTCTCTCCAGCCAGTCTGCAAACATGTATCTGACCAGCCAAAAACCACAGGTAGTATCTTTAACAAAAATGAAACAGCTGCCAACATCAGAGGAATAGGCAGAAATCATCTGTCAAGACCTTAAACCATCACTGTGCAGAATCCAGAAAAGAAAATCACCGAACCATCGCCTGAAACCATCCAACACATTAACCTGCAGGATCAGTGTTTGATTGGACATTCTTAAACAACTTAAACTACCCTCCCTCACTAAATACTCACTAAATTGACAAGCAAATTTTTTTCAAAACAACACCTGCTGTGGTCAACGAAGAAGTGGAAAGAGAGGGAAACCATTCTGTCACTGCTACCTAGTCTTAATATCACATTGCAATAAAAGTGTATTTTAGCATTAATGGTTTTGATCCAACAAAAGGATCTAGATCAAATGTAAAGTAGTTCTATTTGGGAATTTCCACAGGTTTTGTTTGCAACCAGTAGCAAAGAGTGTGATATCCACCCATTGCATTTTGTTTAAGAGCAGTTTTAAGGCCACCAGCTACAAACCTGAAAAAATTCCATTCTTTACTGATGGTGGAATCATCCCAGATTTGCACAAAGTGCAGTAGCGTATGGGAAAAAAGTTGTTTTACCCACCAACCACAATGATGGGTTTTCGCGCTGTATTGTACCATTCATACCTCATTAATTAAGCAACCATAGGAACCATGCTGTCTTGCTGGTGGGCAGCCTCTGATTTGCCCACCATGCTGTTACCTTGCTGCTTCCTCATGCAGGGTGCCATATTTAAACTGTAGCCATGCGCACACTTCTCAATGCTTGTAGCCCAAGACTGCTCCGGTGAAGACATGGCCCCAAATGCCAAGGAGAGTGAAATGCCCCCCAATTTAGAGATGTATCCCTGGGATGCTGTTTGAATGGTGTAGAGGTCTGCCCATCACACCATCATCTATCCCCGCTCTGGCCGCAGGCGGCCCATCAGCCCCACCACTCCAGCTTGGGAGGCGGTAGCAGAGGTGATCAGTGCCAATGCTGCACACAAAAGGTCGGCGATCCAGTGGAGAAAACAGATGAATGATCTCATGTGTGTCACCAGGGTAAGGCAACCATCTTATCACTCTAAACTCACACACTCACAAGGCCATCACATATTCACTGGCATCTTACTCACTGCCAGCTCAAGGTCACCAGTCACTCTTACATACACTCTCACATCTCCATCTGGCATCATCTCCTCTGGAGACTGCCTCCTCAGCCCTCACCACCTTGAGGCCACTTGCACAAATCAACATGTGACTCCCACACACACACCCTGGGATACCCCCCTTCCCCAGTACAACCCTCACCCTGCAGCCTCTTCTCTTGCCTGAGGCCACTTCTCCCCCTTCCCCAAGCAAGCCCTACCCCTGCAGCCATTGAAAAGCTACCACTGCCTTACAGCTGGTCCGGTAGGTAGTGACCTGCACCTCCCTAAAAGTGATGTGGTGCTGCCTGCGAAGCCTGGTGCTGATGACCACGAGTACTGCCTGAAGCAAACTAGGCAAACAAACCTCGAAGTCCTGAGTGAATTGCAGGTCGCCTGGTGAATATTGCTTATGTTCAGTTGTGAATCACATCTGCTTGCAATCATGCAGACTTGTCTGGATGATCCTGCATGGGGGATGATTTCAGTGTGCAGGGCTTATAATGAAGTGATAAAGTATTAAAATGAGGTTCATGACTAGCGGCAGTGGGAAACTTGGTCTGCCATTGACAGATGGAGCCCACGATCAAAAACTGGTTTCACGACGGTTTGAAACTGATTTTTGGCCTTCTCACCATATATTCCTTCCCACCTGCCATGACGCCTGATGCCAATGGGGCCTGAATCATTTTGTGCCACATAAAGCACCAACATGTGCTTTTATGAAAGGCCACCCAGTTGCTGACAATGTTCACTTCTATGAGCTTCAAGTACAGAATGAGAGATAAAGAATTAGCATTTTTATAACAGGGTATCACATCCTCAGGACATGCCCAGGCAACTTACAATTGAGTTAGTCTTGAAGTGAAATCACTGAATATTGTTAAAAAGAAAAACACCACAGGCAATCTTTGCACAACAAAATCTACAAACAACAAATGAGATGGATAACCAGTTAATCTGTCTTTGAATATGTTGGTTGAGTAAAGAATATTGTCCAGGGACACTAGGAAAATTCCCTACAATTCTTCA
Source organism: Carcharodon carcharias (assembly GCF_017639515.1). NCBI lineage: Eukaryota > Metazoa > Chordata > Chondrichthyes > Lamniformes > Lamnidae > Carcharodon > Carcharodon carcharias. The sequence continues at coordinate 168,816,533 of NC_054468.1, forward strand.
TATCGGGCAGAATTTTGCCGTCGGCGAGCAGGGGGCAGGGCCCGCTCACCGATGCGTAAAATGATGCGGGATGACATCCGGGGTCGATTTAAATCTTCAGGAAGGCGGGCCGGCAGCAAAATCAGCTGTGGGCTGCCGACCTGTCAATGGCCAATTGAAGCCATTGACAGGATCATTAAAACAATTAAAGGACCTGCCCGTCCAACATTAAGGCGGCAAATAGAAAAAAACATGAAATCTCATCCACCGGCGGGATGAGGTTTCATGTAGGGATTTTAAAAGTTTAATAAAGTTTTAATGTAAGTTATGAACATGTCCCACCTCACATGACATTGTCACATGTGGGGGACATGTTAAGGATTTTTTTTTCTATTTTTAATGTTTTTAGAACTGTCAGCGATCTCTCTGAGGCAGCACTTAGCCTCAGGGAGATGTGCGCTCTTTTGTGTGCATGCGTGAAAGAGCGCACTCTCGCTTTTGGGGAATCCCCCCTCCCACACAGTAAGCACATAGTGCTTCTCGGTGGATGTCAGGCAGGGTGGGCCTTAATTGGGCCTTAAAATGGCGGTGCGGCCTGCTTCTCTGACGGGGATCGGCTCCTCACCAGCCGGAGATTGGGTCGGGCCCGCCCGCCCGACAGGCAGTAAATTCTGCCCATTGTGTGTCATGGTAGTTATCTTGTGCATCAGTTCAAGGAGGCAGCTCACTGCCATCTTCTCAAAGGCAATTAGGGATGGGCAATAAATGCTGCCCTGGCCAGCAATACTTACATTCCATGAAATAATAAAAAAAAACCTGAAGATAGTTTCAACTTACCTTCAATATTGCAACCATCTCTTGGCACATTGCGGAAGAGCCATCTTGAGTGAGGCTTGAGCCAACAGACAGCTAATTCAAAGGCATGCACTACCCACTAAGCAAAGCCCATGCTACAATTGTGTTCTCAGATTTAAAATACCACATTCATATTAATAGCTTTAATTTATAATAAACAATGTTTCAACAAGAACAGATAATAGAAACACTCAGCTGTAGTGTGCACGCATTCATAAGTTAAGACAAGAATCCTAAAAAGCACAAAACTTTGAAAACATGCAAGGTGCTTAGAACAGAATCCATAAAAAATAGAATGGCATAATTTAAAACATGGTTGATAGTGATTTTCTTGAAAATATAAATCACTAGCGATGGTTGTGACAGTCAAATTTAACACCGTAAATTGTACTGTTCTCGAAAAGGTGTATGAATATAAAGCTGGTCTTTAGATATATGCCATTTATTTTTTCTCAGGCGTGAACTATAGAAAGTGCCATGCTTTTGCAGTCAGTTAAAAGAAAAGAAAATAACACACAAATGATGTAAATGTTAAATGTTATCTGATTGTTGAGAAGTACTGTGTGAAAAGAAATAATAAAAGTACCATAGGAGAAAGACTAATGAAAAAGACTTGTATCATGAATTTTACAGTATCATTTGATGAACAGTGGGAAAGATCACTGTGAAAGAAAATCAAAGTAATGGAAATAAATTGTGTCTATAGCAATAAAGTAAAAATAATGAAACTATTAAGAAAGAATTGAGATGTAACTGATATCAATTCCAGAAAATTAAACCCAATAAAGAAAGAATAAACTAGTAATCAAAGTAGTCAATGAAATAAATAATAGAAGAAGGTAATGTAATTATAAAGAAATATTGACATAAATTTAAATGAAAAATAAATGAAATATTAATGGCAGCAATGGCAGTGGGCAAACTGCAGAATTTAAAAGTTCTGCATGTTGTATTATGGAACCTTTTTTTGTTTGCACACCAAGAAATGCTTTCCAACTAATCCGATTACATCAGTGTTATTGAGAAATCCTATGCTAGATGTTGGAATTTAGAAAACCTATCAATCCGCATTTCTTTGCTGAATAAAAGCAAGAACAATGGCCAAATCTACATTACAGTTAAAATAGATGCAATATCCTTTATTAATTTATAAAGTTGAGTGAAAGGGCAAGGCCAACAATGGTGACCACCACCAAGGTTGAAAAAGAGTGAAAGAGGTGAAGTGGAAATTTAATGGAGTTTGGTACATGGGTCACATTTGCCATTCAATCTGCTAGTTAACTCTTGATGTATTGGAAACATTTGTGCATTCAACATGAATAAGTAATAAATGGAAATTTTACTGTATGCAGAGTTAACACAACTTTAAATTTAATTCACAAGTTATTTTTCATTAAGGACCTGATTCCAAAACTGCTTTCCTCGTAAATATCCTAATTTTACTGACAGTCTCTTGCGGCCCAAATAGGAATTGAGGATGTCAAAGAAGCATCCACTTGTACCATTGAGCACAGCAATTGCAAAAACATTTGTGATAATGTAAGGTACCAATAACTGTTTGATAGAACTTTAATTTTCACAAGGTAAATCTGATGACCTCTCATTTTGGCTGCTAGTATAAATTTGTGGCCACCCAGAAGGACACAGACTAATTCATAGATGGACTGATTTTATGTGGAAAATAGCACAAACAAATATGGAAATATGTTGGAGTATGGAGGTTGCTACATTTTCAATGAGATGGCATTAATCATCTGAACAGATTTGTTGTCTCTGTATAATTGTTCAGTGATTCAATTAAACAATATGTCCAACTTGCTATAATTGGGAAAAATGGTGATTTAAGTATTGTTGCATATAATCAATATTTAATAGGTTAAAAAAAGCATAGGCCAGAATTTTCCCATTGGCATGTTGGGGTGGGCCCTGTATGCCCATGCATAAATGACACGTGGTGACGTCGGGTGAATGTCCCAACGTCACCATGCGCCATCGTGATATTTCATCCAATGCATACGCGCCATTAATTAAGGGGCCACTTAAAGCCCATGAGGCATCAATCGACGGCGATTTTTCAGCACCCATGCAATTTTCGGGTCGGTGCACAGGCGCAATGGGCAGGTGGGTAGGACACATTTGCGTAAACCTTATCCATGGGTGGGTTAGTGGCTCTTTGGGGTTGCGAGTCTGCTCTGTCAAATATTGATTTTTCAAAATTACTGATACTTGTGTGATCTGCAATAATCCAAAACGCATACCAGCTGTTTGGTCTGGACTCACAACCTTCAGCTCAGCACTCCACAGTGAGGTATCTTTTTTGGGCCTACACATTTCAGGAAGCCTTCACTTAGCCTGGGAATGGGAGCTGAACTCTCCACTGGAGGCACATCCTCTGAGGAAGAAGGGAGGGCTAGAAGGGGGAGGAGGCCAGGAGTGCACATTCAGCCTCCAGGGGAGCCACCTTTGGGAGGACAGGTGCAGCCACAAGGGGCGCAGGGCCAAGAGGTAGTCCAAGGTGGAAGGGGCCACAGAAGATGCCACTATCCTGCTGCCAGGGTATACAGGCGGCAAAGCAGCTACTTCAATATGTCTGAGGTGCAGTGCCGAAGGAGGCTCTGTCTCTCAAGGGACACAGTCAACTATATCTGTCAGATGATTGGCCCTGAGATCTCCGCTAACTGTGTGGATGGACACAACATGCCAGTGGCTCTAAAGGTCACAGTTGCCCTCAATTTATAAGCCTCTGACTCCTTCCAGGGGTGGGTGGGTGATCTTTGCGGTGTCTCCCAATCAGTTGTCCACACTTGTGTCAAGCAGGTCACAGACGCTCTGTTCAGGTGTGCATTGACCTTCATCCACTTCCGTTGGGACCAGGCAAGCCAGACACAGCGAGCCAGAGGCTTCACATGGTACTCACCCTTCCTGAGCGCAACAAGTCATTGAAATGCTTGCGACACTGGACCCAGGTGCGTCGCACCATGTCGCAGGAGCTCACTACATCCAGCACCTCCTCCCAGGCAGGTTTGTCATATCGGGGAGGCCTCCTCCTCCCGTCTTGGGGTACCAGGACCTCCAGCCATGCTGCCACCTCCTTGAGGAGGGCAGCAAGGCAATCATTGGAAAAACGAGGGGCACAGTGCCCCCTGCCCTACCCTCCTGCCTGTCCTGCTCACCAGCAGCACTCTGGGGAGTCCTTCCAATGGCCGTGATTCGCAGCCCTTGAAAGGCTGCAGGAACTTTTTAAACAGGCCGCGGGATCGTCACTGGACCTGGCGATCATTGTAGACCCACCGCCGCCCGCCCACTCCCGCTGTCCTCGGGAGCAGTGATTCACTCTGGGTGGGCCTTAATTGCCCTGCCCACATAAAATGGTGGCGCAGACGCGATTGTGGGTGGCGATCAGGTCCGTGCCCACCCCCTCCCACGCCGCCCCCACCGCCCCGCCAGCCAGAAAATTCTGCCCATAAGAAATATGTTTCTAAAATAGTTTATTTTTACACAAATTGAGTTTGCAAATAAACACTCGCATGTGATCAGAATTATTGCTTTAAAAGATCCACTCTCTTGCTGCAGTGTGCAATTTAATAAAAAGCAGTAAATCTCCTGTAGTGTTCAAGGTTTGAAGCATCGTGTTTCCTATACTGTATCTGTTGTGAGCCCAATGCCAACACTTTGGGTGAATTTTAAGAGGAGTGAGTTGATGGGATTAGGTGCAGGTGAGGGGTTAAGTTCCAAGTTCGTCAGGAAGCGGGCCCCAATTCATTGACTTCTGGGTTTTACAGAAGCAATGTGAGGGATGGTGAGCCATAACCACTCCCAGGAGCCTGGCTGGCATTTTAAATATGAATGCAGTTGGAGGCCTCAGGTTTAATATGCCATGCAGGTTTAACTGTGGTCGACAAGTTTTCTGAGATTTCGGAAAACACAACGACTGCAGTGAAGAAAAGTCAGCCTCTGGGAGAAGGCATTTACCTTCAAAGTACTCAGTGCATCGGCATCCACATTCCAGCAGAATGAAGGCCCTGTAAGAACCCTTGATGTATTCGAAATGTAACTGTGTAGGTGTCAGCAGATATAAAGATTACAAATTCCTTACAAACAGGCTGATGCTGCCAAATGGCAAGAGGTGGATGTCTGTCCGGCTGCCGTTCAAATATAGCACCCAGGCCTTCAACCCTGTGAGGCAAAGGCAGGGCTGACAACTTCCTGCCCAACCATGCCACATGATTTGCCAGGACCCTAACCTCTGCATATTACATTGGCTGCCCACGATATGATTATGCGTAGCCAGGACCTCCACCTCCACCTCCAACGTCATCCCGGCCCCTTTAAATTTTTAGGAAGGCGGGCGGACAGCGAAACCAGCTGTCCGCCCGCCGACCTGTCAATGGCCAATTGAGGCGAATGACAGGGTCATTAAGATAATTAAAGACCTGCCTGTCCAACCTTAAGGCTGGCGGGCAGGCCAGGAGCCCCAGCGGGCTTCTGATAATACATGAAACCTCATCCACTGGCGGGATGAGGTTTCATGTCCATTTTTAAAAAGTGTAATAAAGTTTATGTCCTTTTTATTAACATGTCCCATCTCGTGTGACATTGTCACCTGAGGGGGACATGTTAATAATTTTTAAGTTTTTCTATTTTTTAAAGTTTTTTGCATAGTCAGTAATCTCCGGGACAGCACTTTGTCTCAGGGAGCAGTGCACTCTTTCGCACACACTTTGACAGATGGGGAATCCCTCCCCCGCCCCCGTACAGGAAGTGCATAGCGCTTCCTGTCGGGCAGACCACTGGGCGGGCCTTAATTGACCCGCCCACTCAAAATAGTGATGGGCCCCGTTTCGGTGGCGGGGGTCGGCTGTCCGCCTGCCGCTGAGCCGGTGGGGCCCGCCCGCCCACCAAGGGCAAAATTCTGCCCAGGACCTGGGAAATGTCCTTAAATTTTTTCAAAAATTTTTATTTAATTAATAAACCCTTCATGAACCCGTGGATAAGGCTTCATGAAAAATGTGAAGGCTGCTGGGCACTTCGCCTGCCCGCCAACATTAAGGTTGGACAGGCAGCATTCTTAACAGGTTTAATTACTTTCTTAATGGCCTTAATAGGCCTTTGACAGTTTGGCGGGCCGCCGATGCGGCTGTGCGCCCGCTGAACTGACAATCTAAATGACACACGGTGACATCAGGCCACACGCCCAACATCACCGCATTCATTTTTTTCGTCGGCGAGTGGGCCCCGGCTCCGCTTACCGACCTGAAAATCCTTCCCCAGGAGGTCCTGATTGTTCTCCTAGAGGAGCCTCCCCACGACATTCACCACTCACTCCATGGAGGAAGTATGGTACTCGGCTGTGATGCTCATTGCACTGGTAATGCTCCGCGTGGGCTCCTCCAGCACGGGCACCATGCCATGCATTGCCTCATGTATCTCTGCCAAATCCTCCTGCATACCCTGCTGCACTTCCAGCATCCCTGCCCACTCAACCAGAGTGGGACATTGCCGGGCTCCAGTGCTTCGTTACCCCGCAGCTGCCTCACACTCACACAATGAAGCCACTGCTGACCCCCACTTGCCCAAATGCTGCCTCCATCACATTTGGCAGCACACAGTCTAACCCTGCAAAGCAAGGAGGCACAAGCACATGGAATGCAAAGGCCAGCAGATGGATTGGTGCCCCGCCACCTGGAAGCTCCCCTCCCAGCATGTTAGCACCCTGACTTTGACGTGCTCCGCAGTTCCAGTACTGTGCCTAGGTGCAGATCCTTGAGTTCCCCCTGCCCCGATTCTATACTCTGGGTGTCAATGCAGAATCCATCTCAGCACAACCCTCTCAGGGTGAACTAGGCATGGGAAATAGCTGCTGGCCCACTCAGCAAGGGAAACATAGAAACATAAAAACATAGAAACTTGGAACAGGAGTAGGCCACTTGGCCATTTGAGCCTGCTCCGCCATTTATTATGATCATGGCTGATCATCCAACTCAATAGCCTGCTCCCACTTTCTCCCCATATCCTTTGATCCCTTTTGCCCCAGGAGCTATATCTAATTCCTTCTTGAAAACATACAATGTTTTGGCCTCAACACTTTTTGTGGTGGTGAATTCCACAGGCTCACCACTCTCTGGGTGAAGAAATTTCTCCTCATCTGAGTCCTAAATGGTCTATCCTGTATCCCCAGACTGTGGCCCCTGGTTCTGGACTCCCCCACCATCGGGAACATCCTTCCTGCATCTACCCTGTTAAGTCCTGTTAGGATTTTATAGATTTCTATGAGATCCCCCCTCATTCTTCTGAACTCCTGCAAATATAATCCTAACTGACTCAATCTTTCCTCATATGTCAGTCTCGTGATCCCAGGAATCAGTCTGGTACATCTTTGCTGCACTCCCTGTATAGCAAGAACATCCTTCCTCAGATAAGGAGACCAAAACTGCACACAAAATTCCAGGTGTGGTCTCACCAGGATTCTGTATAATTGCAGCAAGACATCCCTGCTCCTGTATTCAAATCCTCTCGCTATGAGGGCCAACAGACCATTTGCCTTCTTTACCACCTGCTGCACCTGCATGCTCAACTTCAGCAACTGGTATACGAGGAGACCCGGGTCTTGTTGCACATCCCCCTCTCTCAATTTATAGCCATTCAGATAATAATCTGCCTCCCTGTTTTTGCTACCAAAGTGGATAACCTCACATTTATTCACATTATACTGCATCTGCCATGCATTTGCCCACTCATCCAGCTTGTCCAAATCACATTGAAGCATCTCTGCATCCTCTTCACAGCTCACCCTCCCACCCAGCTTTGTGTCATCTGCAAATTTGGTGATAATACATTTAGTTCCCTCATCTAAATCATTAATATATATTGTGAATAGCTGGGGTCCCAGCACCGATCCCTGCGGTACCCCACTAGTCACTGCCTGCCATTTGGAAAAAGACCTATTTATTCCTACTCTTTGTTTCCTGTCTGCCAACCAGTTTTCTATCCATCTCAATACACTACCCCAATCCCATGTGCTTTAATTTTACACGCTAATTTCTTATGTGGGACTTTGTCAAATGCCTTCTGAATGTCCAAATAAACCACATTCACTGGCTCCCGGTCATCAACTCTACTAGTTACATCCTCAAACAATTCCATATTTGTCAAGCATGATTTCCCTTTTGTAAATCCATGCTGACTCTGTCTGATTCTGCCACTGTTTTCCAAGTGCTCAGCTATTAAATCTTTTATAATGGACTCTAGAATTTTCCCCACTACCGATGTCAGGCTGACTGGTCTATAATGCCCCGTTTTCTCTCAACCTCCCTTTTTAAATAGTGGGATTACATTAGCTACCCTCCAATCTGTAGGAACTGTTCCAGAGTCTATAGAATCTCAGGAGATGACCACCAATGCATCCACTATTTCTAGGGGCCACTTCCTTAAGTACTCTGGGATGCAGATTATCAGGCCCTGGGGATTTATCAGCCTTCAATCCCATCAATTTCCTGTGAAGGATTCAATGGTGTAACTGCACTCAGTGTTGTTGGTTGGGGGAAGGGCAGGGGTGGGGTGCCTTGGTCGGGGGGAAAGGCTGACGGCTGCATTTAGTGACCTCTGCCAACATGGTACTCACTCTCCCCGAGCGCAGGTGGACGTTGAATCTCTTGCGGCACTGGACCCACATGCGTCACACAACATCATGGAAACTCACAGTCTCAGCCACCTCCTCCCAGACATGTTTGGTCAGTGGGGGGGGAACTCCGCCTTGCATCCCTCAGAAGCAGGACCTCCCGCCATACTGCCACCTCCTCCAGGAGGGCAGCTAGGCACTCATCTGAGAACTGAGGAGCACACTGCCCTGCTGCCCTACCCTCCGGCTGGCACGCTCTGCTGGCCGACCCTGCTCTGCTGGCCTACCCTCCGTCTCATCAGGAGCCCTCTGGTGAACCCTTCTACCTACCATTGTGAGCAGCCTTGCAAAGGCTGCCAGTGCTTCATTTAAACAGGCCGCCGGGTCACTCCTGCTATGCTCGGGAATCACACATTATGCTGGGCGGGCCTTGATTGGCCCACCTGTGTAAAATGGCGGTGTGGACCTGATTGTGGGCATTGATCAGGTCTGCGCCCGCTCCTGCTCGGCCCACCCAACATGGGGAAAGTTCTCCCCCTTGACTGGACAGACAAATATTTGGTAAGCTATAATTCTGATAGTTTTGTTGCAATACCTCCTCACAAATCCCTGTTTGCTTTGGGTGTTATCAGCTTGAATGTGGAAACCTCATTAGACTGTTCTAAAGATGATACCCCAGGTATGGTTGTGTATCTACCTGTCAGAGAATTTGATTAGAGTACTTAAAGCTATCTGCTGGTGAATCCTTTTTGTTGGTAAGACAGATGGCATAGCATTTTTTTGGCATTGAATGCCATCTCCCATCTTGCAGTGAATTGATATAACCTTCAGTTTTCCCTGGTACATAAACCAAGCAGTCATCAGCAAATAGTTGAACCCATTTTCAGGAAGGTCAGATCAGGCACATAAGGCTACTGCAGACAGTGTGTAGCTTGTTAACATAATTAATAAAACCAATTAAGGCCAATGATTAGAGGAAGACTGGAATTTTCCAGTTGGCCTACAATCACCCTGTGGCATCGAAAACACAACAATTGACTGAAGGTCTCCTCCCATTGACAGACTGAGGGGCCAGAATTCCAGGATGTCTATGAGGTTCACTGGCCTACTTAGTTACGGCTGCAGCTGCAGATCACTCAGGGGAGGGGGGCCCTGAAGCAAAATGGAAAATCCTGCCCATAGCATCAGTGGGGTGGTGTGATTGGAGGAGCACATGATAGCCAGCAGCAGTCCATGTTCTTTGAAAGTGGGGTTTGGGGGGGAACGCTTTACCTCTTTGAACACCATTTCAGCTAAGAATATTTTTTTAAACTTACCTCGTTGGTTATGGCCTAAAGTCAGCCCCTTCAGGACCACCTGTGAAGCTGCATGCAGAGCTATTTTTCCTGAGCGCCGCTGACCACCTTACAGCAAACCAGACTAGTGTGGGGACTTTAAAAAGGCTGTAGGATCCTTACTTACATACGAAAATTGCCAAATAATTGTTAAAGTTGTGGGCATTATACGCTTATCTTTTAGCCTTTACCAATATGGTAGGCCATGCATTTCAAGTTTGTAGTTGTATATGTTTCCTTTCATCATATAGGAGGGTTAGGAGGACATACAGTGCCTGGGAAATGGGCGCCATGTGGTCAAACTTCCAGGTCTTTGTATTCTCTCTCCCTCTTTTTGTGTTTCCATCTGGTAATTTTGTACTGTCTCTATTGTTCTGGCTCTTTCTCTCTGTTTATACTTGCTTTGTGCTCTTTACCACAGATAGAAGCTATAGACAATGCTAATGGGGAAGTTAAGGGAGTAAGTGAATGGAAGAGCTCAGAGTGATTGAAGCTAGCATGGAAGGTCCTCAAGTCAATTCTTAGAATCTCAGATATGGAGAGAGAAAGCCACTGGGATGTAGAAGTTTTAGCGGAAAGTTTCTATTTTCTATGAAGTATTGCATTTCTTATGTTAATTATGCAATGATGTTTACTTTTAGAGATATGGGGCTGGATTTATTGCATCCCGTCGCAGCAGGAAACATGGCAGCATGGCCTACTTCATTGCGGGAGAGGCCTCATGTCAATCTCCCAGCAGTTGGAAAAACCCCTGAAATTAAATTGGAAGCAGGAACAGGCCCATGGGGGGAACTCGCTCATTTGCATTGGGTTGTTAATTAGGGGCATTACTGAGCCAATTGACACCAATTATCCTTGAGCCCATTGGAATTTGGCTTAAGGATTACATTTGAGTGGTATAGATTTCCCAGGACTACAGATGGCTGCCAGACAAAGCATGTCGGGTTTGCCTGCAGCCTTCTGGGGCAGTTCCTTCTTTCAAAGGCACTTCATCCCCCATCGAGGGACCCAGAATCAGGCAGGGGCTGAAAACCATCCCTTGTCTCCAAACCCCTCCTGCTCCATCTCTCATGATATCCACCTCAGCATATTCAGCCCACCTTAATTTACCTATGGCCTGGGCCCCTTGGTGATCCTAGCCTCTCCCTGGTTGCTTTACCGACAGCAGCCAGCACTCCTGATGGCACTGCCTGTAATGGACAGCCAGTCTCTGATTGGTTGGCAGCTCTCAGTTGGTGGGTTTTCTACCCCCAGGGTCCTGAATTCTGAGAAAGGCCTGACTCTGGCCAGTAAAGTGCCTGACAGGCACTTAATTGGGATGGGCCTCCTCATCTGAAGTGATGCAAGTTTACCAATCGTTCTCTAACCAGTGGGCTCAAATATTGTCAATGATAGTAAATTCCATCCATATAGTGGGCAAGGTGAAGAACTGAGGCAATATACCACAGGACAGGGAGGCAGTGGCATTGTGGTATTGTCACTGGACTAGTATTCTAGAGACCCAGGATAACCCTCTGGGACCGGGATTCAAATCCCAGCCAGCGTGGCAGATGATGAAATTTGAATCCAACAAAAATCTGGAGTGAAAAGTCTAATGATGACCACAGAACCATTGCCGATTGTTGTAAAAACCCATCTGGTTTGCTAATGCCCTTTAGGTAAGGAAATTTGCCATCCTTACCCGATCTGGCCTACATGTGATTCCAGACCCATAGTAATGCAGTTGACTCTTAAATGCCCTCTGAACAAGAGCAACTGGGGAGGGACAATAAATGCTGGCTTAGCCAGCGTTACCCACATCCCATGAACAAATAAAACAATTTTTTGGTAGAACATGATTCTCCAATCAGAAATGACAGTTTGCTTGTTCCTTGCTCAACCCTGATCTTGTTGTTTGATGGATTCTTACTTCTACATTTTGACTACGTTTTTAAGCAAACAGGTTGTGGGCGATGACCATCTATGGATTGGTTGACGTTCTGGAATATGATTAGGCTGAGCAACATTGGTCTCTGGTTCCATGATCTGATTGGCCCAATATATTCTATAAAGCACCAGCACTAAAACACATGACATATCGAATACATAGGTTCAAATTCCAAATTATGCCAAATACTATATTGCAGCGTGGGGTGTTGTAGAAATGAGACATCTAACTTCGCTGAGAAAATTTAGCCATGTTGTTTTCCTAGAACCATGAGAGACTTGAGACTGTGGTGCTTCCATTGCATCACCAGCCCATGATCACATCGACAGAGTTTTTTTTGCCGGAACTGGAGTCTCACCAAGTTGCCATGAGTGGTCTTATCTAAAATTATTAACAACAAAACTAGCCTTTAAACTAGTTGCTAACAAGAATAAATCATTTGATAACACTTGACCTACCTGTATGGTCATGTGGGAATGCATATCTCATCTCTTCGTATCTGATCGCTCATTGAAATCTGCGTGGCTTCATTACTACATATTGCTAGAATATTGCAAACAAAATATTGCATTTCAATAACAAACCAGTAAAAGACTTCACATCGACCAGTTCCTGGCTTGCAAGGGAACTGTCACTCATCTGTTGTCTATATAGATTATTTAAAATGAGCAGCAAGGTTTGGCCTTCCCCCAGGATCAAGAACCGCGGGAGCCAAAGTCTCACTCGCCAAGATTTGCCTGCCAATCAGAAGCCAGCAGCACTTCTGTACTCCGCAGCACTACTGGAAAGGGGAGGAGGTGGCTGCTTCCAGTACTACACCACCTGATGCCTTGGATTGAGAAGAGACTTAGGCACATGTAAGTGGTGGCAGGAAAGGGGTGACAAAAATGGGGACATGGAGGAGGGGGGCCTTCCTGCGGGGTCTTGCTGGATCTCCAGCAAGCAGCCAATGAGAGCCCCTTTCTCTCCACACGCCCATGGTGTCTTATCCACATATCCCACTAAGGTAGTGCTGCCCAGTGTGTTTTATTTTCCATGTACACTGCACTCTATACGGAATACTCATGCTATGCTTTATGTGGGTTGAACCTCTGGTGTTACATGTGCAATATCATCTGTTTGCTGCGCTCTCCAATTAATCTTAAGGACAATCTGATATTAATAAATGTTGTCAGCTTGCCTCAATAGATAGCATTCTTACCTCTGAGTCAAAAGGCTATAAGTTTAAGCTCACATCAGGATTTGAGTACATGATCTAGGCTGTAACTTCAGTGTAGTACCAAGGGAGTGCTGCATTCTCAAAGGTTTCTTTCAGATGAGATATTAAACCAAAGCCTTGTCTGCCTATTTAGATGAATGTAAAAGACCCTATGACACAATTCCAAGAAGGGCAGTGAGTTCCCCGAATCAGTGCCACAAAAACAGGTTATCCTGTAATCTATATCATTTGCTGTTTATGAGGCCTATCAGTGCATGAACCAGTCACTATATTTGCCTGTCAGACAGCAATTAACTTGTTTTTCAAGGACAATTGGGCATTTTGAAGACATGAAAGTTCCGATTTAAATACAAGTGTTTTTGAAAAGATTGCACAATAGCTGACTTCTCCATTAAAGCTACAGGTTCAAAGACTTAAGAAATGAAAGAATGCACATGAAACAAATATATGGAATATCAAACCCATAGAAATGCGTCACTAGGTATATTTAATTCATGATAATGGTATCATTATTCACTCATATCTTCTTGTGATTTTTCTAAATTACGAGCTTTTTAGACTTACGTAACAAACCAATAATGCTTCTGGTGCAACATTATTTATTTATTGCAGAGGACATCATTAATTTCATTGTTAATGACAGCATGATATCTAATAGTATATGGTTATCATTTAAAGGCTTACACTGCATGGTATGTTCCAGAACATATTTTGGAATGATGCTGAACAATAAATAAAGCTTCACCCCACTGATGGTCTTTCACTCCAGGGCTAAATCAATATAAATCAGTCATGCTTTCGTTGCTCCAGAGTTATGCAGCTTCCGGGTGCATGAAACACCATTCATTCACCATTGATGATATGATTTCCTGTATATTAAATAAGCAATAACATGTAAATATTAATTATGCTGTGTGATTGTTATTTAGTAGTGTTACACTATTTATATGGGGCAAATAAATTTCTCAATTGTACTTCATTTCCCAACATATCCTTTTGAAAGATTACTCAAAGGACAGTCATACGCTTTACATTAATGTAATTTCATCTCTCCACTAGGAAAAACTACTTTATATAAACTATTTTTAAAGATGGTGTTATATTATATTATTCGGAAAGAGTCAGGAACTATATTGTTATGTTCATGTATACATAAGGATCCAGGATGCCGCATCACTCATTACTGCACTACAGTCATGTACCAAACTAACAACGTATCATTCCACAGCAGGTGGTGAGGTCTGAGAAATACATTCGATATCAGCTCCTGTATCAGCGTAAAATAATGTGATTATTTCGAGCTTGTGGACATGAGAAACACGTGATAAAAGATCTAGATATCAAGATCCATCATCTAGTGAATGTGACACCACCAAAACTGAGTCAAATTAGAAGTGAGAAGAATAAAGACAAAGAATTACAGATTTTCAGCAAGCGATCCAGGGGTGGTCTGACAAGATACAGCAAACACAGCCAACAATGCGGCAGCACTGATCTATCAGAGATGACATCGCACTAGAATATGCTGTTCTGCTGATTGGATTCAGAATAATCAAACCCGAAATGTTGCAGAGCGAACTTCTGCAGAAGGTACATACAGGAAGGCCAAATGGGAATGAAGAAGTGTAAGTTCAGAGCCAAATCAGCCGTGTACAGGATAGGTATCTACAAAGATATCAAAAGAATGGTATCTAAATGCAATGCATACCAGGAGGACAGAAGTACAAAGCAGAAAGAGGGCATGATAGCTATTGAAGTACTGCCTAGACCATGGCATACTATGGAGGCCGATTTATTCATGCGCAACCAAGAATGGCATCTTATAATAGCAGATTGCTACTCAAAATCCCCTTTTAAATAAAGGCGAAAGATTTGAGAGCTACAACAACCATCTCAGCAGTACAAGCTCTGTTTGCTATATGTTATAATGGAACCTAATTCAACTCCAGAGAGTTTGAGGAATTTGCTGAACATCATGGGTTCAACATCATCCCTTCATCACCACATTACCCAAGAGGACACAGTTTTATTAAAGGACACCCAGGCAGTCAAGCGAGCCCTCATGAAATGCCGAGAGACAAAGGAAGACCCAAACCCTTGCCTTATTGCCACTGCGAGCTAAACCTCCCAAATTTGACATAAAATCGCCTGCAGAACTATTCAAAGTGCAAGACAACTTTGCTAAGCGAAACACATCCTTCAAGTGGCCAGGAGGAAGTAAGATGACAACTCACTGATGCACAAGTGAAAGGAGGTCAACACTTCAACAAGCATATCAAATCCTTGCCTGAGTTGTTGAGAGGACAAACTCTATCTGTACAGGATCCATTCCTGAGAACTTGGAACCCAACAAAAATTGCAGGTGAATCTGAGACTACCAAGTCATACATCATCGCGAGTGAAACCAGTAAGCAAATGAGAAGGAACAGAGATCGTACTTGACCGACATTTGAAAAGCAAAAAGGTCATTATCAATATCACCAACTAGTGAGACAATACCAGCAACATCTCCAACAAGCGGTGTAACATCAACAACATCATTAGCAAGTGAAACAATATCAACAGCATCAAGTATAACTCCTACAACACCAGGAGCAATACACACAGCATCGCCAGTACAGTGTGCGAACTTATCACTGAGTGTGATGATTACCAAGTCCATAAGATGGTGGCACAATGTCATACCAACCAAACAGTACCGTGAAAAATGTTTTTGAGAAAAGAAAACAAGGTGTAAAAGACTCTTTCAGTTCAGTTTAATTATGAAAGTTGATTGTTAACCTTCTTTAGATTGGGCATAATGGCCTGAATCTTCCCTTCAGGTCGGAATCCCGATTTCTGAGCCTAATCAGACAAAAACAAAATTCACACTTACCTTCCTCGGATTTTTCAGGGCAATCTTTCGATGGAGGATCCTGCAGAACTCAGTCAGTGCAGGAAACCTCAGAGTGAGCAGCATAGAGAAGCCACATTCCCTTCTTATGGCACTAGCTGCTATATTCTGTTCAGCAGAGTTTAAATGTCCCAAAGCTTCTTTGAAAAGCTGTGGAGGAAAGGTAAGGGGGTGGGTGGGTAAGGGAATAGGGCTGGTGAGGGATAGAGTGGGCAAAGTAAGTGGGTAATATTCTGAGATGGTCCTTCTATCTTGGACTCTAGGCTTGGCTGGTATACTGACTGTAGACATATTTTGGTATCTGCTTAACACGGGTTCAGTGATACTACATCGAAATAGGTTACAGAGTAGGCAAGTTCCTTAGCCGGTAAGTGCTTGGTGTAAGGGACAGTGCATTCATAGCCAGCTTAGAACTCCAGAGTTAAGGGAGATCTGAAAATGAAAAGGGTGTCAGCTTGGCATGGTAGCAGGTGGCTAGTGTGCTAGGTATGTAGGGCGGCAGGGTGGCAGATGTGTAGGGTGGCAGGCTGGCAGGTGGGTGGGGTGTCAAGATGTCAGGTGGGTGAGTGGGTCAAGGGGGTAGTCAGGTCGGAGGCTAATCAATTCGTGTAGGGGGGAGTGAAGGGAGCGGGGCCAGGTCAGGTAGTGGGTGGAGTCGGCGGGTTAGTTTGAACAATTGGGAGGTCAGTTGTATTGTTACCCAGGAGTTGGACTAGGAATTTTCTAATTTTTCCTGGGAAGCTAGCCAGGTAAGTAAGTCAGAACTCTCTGAAATTTCCAACTCTAACTCAGAGTTGGAGATTTTTTCGAGGGTCCTGGGGAGCAGGAGAATTGCCCACCAGACGCTCAAACTTCCAGGGCACTTCACATGGAACCTTTGCATTAGGATTTGTGAGGAGTTCCACAGTGCATCTTGTGGGGTTCATCCGATTTCCAAGCATCTGGAGATTGGAAGATCTGCATCAACATAAAAAAAAGTTACTGACTGGAACTGTTCTGGATTGGGTCCTTCTGTCTTGGACTCTAGGCAAAAGACTTGGTTCTTAGACAGACTATAGACATCCTCTGGTATCTGCTTAACACTTGTTTATTAATACTGCATCTAAACAGGTTACAGAGTAGGCATATTGCTCCGAGGCATGGTGTACCAACCTCTCTCACGAGAGCCTAACACATGATTGACTTGCGTCAGCGGTACATCATCATCTACATCACACATGAATATAGCCCAACTGTCCAACCTTTGTACTTCACCTCCCCATAAGTATACAATCCTACTTTTTAACAATATGAAACTATGGGGGGAGTTTTCCGTGTCCAGTGGCGTCGGGTGTGCTTGGTGGCATGAGCGGACAATATGGCAAGAAGGGCAGAAACCGCTTTCATGACGTCATGAAACCAGTTTGGGATCGTCTGCTCAGCTCGTCGATAGCGGACAATGTTTCCTACCATCGGATGGCGGGAACCTCATAATAAGGTCAGCCTGCCAGAATCATCCCCCACGACGCTGGGTCGTCTGGCCAGGTCAGTGTGATTGCATGCCAACGTGTTTAACAACACACTTAAAATGCATAATTAATACGGCGGGTTTGGGATGATACGGTGTGAGAAGCCGTCATTGCAGCCGGCGGGTAAAACATCATTTTCCCCGCCTGCTACTGCACTTAGTGCAAATCTGAGATAATTCTGCCCTATGTCTTTAACTATTTACATTACATTCCTGTAACTCCATTATTACAGCTACAGATTCTAGCCAACTCCAAAGGCAGAATTTTTCACTCATCAGGTGGACGTACACCTGATCCGAACAACATAAAATGACATCCAATGATGTTGGGCGAGCTTCACAACATTGTTGCACAATATTCAGATCATTGGGAGTCGGAGCCACGCCCACCATTAGGACAGTTAAGGCCCTTAAGAACCCAATTGATGCTGATTTATCATTGCCCCTCCGATTTTCTGCTCATCGCAGAGGCAGAACAGGCAGAAGGGCAGCCCACAATTTGCAAAACATCATCCACAGGCAGGATAAAAATGGTCAGCAGCATTGCCAATGTGAGCAGTGAGGAGTTTTGGAGGTAGTCTACCGTTGGTGGCATATTGGTACTTGGCAGCTTCAGCTCTGTTTGGGGCTTCATTCTTAGCATTTCCAGGCTTCATTTCAGGACTTGTTGTACCTCCAAGGCCCTCAGAGAGTTCAGACCATGTGGACTTCCGGGTATCAGACAGACTTCTGTTACCCTGGTAATGGCGATTGTGGTGTCTGCTGGAGGCACCACCGCTGAGGAGGAAGAGAGAGGCAGAAGGGAGAGGAGGCCAGGTGTCTCAATGCAGCTTCCAAGAGAGGGACCTGTGGGAGGAGAGGTGCAGGCACAAGGGACGCAGGACCAGCAAGAAGTCGAATGCAGAAGAGGTTGCAGAAAATGCCACTATCCTCCTACCAGGATTTAGAGGCAGTGGCGCAGCAACCGCAATATGTCTGAGGTGCAACGTCAATCAGTGGGGAGGAAGCTTCACTGTTTAAAATCAGCAAGGAGAGAGTCGGGAGTTTCACTGTTTAAAATCAGCGAGGAGGGAGCCGGGAGCTTCACTGTTTAAAATCAAGAAGGAGGGAGTCACAAGCTTCAATGTTTAAAATCAGCATGGAAGGAGTCAGTCGTTTCAGTGTTTGAAATCAGTGAGGAGGGAGTCAGGAGTTTCACTGTTTAAAATCAACGAGGAGGGAGTCAAGAGTTTCACTGTCTAAAATCAACGATGAGGGACTCGGGAGCTTCACTGCTTAAAATCAGCAAGGAGGGAGTCGCGAGTTTAACTGTTTAAGATCAGTGAGGAGGGAGTCAGGAGTTTCACTATTTAAAATCAGTGAGGATGTAGTCGGGAGTTTCAAAGTTTAAGATGAGTGAGGAGGGAGCCAGGAGCTTGACTGTTTAAATTCAGCGAGCAGGGAGTCAGGCATTTCATTCTTTGAAATCAGCGAGGAGGGAGTCAGGAGTTTCACTTTCTAAAATCAATGAGGAGGGAGGCGGGAGCTTCACTGCTTAAAATCAGCGAGGAAGGAGCCAGCAGTTTCACTGTTTAAAATCAGCCAGGAGGGCATCGGGAGTTTCACTGTTTAAAATCAGCAAGGAGGGCGTCGGGAGTTTCACTATATAAAATGAGTGAGGAGTGAGCCAAGAGTTTCACCGTTTAAAATCAGCGAGGAGGGAGTCACGAGCTTCAATGTTTAAAATCAGCATTGAGGGAGTCAGTCGTTTCAGTGTTTGAAATCAGTGAGGAGGGAGTCACGAGTTTCATTGTTTAAAATCAATGAGTAGTGAGTTGGGAGCTTCACTGTTTAAAATCAGCAAGGAGGGAGTCAGGAGTTTCACTGTTTAATGTCAGTGAGGAGGGAGTTAGGAGTTTCACTGTTTAACAACAGTGAGGAGGAAGTCGAGAGTTTCACTGTTTAAAATCAGCGAGGAAGGAGCTGGCGGTTTCACTGTTTAAAATCAGCGAGGAGTGAGCCAAGGGTTTCACTGTTTAAAATCTGCGAGGACAGAATTGGGAGTTTCACTGTTTAAAATCAGCGAGGAGGGAGTCAGGAGCTCCACTCTTTAAAATCGGAGAGGAGTGAGTCGGTAGAGTCACTGTTTAAAGCGAGGACGGATTCGGGAACTTAATTGTTTAAAATTAGAGAGGAGGGAACTTCACTGTCTGAAATCAGGGAGGAGGGAGTCGGTAGTTTCACTGTGTTAAATCAGCAAGGTGGGAGTCAGGATTTTCACTGTTTAAAGCCAGGGAGGAGGGAGTCGGGAGTTTCACTGTTTAAAATCAGTGAGGTGGAAGTCGGGAGTTCCACTGTTTAAAAACAGCGAGGAGCGAGACGGGAGTTTCATGTTTAAAATCCTCGAGGAGGAAGTCGGGAGTTTCACTGTTTAAAATAAGCATGGAGGGAGTCAGTCGTTTAAGTGTTTGAAATCAGTGAGGATGGAGTCCGGAGTTTCACTGTCTAAAATCAACAAGGAGGGAGTCGGGAGCTTCAATGCTTAAGAACAGCAATGAGGGAGCCAGCGATTTCACTGTTTAAAATCAGCAAGGAGGGCGTCGGGAGTTTCACTGTTTAAAATCAATGAGGAGGGAGCCACGAGATTAAATGTTTAAAATTAGCATGGACGGAGTCAGTTGTTTCAGTGTTTGAAATCAGTGAGGAGGGAGTCAGGAATTTCATTGTTTAAAATCAACACAGATGGAGGCGGCAGTTTCACTGTCTAAAATGAATGAGGAGGGATTTGGGAGATTCACACTTAAAATCATCAAGGAGGGAGACAGCAGTTTCACTGTTTAAAATCAGTGAGGAGGGAGTCGGGAGTTTCACTGTTTAAAATCAGTGAGGAGGGAGTCGGGAGTTTCACTGTTGTAAGTCAGCGAGGAGGAACTCAGGAGTTTCACTATCTAAAATCAAGGAGGAGGTAGTCGTTAGCTTCACTGCTTAAAATCAGCGAGGATGGAGCCAGGAGTTTCACTGTTTATAATCAATGAGGAGGGAGTCTGGAGCTTCAATGTTTAAAATCAGCATGGAGGGAGTCAGTCGTTTCAGTTTTTGAAATGTGCGAGGAGGGCGTCGGGAGTTTCGCTGTTTGAAATCAGTTTGAAGGGAGTCGGGAGATTCACTGTTTAAAATCAATGAGGAAGGAGCCGGGAGTTTCACTGTTTAAAATCAGCGAGGAGTGAGCCAAGAATTTCACCATTTAAAATCTGCGAGGATGGAGTTAGGATTTCCACTGTTTAAAATCGGAGAGGAGTGAGTCGGTAGAGTCACTGTTTAAAGCGAGGAGGTTTTCGGGAGTTTAATTGTTTAAAATTAGGGAGGAGGGAACTTCACTGTCTGAAATCAGGGAGGAGGGAGCCGGGAGCTTCACTGTTTAAAATTAGTGAGGATGCAACTGGGAGCTTCAATGTTCAAAATCAGGGAGGGCGGAGCTGGGAGCCGGGTGCTTTACTGGCTGAAATCATGGAGGAGGGAGCCGGGATCTTCAATGCTTAAAATCAGTGAGGAGGTAACCTGAAGCTTCACTGTGTCAAATCAGGGAGGAGGGAGTCGGTAGTTTCACTGTGTTAAATCAGCAAGATGGGAGTCAGGATTTTCACTGTTTAAAACCAGGGAGGAGGGAGTTGGGTGTTTCACTGTTGTGAATCAGTGAGGAGGAAGTCGGGAGTTCCACTGTTTAAAATCAGCGAGGAGCGAGTGGGGAGTTTCACTGTTTAAAATCTGCGAGGAGGAAGTCGGGAGTTTCACTGTTTAAAATCAGTGAGGAGTGAGCCAAGAGTTTCACCATTTAAAATCTGCGAGGACGGTGTCGGGAGTTTCACAGTTTAAAATTAGCGAGGAGGGAGTCACGAGCTTCAATGTTTAAAATCAGCATGGATCGAGTCAGTCGTTTAAGTGTTTGAAATCAGTGAGGAGGGTGTCAGGAGTTTCATTGTTTAAAATCAACAAAGATGGAGGTGTCAGGAGTTTCACTGTCTAAAATCAACGAGGAGGGAGTCGGGAGCTTCACTGCTTAAGATCAGCAATGAGGGAGCCAGCGGTTTCACTGTTTAAAATCAGCAAGGAGGGCATTGGGAGTTTCACTGTTTAAAATCAGCGAGGAGGAAGTCGGAAGTCTCACTGTTTAAAATCAGTGAGGTGTGAGCCAAGAGTTTCACGGTTTTAAATCTGCGAGGACGGAGTCGGGAGTTTCAAGTTTGAAAATCAGTGAGGAGGGATTCACGAGCTTCAATGTTTAAAATCAGCATGGAGGGAGTCAGTCATTTAAGTGTTTGAAATCAGTGAGGAGTGAGTCAGGAGTTTCATTGTTTAAAATCACCGAGGATGGAGGTGGGAGTTTCACTGTCTAAAATCAATGAGGAGGGTGGCGGGAGGTTCACTGCTTAAAATCAGCATGGAGGGCGCCAGCAGTTTCACTGTTTAAAATCAGCGAGGATGGAGCTGGGAGCTACACTGTTTAAAATCAGTGAGGAGGGAATCAGGAGTTTCACTGTTTAACGACAGCGAGGAGGGAGTTAGGAGTTTCACTGTTTAACGACAGCGAGGCGGGAGTTAGGAGTTTCACTGCTTAACAACAGTGAGGAGGAAGTCAAGAGTTTCACTGTTTGAAATCAGTGAGGAAGGAGCCGGGAGTTTCACTGTTTAAAATCAGCGAGGAGTGAGCCAGGAGTTTCACCGTTTAAAATCAGTGAGGATGGAGTTAGGAGATCCACTGTTTAAAATCGGAGAGGAGTGAGTCGGTAGAGTCACTGTTTAAAGTGAGGAGGTTTTTGGGAGTTTAATTGTTTAAAATTAGGGAAGAGGGAACTTAACTGTCAGAAATCAGGGAGGAGGGAGCCGGGAGCTTCACTGTTCAAAATTAGTGAGGATGTAACTGGGAGCTTCAATGTTCAAAATCAGGGAGGGCGGAGCTGGGAGCCGGGTGCTTTACTGGCTGAAATCATGGAGGAGGGAGCCGGGATCTTCAATGTTTAAAATCAGTGAGGAGGTAACCTGAAGCTTCACTGTGTCAAATCAGGGAGGAGGGAGTCGGTAGTTTCACTGTGTTAAATCAGCAAGGTGGGAGTCAGGATTTTCACTGTTTAAAACCAGGGAGGAGGGAGTCGGGAGTTTCACTGTTTAAAATCAGCGAGGAGTGAGTCGGGAGTTTCACTGTTTAAAATCTGCGAGGAGGAAGTCGTGAGTTTCACTGCTTAAAATCAGTGAGGAGTGAGCCAAGAGTTCCACCATTTAAAATCTGCGAGGACGGAGTCGGGAGTTTCACAGTTTAAAATCAGCGAGGAGGGAGTCATGAGCTTCAATGTTTAAAATCAGCATGTAGGGAGTCAGTCGTTTCAGTGTTTGAAATCAGTGAGGAGGGAGGAGGGATTTTCATTGTTTAAAATCAGCATGGAGGGAGCCAGCAGTTTCACTGTTTAAAATCAGCAAGCAGGGCTTCAGGAGTTTCACTGTTTAAAATCAGCGAGGAGGGAGCTGGGAGCTTCACTGTTTAAAATCAGCATGGAGGGAGTCAGGAGTTTCACTGTTTAAAATCAGTGAGGAGGGAGGCGGAAGTTTCACTGTTTAAAATCAGCGAGGAGGGAGGCGGAAGTTTCACTGTTTAAAATCAGCGAGGAGCGAGTTAGGAGTTTCACTGTTTAAAATCAGTGAGGAGCGAGTTAGGAGTTTCACTGTTTAACAACAGTGAGGAGGCAGTCGAGAGTTTCACTGTTTAAAATCAGCGAGGAAGGAGCTGGGAGTTTCAGTGCTTAAAATCAGTGAGGAGTGAGCCAAGAATTTCACCGTTTAAAATCTGCGAGGACGGAATTGGGAGTTTCACCGTTTAAAATCAGTGAGGATGGAGTTAGGAACTCCACTGTTTCAAATCGGAGAGGAGTGAGTCGGTAGAGTCACTGTTTAAAGCGAGGAGGTTTTCGGGAGTTTAATTGTTTAAAATTAGGGAGGAGGGTACTTCACTGTCTGAAATCAGGGAGGAGGGAGCTGGGAGCTTCACTGTTTAAAATTAGTGAGGATGTAACTGGGAGATTCAATGTTCAAAATCAGGGAGTGCGGAGCCGGGAGCCGGGTGCTTTACTGGCTGAAATCATGGAGGTGGGAGCCGGGATCTTAAATGCTTAAAATCAGTGAGGAGGTAACCTGAAGCTTCACTGTGTCAAATCAGGGAGGAGGGAGTCGGTAGTTTCACTGTGTTAAATCAGCAAGATGGGAGTCAGGATTTTCACTGTTTAAAACCAGGGAGGAGGGAGTCGGGAGTTTCATTGTTGTGAATCAGTGAGGAGGAAGTTGGGAGTTCCACTGTTTAAAATCGGCGAGGAGCGAGACGGGAGTTTCATGTTTAAAATCCACGAGGAGGAAGTCGGGAGTTTCACTGTTTAAAATCAGCATGGAGGGAGTCAGTCGTTCAAGTGTTTGAAATCAGTGAGGACGGAGTCAGGAGTTTCATTGTTTAAAATCAACGAGGAGGGGGTCAGGAGTTTCAATGTTTAAAATCAATGAGGAGGGAGCCACGAGCTTAAATGTTTAAAATTAGCATGGAGGGTGTCAGTTGTTTCAGTGTTTGAAATCAGTGAGGAGGGAGTCAGGAGTTTCATTGTTTAAAATCAACACAGATGGAGGCGGCAGTTTCACTGTTTAAAATCAATGAGGAGGGAGTCGGGAGCTTCACACTTAAAATCATCAAGGAGGGAGACAGCAGTTTCACTGTTTAAAATCAGCAGGGAGGTCTTCAGCAGTTTCACTGTTTAAAATCAGCGAGGAGGAACTCAGGAGTTTCACTATCTAAAATCAAGGAGGAGGCAGTAGTCAGCCTCACTGCTTAAAATCAGCGAGGATGGAGGTGGGAGTTTCACTGTCTAAAATCAGTGAGGAGGGAATCGGGAGTTTCACTGTTTAAAATCAGCATGGAGGGAGTCAGTCGTTTCAGTTTTTGAAATGAGGGAGGAGGGCGTCGGGAGTTTCGCTGTTTGAAATCAGTTTGAAGGGAGTCGGGAGCTTCATTGTTTAAAATCAGTGAGGAGGGAGGCGGAAGTTTCACTGTTTAAAATCAGCGAGGAGCGAGTTAGGAGTTTCACTGTTTAAAATCAGCGAGGAGCGAGTTAGGAGTTTCACTGTTTAACAACAGTGAGGAAGCAGTCGAGAGTTTCACTGTTTAAAATCAATGAGGAAGGAGCCGGGAGTTTCAGTGTTTAAAATCAGCGAGGAGTGAGCCAAGGGTTTCACTGTTTAAAATCTGCGAGGACGGAATTGGGAGTTTCACAGTTTAAAATCAGTGAGGATGGAGTTAGGATTTCCACTGTTTATAATCGGAGAGGAGTGAGTTGGTAGAGTCACTGTTTAAAGCGAGGAGGTTTTCGGGAGTTTGTTTAAAATTAGGGAGGAGGGAACTTCACTATCTGAAATCAGGGAGGAGGGAGCTGGGAGCTTCACTGTTTAAAATTAGTGAGGATGTAACTGGGAGCTTCAATGTTCAAAATCAGGGAGGACGGAGCCGGGAGCCGGGTGCTTTACTGGCTGAAATCATGGAGGAGGGAGCCGGGATCTTCAATGCTTAAAATCAGTGAGGAGGTAAACTGAAGCTTCACTGTGTCAAATCAGGGAGGAGGGAGTCGGTAGTTTCACTGTGTTAAATCAGCAAGGTGGGAGTCAGGATTTTCACTGTTTAAAACCAGGGAGGAGGGAGTCGGGTGTTTCACTGTTGTGAATCAGTGAGGAGGAAGTCGGGAGTTCCACTGTTTAAAATCAGCGAGGAGTGAGTCGGGAGTTTCACTGTTTAAAATCTGCAAGGAGGAAGTCGGGAGTTTCACTGTTTAAAATCAGTGAGGAGTGAGCCAAGAGTTACACCATTTAAAATCTGCGAGGACGGAGTCGGGAGTTTCACAGTTTAAAATTAGCGAGGAGGGAGTCACGAGCTTCAATGTTTAAAATCAGCATGGATCGAGTCAGTCGTTTAAGTGTTTGAAATCAGTGAGGAGGGAGTCAGGAGATTCATTGTTTAAAATCAGCAAGGAGGGCGTCATGAGTTTCACTGTCTAAAATCAACGAGGAGGGAGTCGGGAGCTTCACTGCTTAAGATCAGCAATGAGGGAGCCAGCTGTTTCACTGTTTAAAATCAGCAAGGAGGGCATCGGGAGTTTCACTGTTTAAAATCAGCGAGGAGGAAGTTGGGATCTTCACTGTTTAAAATCAATGAGGAGGGAGCCACGAGCTTAAATGTTTAAAATCAGCATGTAGGGAGTCAGTCGTTTCAGTGTTTGAAATCAGTGAGGAGAGAGTCAGGAGTTTCATTGTTTAAAATCAACAAGGAGGAAGTAGGGAGCTTCACAGCTTAAAATCAGCAAGGTGGGAGCCAGCAGTTTCACTGTTTAAATTCAGCAGGGAGGGCTTCAGCAGTTTCACTGTTTAAAATCAGTGAGGAGGAAGTCGGGAGTTCCACTGTTTAAAATCAGCGAGGAGCGAGTCGGGAGTTTCACTGTTTAAAATCAGCGAGGAGCGAGTCGGGAGTTTCACTGTTTAAAATCAATGAATATTTAGTCAGGAGTTTCACTGTTCAAAATCAGTGAGGAGGGAGTCGGGAGCTTCAAAGTTTAAGATGAGTGAGG
The DNA here is from genome assembly GCF_017639515.1 of Carcharodon carcharias. Classification (NCBI taxonomy): domain Eukaryota; kingdom Metazoa; phylum Chordata; class Chondrichthyes; order Lamniformes; family Lamnidae; genus Carcharodon; species Carcharodon carcharias. The sequence goes on from NC_054468.1 coordinate 168,842,486, forward strand.
AGAGAGCCAGGAGCTTCACTGTTTAAATTCAGCGAACAGGGAGTCAGGCGTTTCATTCTTTAAAATCAGCGAGGAGGGAGTCAGGCGTGTCACTGTTTAAAATAAGCGAGGAGGATGTTGGGAGTTTCACTGTTTAAAATCAGTGAGGAGTGAGCCAAGATTTGCACCTTTTAAAATCTGTGAGGAAGGAGCCGGGGGTTTCACTGTTTAAAATAAGTGAGGAGGATGTTGGGAGTTTCACCGTATAAAATGAGTGAGGAGTGAGCCAAGAGTTTCACCGTTTAAAATCTGCGAGGATGGAGTCGGGAAATTCAAGGTTTAAAATCAGCGAGGAGGGAGTCACGAGCTTAAATGTTTAAAATCAGCATGGAGGGAGTCAGTCGTTTAAGTGTTTGAAATCAGTGAGGAGGGAGTCAGAAATTTCATTGTTTAAAATCAATGAGGAGGGAGTCAGGAGTTTCACTGTCTAAAATCGGTGAGGAGGGAGTTGGAAGTTTCACTGTTTAAAATCAGTGAGGAGGGAGTCAGGAGCTTCACTGTTTAAAATCAGCGAGGAGGGAGTCAGGAGTTTCACTGTTTAAAATCAACCAGGAGGGAGTTAGGAGTTTCACTTTTGTAACAACAGTGAGGAGTGAGCCAAGAGTTTCACTGTTTAAAATCTGCAAGGACGGAGTCGGGAGTTTCACAGTTTAAAATCAGCGAGGAGGGACGAGCTTCAATGTTTAAAACCAGCATGGAGGTAGTCAGTTGTTTAAGTGTTTGAAATCAGTGATGAGGGAGTCAGGAATTTCATTGTTTAAAATCAATGAGGAGGGAGTCAGGAGTTTCACTTTCTAAAATCAACGAGGAGGGAATCGGGAGCTTCACTGCTTAAAATCAGCGAGGAAGGAGCCAGCGGTTTCACTGTTTAAAATCAGCCAGGAGGGCGTCGGGAGTTTCACTATATAAAATCAGCGAGGAGGGAGCCGGGAGCTTCACTGTTTAAAATCAATGAGGAGGGAGTCACGAGCTTCAATGTTTAAAATCTGCATGGAAGGAGTCAGTCGTTTCAGTGTTTGAAATCAGTGAGGAGGGAGTCACGAGTTTCATTGTTTAAAATCAGTGAGTAGTGAGTCAGGAGTTTCACTGTTTAAAGTCAGCAAGGAGGGAGTCAGGAGTTTCACTGTTTAACAACAGTGAGGAGGAAGTCGAGAGTTTCACTGTTTAAAATCAGCGAGGAAGGAGCCGGGAGTTTCACTGTTTACCATCAGCGAGGAGTAAGCCAAGAGCTTCACTGTTTAAAATCTGCGAGGACGGAATTGGGCGTTTCAGTTTAAAATCAGCGAGGAGGGAGTCAGGAGCTCCAATCTTTAAAATCGGAGAGGAGTGAGTTGGTAGCATCACTGTTTAAAGCGAGGACGGATTCGGGAGCTTAATTGTTTAAAATTAGGGAGGAGGTAACCTGAAGCTTCACTGTGTCACATCAGGGAGGAGGGAGCCGGGAGCTTCACTGGCTCAAATCAGCGAGGAGGGAGTCGGTAGTTTCATTGTATAAAATCAACAAGGAGGGAGTCAGGGTTTTCACTGTTTAAAATCAGTGAGGTGGAAGTCAGGAGTTCCACTGTTTAAAATCAGCGAGGAGCGAGTCGGGACTTTCACTGTTTAAAATCAGCGAGGAGCGAGTCGGGACTTTCACTGTTTAAAATCAGCAATGATGTAGTCAGGAGTTTCACTGTTCAAAATCAGCAAGGAGGGAGTTGGGAGTTTCACTGTTTAAATCAGTGAGGATTTAGTCAGGAGTTTCACTGTTCAAAATCAGTGAGGAGGGAGTTGAGAGCTTCAAAGTTTAAGATGAGTGAGGAGAGAGCCAGGAGCTTCACTGTTTAAATTCAGCGAGCAGGGAGTCAGGTGTTTCATTCTTTAAAATCAGTGAGGAGGGAATCAGGCGCTTCACTGTTTAAAATCAGCGAGGAGGGAGTCGGGAGTTTCACTGTTGTAAGTCAGTGAGGAGGGATTTGGGAGTTTCACTGTTTAACAACAGTGAAGAGGAAGTCGAGAGTTTCACTGTTTAAAATCAGTGAGGAAGGAGCCGGGGGTTTCACTGTTTAAAATAAGCGGGGAGGATGTTGGGAGTTTCACTGTATAAAATGAGTGAGGAGTGAGCCAAGAGTTTCACCGTTTAAAATCTGCGAGGACGGAGTCGGGAGTTTCAAGGTTTAAAATCAGTGAGGAGGGAGTCACGAGCTTAAATGTTTAAAATCAGCATGGAGGGAGTCAGTCGTTTAAGTGTTTGAAATCAGTGAGGAGGGAGTCAGGAGTTTCATTGTTTAAAATCAATCAGGAGAGAGTCAGGAGTTTCACTGTCTAAAATCAACGAGGAGGGAGTCGGGAGCTTCACTGCAAAAAATCAGCGAGGAAGGAGCCAGCAGTTTCACTGTTTAAAATCAGCAAGGAGGGCTTCGGGAGTTTCGCTGTTTAAAATCAGTGAGGAGGGAGTCGGGAGTTTCACTGTTGTAAGTCAGTGAGGAAGGAGTCGGGAGTTTCACTCTCTAAAATCAAGGAGGAGGCAGTCGTTAGCTTCACTGCTTAAAATCAGCAAGCATGGAGCCAGGAGTTTCACTGTTTAAAACCAGTGAGGAGGGAATCGGGAGTTTAACTGTTAAAAATCAGCGAGGTGGCATTCGGGAGCTTCAATGTTTAAAATCAGCATGGAGGGAGTCAGTCGTTTCAGTTTTTGAAATGTGGGAGGCGTCGGGAGTTTCACTGTTTAAAATCAGGGAGGAGGGAGTCGGGATCTTCACTGTTTTAAGTCAGTGAGGAGGGAGTCGGAAGTTTCACTGTTTAAAATCAGTGAGGAGGGAGTCAGGAGCTTCACTGTTTAAAATCAGCCAGTAGTGGGTTGGGATCTTCACTGTTTAAAATCAGGGAGGAGGAAATCGGGAGTTTCACTGTTTAAAATCAGCGAGGAGGGAGTTATGATTTTCACTGTTTAACAACAATGAGGAGGAAGTCGAGAGCGTCCCTGTTTAAAATCAGCGAGGAAGGAGCCGGGAGTTTCACTGTTTAAAATCCGCGAGGAGGAAGTCGGGAGTTTCACTGTTTAAAATCAGTGAGGAGTGAGCCAAGAGTTTCACCATTTAAAATCTGCGAGGACGGAGTCGGGAGTTTCACAGTTTAAAATCAGCGAAGAGGGAGTCACGAGCTTCAATGTTTAAAATCAGCATGGAGGGAATCAGTCGTTTAAGTGTTTGAAATCAGTGAGGAGGGAGTCAGGAGTTTCATTGTTTAAAATCAACGAGGAGGGCGTCAGGAGTTTCACTGTCTAAAATCAACGAGGAGTGAGTCGGGAGCTTCACTGCTTAAGATCAGCAATGAGGGAGCCAGCGGTTTCACTGTTTAAAATCAGCAAGGAGGGCATCGGGAGTTTCACTGTTTAAAATCAGTGAGGAGGGAGTCAGGAGCTTCAATGTTTAAAATCAGCATGGAGGGAGTCAGTCGTTTTAGTTTTTGAAATGAGGGAGGAGGGCATCGGGAGTTTCACTGTTTAAAATCAGGGAGGAGGGAGGAGGGAGCTTCACTGTTTAAAATCAGCAAGTAGTGAGTTGGGATCTTCACTGTTTAAAATCAGTGAGGAAGGAATCGGGAGTTTCACTGTTTAAAATCAGCGAGGCGGGAGTTAGGAGTTTCACTGTTTAACAACAGTGAGGAGGAAGTCGTGAGTTTCACTGTTTAAAATCAGCGAGGAAGGAGCCGGGAGTTTCACTGTTTAAAATCCACGAGGAGGAAGTCGGGAGTTTCACTTTTTAAAATCAGTGAGGAGTGAGCCAAGAGTTTCACCATGTAAAATCTGCGAGGACGCAGTCGGGAGTTTCAAAGTGTAAAATCAGCGAGGAGGGAGTCACGAGCTTCAATGTTTAAAATCAGCATGGAGGGAGTCAGTCGTTTAAGTGTTTGAAATCAGTGAGGAGGGAGTCAGGAGATACATTGTTTAAAATCAACGTGGAGGGGGTCAGGAGTTTCACTGTCTAAAATCAACGAGGAGTGAGTTGGGAGCTTAACTGCTTAAGATCAGCAATGAGTGAGCCAGCGGTTTAACTGTTTAAAATCAGCAAGGAGGGCATCGGGAGTTTCACTGTTTAAAATCAGCATGGAGGGAGTCAGTCGTTTCAGTTTTTGAAATGAGGGAGGAGGATGTTGGGAGTTTCGCTGTTTGAAATCAGTTTGAAGGGAGTCGGGATCTTCATTGTGTAAAATCAGTGAGGAGGGAGGCGGAAGTTTCACTGTTTAAAATCAGTGAGGAGGGAGTCGGGAGCTTCACTGCTTAAAATCAGTGAGGAGGGAGTCGAGCGTTTCACTGTTTAAAATCATCGAGGAGGGAGTTAGGAGTTTCACTGTTTAACAACAGTGAGGAGGAAGTCGAGAGTTTCACTGTTTAAAATCAATGAGGAAGGAGCCGGGAGTTTCACTGTTTAAAATCAGCGAGGAGGAAGTCGGGAGTCTCACTGTTTAAAATCAGTGAGGAGTGAGCCAAGAGTTTCACCGTTTTAAATCTGCGAGGACAGAGTCGGGAGTTTCAAGGTTGAAAATCAGTGAGGAGGGATTCACGAGCTTCAATGTTTAAAATCAGCATGGAGGGACTCAGACATTTAAGTGTTTGAAATCAGTGAGGAGTGAATCAGGAGTTTAATTGTTTAAAATCACCGAGGATGGAGGTGGGAGTTTCACTGTCTAAAATCAATGAGGAGGGAGCTGGGAGCTACACTGTTTAAACTCAGTGAGGAGGGAGCTGGGAGCTTCACTGTTTAAAATCAGCAAGGAGGGAGTCAGGAGTTTCACTGTTTAAAGTCAGCGAGGCGGGAGTTAGGAGTTTCACTGCTTAACAACAGTGAGGAGGAAGTCGAGAATTTTACTGTTTGAAATCAGTGAGGAAGGAGCCGGGAGTTTCACTGCTTAAAATCAGCGAGGAGTAAGCCAAGAGTTTCACCGTTTAAAATCAGTGAGGATGGAATTGGGAGTTTCACAGTTTAAAATCAGTGAGGATGGAGTTAGGATTTCCACTGTTTCAAATCGGAGAGGAGTGAGTTGGTAGAGTCACTGTTTACAGCGAGGAGGTTTTCGGGAGTTTAATTGTTTAAAATTAGGGAGGAGGGAACTTCACTGTCTGAAATCAGGGAGGAGGGAGCCGGGAGCTTCACTGTTTAAAATTAGTGAGGATGTAACTGGGAGATTCAAAGTTCAAAATCAGGGAGGGAGGAGCCGGGAGCCGGGTGCTTTACTGGCTGAAATCATGGAGGAGGGAACCGGGATCTTCAATGTTTAAAATCAGTGAGGAGGTAACCTGAAGCTTCACTGTGTCAAATCAGGGAGGAGGGAGTCGGTAGTTTCACTGTGTTAAATCAGCAAGATGGGAGTCAGGATTTTCACTGTTTAAAACCAGGGAGGAGGAAGGAGGGAGTTTCACTGTTGTGAATCAGTGAGGAGGAAGTCGGGAGTTCTACTGTTTAAAATCAGCGAGGAGTGAGTCGGGAGTTTCACTGTTTAAAATCTGCGAGGAGAAAGTCGGGAGTTTCACTGTTTCAAATCAGTGAGGTGTGAGCCAAGAGTTCCACTGTTTAAAATCTGCGAGGACGGAGTCGGGAGTTTCACAGTTTAAAATCAGCGAGGAGGGAGTCATGAGCTTCAATGTTTAAAATCAGCATGGAGGGAGTCAGTCGTTTAAGTCTTTGAAATCAGTGAGGAGGGAGTCAGGAGTTTCATTGTTTAAAATCAATGAGGAGGGCGACAGGAGTTTGACTGTCTAAAATCAACGAGGAGGGAGTCGGGAGCTTCACTGCTTAAGATCAGCAATGAGGGAGCCAGCGGTTTCACTGTTTAAAATCAGCAAGGAGGGCGTCGGGAGTTTCACTGTTTAAAATCAGCAAGGAGGAAATTGGGAATTTCACTGTTTAAAATCAGCGAGGAGGAAATTGGGAATTTCATTGTTTAAAATCAATGAGGAGGGAGCGACGAGCTTAAATGTTTAAAATCAGCATGTAGGGAGTCAGTCGTTTCAGTGTTTGAAATCAGTGAGGAGCGAGTCAGGAGTTTCATTGTTTAAAATCAACGAGGATGGAGGTGGGAGTTTCACTGTCTAAAATCAACAAGGAGGGAGTCGGGAGCTTCACAGCTTAAAATCAGCATGGAGGGAGCCAGTGGTTTCACTGTTTAAAACCAGTGAGGAGGGAATCGGGAGTTTAACTGTTAAAAATCAGCGAGGTGGCATTCGGGAGCTTCAATGTTTAAAATCAGCATGGAGGGAGTCAGTCGTTTCAGTTTTTGAAATGTGGGAGGCGTCGGGAGTTTCACTGTTTAAAATCAGGGAGGAGGGAGTCGGGATCTTCACTGTTTTAAGTCAGTGAGGAGGGAGTCGGAAGTTTCACTGTTTAAAATCAGTGAGGAGGGAGTCAGGAGCTTCACTGTTTAAAATCAGCCAGTAGTGGGTTGGGATCTTCACTGTTTAAAATCAGGGAGGAGGAAATCGGGAGTTTCACTGTTTAAAATCAGCGAGGAGGGAGTTATGATTTTCACTGTTTAACAACAATGAGGAGGAAGTCGAGAGCGTCCCTGTTTAAAATCAGCGAGGAAGGAGCCGGGAGTTTCACTGTTTAAAATCCGCGAGGAGGAAGTCGGGAGTTTCACTGTTTAAAATCAGTGAGGAGTGAGCCAAGAGTTTCACCGTTTAAAATCTGCGAGGACGGAGTCGGGAGTTTCACAGTTTAAAATCAGCGAGGAGGGAGTCACGAGCTTCAATGTTTAAAATCAGCATGGAGGGAATCAGTCGTTTAAGTGTTTGAAATCAGTGAGGAGGGAGTCAGGAGTTTCATTGTTTAAAATCAACGAGGAGGGCGTCAGGAGTTTCACTGTCTAAAATCAACGAGGAGTGAGTCGGGAGCTTCACTGCTTAAGATCAGCAATGAGTGAGCAAGCGGTTTCACTGTTTAAAATCAGCAAGGAGGGCATCGGGAGTTTCACTGTTTAAAATCAGCGAAGAGGGAGTTGGGAGCTTCAATGTTTAAAATCAATGAGGAGGGAGTCAGTCGTTTTAGTTTTTGAAATGAGGGAGGAGGGCATCGGGAGTTTCACTGTTTAAAATCAGGGAGGAGGGAGGAGGGAGCTTCACTGTTTAAAATCAGCAAGTAGTGAGTTGGGATCTTCACTGTTTAAAATCAGTGAGGAAGGAATCGGGAGTTTCACTGTTTAAAATCAGCGAGGCGGGAGTTAGGAGTTTCACTGTTTAAAATCAGCGAGGAAGGAGCCGGGAGTTTCACTGTTTAAAATCCACGAGGAGGAAGTCGGGAGTTTCACTTTTTAAAATCAGTGAGGAGTGAGCCAAGAGTTTCACCATGTAAAATCTGCGAGGACGCAGTCGGGAGTTTCAAAGTGTAAAATCAGCGAGGAGGGAGTCACGAGCTTCAATGTTTAAAATCAGCATGGAGGGAGTCAGTCGTTTAAGTGTTTGAAATCAGTGAGGAGGGAGTCAGGAGATACATTGTTTAAAATCAACGAGGAGGGGGTCAGGAGTTTCACTGTCTAAAATCAACGAGGAGTGAGTTGGGAGCTTCACTGCTTAAAATCAGCAATGAGTGAGCCAGCGGTTTCACTGTTTAAAATCAGCAAGGAGGGCATCGGGAGTTTCACTGTTTAAAATCAGCATGGAGGGAGTCAGTCGTTTCAGTTTTTGAAATGAGGGAGGAGGATGTTGGGAGTTTCGCTGTTTGAAATCAGTTTGAAGGGAGTCGGGATCTTCATTGTGTAAAATCAGTGAGGAGGGAGGCGGAAGTTTCACTGTTTAAAATCAGTGAGGAGGGAGTCGAGCGTTTCACTGTTTAAAATCATCGAGGAGGGAGTTAGGAGTTTCACTGTTTAACAACAGTGAGGAGGAAGTCGAGAGTTTCACTGTTTAAAATCAATGAGGAAGGAGCCGGGAGTTTCACTGTTTAAAATCAGCGAGGAGGAAGTCGGGAGTCTCACTGTTTAAAATCAGCGAGGAGTAAGCCAAGAGTTTCACCGTTTAAAATCAGTGAGGATGGAGTTGGGAGTTTCACAGTTTAAAATCAGTGAGGATGGAGTTAGGAACTCCACTGTTTAAAATCGGAGAGGAGTGAGTTGGTAGAGTCACTGTTTAAAGCGAGGAGGTTTTCGGGAGTTTAATTGTTTAAAATTAGGGAGGAGGGAACTTCACTGTCTGAAATCAGGGAGGAGGGAGCCGGGAGCTTCACTGTTTAAAATTAGTGAGGATGTAACTGGGAGCTTCAAAGTTCAAAATCAGGGAGGGCGGAGCCGGGAGCCGGGTGCTTTACTGGCTGAAATCATGGAGGAGGGAACCGGGATCTTCAATGTTTAAAATCAGTGAGGAGGTAACCTGAAGCTTCACTGTGTCAAATCAGGGAGGAGGGAGTCGGTAGTTTCACTGTGTTAAATCAGCAAGATGGGAGTCAGGATTTTCACTGTTTAAAACCAGGGAGGAGGAAGGAGGGAGTTTCACTGTTGTGAATCAGTGAGGAGGAAGTCGGGAGTTCTACTGTTTAAAATCAGCGAGGAGTGAGTCGGGAGTTTCACTGTTTAAAATCTGCGAGGAGAAAGTCGGGAGTTTCACTGTTTCAAATCAGTGAGGTGTGAGCCAAGAGTTCCACTGTTTAAAATCTGCGAGGACGGAGTCGGGAGTTTCACAGTTTAAAATCAGCGAGGAGGGAGTCATGAGCTTCAATGTTTAAAATCAGCATGGAGGGAGTCAGTCGTTTAAGTCTTTGAAATCAGTGAGGAGGGAGTCAGGAGTTTCATTGTTTAAAATCAATGAGGAGGGCGACAGGAGTTTGACTGTCTAAAATCAACGAGGAGGGAGTCGGGAGCTTCACTGCTTAAGATCAGCAATGAGGGAGCCAGCGGTTTAACTGTTTAAAATCAGCAAGGAGGGCGTCGGGAGTTTCACTGTTTAAAATCAGCGAGGAGGAAATTGGGAATTTCACTGTTTAAAATCAGCAAGGAGGAAATTGGGAATTTCACTGTTTAAAATCAGCGAGGAGGAAATTGGGAATTTCATTGTTTAAAATCAATGAGGAGGGAGCGACAAGCTTAAATGTTTAAAATCAGCATGTAGGGAGTCAGTCGTTTCAGTGTTTGAAATCAGTGAGGAGGGAGTCAGGAGTTTCATTGTTTAAAATCAGCGAGGAGGGAGCCACGAGCTTAAATGTTTAAAATCAGCATGGAGGGAGTCAGTCGTTTCAGTGTTTGAAATCAGTGAGGAGGGAGTCAGGAGTTTCATTGTTTAAAATCAACGAGGATGGAGACGGCAGTTTCACTGTCTAAAATGAACAAGGAGGGAGTCGGGAGCTTCACAGCTTAAAATCAGCATGGAGGGCGCCAGTAGTTTCACTGTTTAAAATCAGCAAGCAGGGCTTCGGGAGTTTCACTGTTTAAAATCAGCGAGGAGGGAGCTGGGAGCTACACAGTTTAAAATCAGTGAGGAGGGAATCGGGAGTTTCACTGTTTAAAATCAGTGAGGAGTGAGCCAAGAGTTTCACCATTTAAAATCTGCGAGGACGGAGTCGGGAGTTTCACAGTTTAAAATCAGTGAGGAGTGAGCCAAGAGTTTCACCATTTAAAATCAGCATGGAGGGAATCAGTCGTTTAAGTGTTTGAAATCAGTGAGGAGGGAGTCAGGAGTTTCATTGTTTAAAATCAACGAGGAGGGCGTCAGGAGTTTCACTGTCTAAAATCAACGAGGAGGGAGTCGGGAGCTTCACTGCTTAAGATCAGCAATGAGTGAGCAAGCGGTTTCACTGTTTAAAATCAGCGAGGAGGGAGTCGGGAGTTTCACTTTTTAAAATCAGTGAGGAGTGAGCCAAGAGTTTCACCGTTTAAAATCTGCGAGGACGGAATTGGGAGTTTCACAGTTTAAAATCAGTGAGGACGGAGTTACGAGCTCCACTGTTTAAAATCGGAGAGGAGTGAGTCGGTAGAGTCACTGTTTAAAGCGAGGAGGTTTTCGGGAGTTTAATTGTTTAAAATTAGGGAGGAGGGAACTTCACTGTCTGAAATCAGGGAGGAGGGAGCCGGGAGCTTCACTGTTTAAAAGTAGTGAGGATGTAACTGGGAGATTCAATGTTCAAAATCAGGGATGGCGGAGCCGGGAGCCGGGAGGCGGGAGCCGGGATCTTTACTGGCTGAAATCATGGAGCAGGGAGCCGGGATCTTCAATGTTTAAAATCAGTGAGGAGGTAACCTGAAGCTTCACTGTGTCACATCAGGGAGGAGGGAGTCGGTAGTTTCACTGTGTTAAATCAGCAAGATGGGAGTCAGGATTTTCACTGTTTAAAACCAGGGAGGAGGGAGTCAGGAGTTTCACTGTTTAAAATCAGTGAGGCGGAAGTGGGGAGTTCCAATGTTTAAAATCAGCGAGGAGCGAGATGGGTGTTTCACTGTTTAAAATCCGCGTGGAGGAAGTCAGGAGTTTCACTGTCTAAAATCAATGAGGAGGGAGTCGGGAGCTTCACTGCTTAAGATCAGCAATGAGGGAGCCAGCGGTTTCACTGTTTAAAATCAGCAAGGAGGGCGTCGGGAGTTTCACTGTTTAACATCAGCGAGGTGGAAGTTGGGAGTTTCACTGTTTAAAATCAATGAGGAGGGAGCCACGAGCTTAAATGTTTAAAATTAGCATGGAGGGAGTCAGTTGTTTCAGTGTTTGAAATCAGTGAGGATGGAGTCAGGAGTTTCATTGTTTAAAATCAACACAGATGGAGGCGGCAGTTTCACTGTTTAAAATCAATGAGGAGGGATTCGGGAGTTTCACACTTAAAATCATCAAGGAGGGAGCCAGCAGTTTCACTGTTTAAAATCAGCAGGGAGGGCTTCGGCAGTTTCACTGTTTAAAATCAGTGAGGAGGGAGTCGGCAGTTTCACTGTTGTAAGTCAGCGAGGAGTAACTCAGGAGTTTCACTATTTAAAATCAGGGAGGTAGTTGTTAGCCTCACTGCTTAAAATCAGCAAGGATGGAGCCAGGAGTTTCACTGTCTAAAATCAGCGAGGATGGAGCCAGGAGTTTCACTGTTTAAAATCATTGAGGAGGGTGTCTGGAGCTTCAATGTTTAAAATCAGCATGGAGGGAGTCAGTCGTTTCAGTTTTTGAAATGAGGGAGGAGGGCATCGGGAGTTTCACTGTTTAAAATCAGGGAGGAGGGAGGAGGGAGCTTCACTGTTTAAAATCAGCAAGTAGTGAGTTGGGATCATCACTGTTTAAAATCAGTGAGGAAGGAATCGGGAGTTTCACTGTTTAAAATCAGCGAGGAGGGAGTTATGATTTTCAATGTTTAACAACAGTGAGGAGGAAGTCGAGAGTGTCACTGTTTAAAATCAGCGAGGAAGGAGCCGGGAGTTTCACTGTTTAAAATCCACGAGGAGGAAGTCGGGAGTTTCACTTTTTAAAATCAGTGAGGAGTGAGCCAAGAGTTTCACCATTTAAAATCTGCGAGGACGCAGTCGGGAGTTTCAAAGTGTAAAATCAGCGAGGAGGGAGTCACGAGCTTCAATGTTTAAAATCAGCATGGATCGAGTCAGTCGTTTAAGTGTTTGAAATCAGTGAGGAGGGAGTCAGGAGATTCATTGTTTAAAATCAACGAGGAGGGGGTCAGGGGTTTCACTGTCTAAAATCAACGATGAGGGAGTTGGGAGCTTAACTGCTTAAGATCAGCAATGAGTGAGCCAGCGGTTTCACTGTTTAAAATCAGCAAGGAGGGCATCGGGAGTTTCACTGTTTAAAATCAGCATGGAGGGAGTCAGTCGTTTCAGTTTTTGAAATGAGGGAGGAGGATGTTGGGAGTTTCACTGTTTGAAATCAGTTTGAAGGGAGTTGGGATCTTCATTGTGTAAAATCAGTGAGGAGGGAGGCGGAAGTTTCACTGTTTAAAATCAGTGAGGAGGGAGTCGAGCGTTTCACTGTTTAAAATCATCGAGGAGGGAGTTAGGAGTTTCACTGTTTAACAACAGTGAGGAGGAAGTCGAGAGTTTCACTGTTTAAAATCAATGAGGAAGGAGCCGGGAGTTTCACTGTTTAAAATCAGTGAGGAGTGAGCCAAGGGTTTCACTGTTTAAAATCAGCGAGGAGGAAGTCGGAAGTCTCACTGTTTAAAATCAGTGAGGAGTGAGCCAAGAGTTTCACCGTTTTAAATCTGCGAGGACGGAGTCGGGAGTTTCAAGGTTGAAAATCAGTGAGGAGGGATTCACGAGCTTCAATGTTTAAAATCAGCATGGAGGGAGTCAGTCATTTAAGTGTTTGAAATCAGTGAGGAGTGAATCAGGAGTTTAATTGTTTAAAATCACCGAGGATGGAGATGGGAGTTTTACTGTCTAAAATCAATGAGGAGGGTGGCGGGAGGTTTACTGCTTAAAATGAGCATGGAGGGAGCCAGCAGTTTCACTGTTTAAAATCAGCGTGGAGGGAGCTGGGAGCTACACTGTTTAAAATCAGTGAGGAGGGAATCGGGAGCTTCACTGTTTAAAAGCAGCGAGGAGGGAGCTGGGAGCTACACTGTTTAAACTCAGTGAGGAGGGAGCTGGGAGCTACACTGTTTAAAATCAGCAAGGAGGAAGTCGGGAGTTCCACTGTTTAAAGTCAGCGAGGAGTGAGTCGGGAGTTTCACTGTTTAAAATCTGCGAGGAGGAAGTCGGGAGTTTCACTGTTTCAAATCAGTGAGGAGTGAGCCAAGAGTTCCACCATTTAAAATCTGCGAGGACGGAGTCGGGAGTTTCACAGTTTAAAATCAGCGAGGAGGGAGTCATGAGCTTCAATGTTTAAAATCAGCATGGAGGGAGTCAGTCGTTTAAGTCTTTGAAATCAGTGAGGAGGGAGTCAGGAGTTTCATTGTTTAAAAACAACGAGGATGGAGTCGGGAGCTTCACTGCTTAAGATCAGCAATGAGGGAGCCAGCGGTTTAACTGTTTAAAATCAGCAAGGAGGGCATCGGGAGTTTCACTGTTTAAAATCAGCTAGGAGGAAATTGGGAATTTCATTGTTTAAAATCAATGAGGAGGGAGCGACGAGCTTAAATGTTTAAAATCAGCATGTAGGGAGTCAGTTGTTTCAGTGTTTGAAATCAGTGAGGAGGGCGACAGGAGTTTCACTGTCTAAAATCAACAAGGAGGGAGGCGGGAGCTTCACTGCTTAAAATCAGCATGGAAGGGAGCCAGCAGTTTCACTGTTTAAAATCAGCAAGCAGGGCTTCGGGAGTTTCACTGTTTAAAATCAGTGAGTAGTGAGTTGGGACCTTCACTGTTTAAAATCAGCGAGGCGGGAGTCAGGAGTTTCACTGTTTAAAGTCAGCGAGGCGGGAGTCAGGAGTTTCACTGTTTAAAGTCAGCGAGGCGGGAGTTAGGAGTTTCACTGTTTAACTACAGTGAGGAGGAAGTCGAGAGTTTCACTGTTTGAAATCAGTGAGGAAGGAGCCGGGAGTTTCACTATTTAAAATCAGCGAGGAGTGAGCCAGGAGTTTCACCGTTTAAAATCTGCGAGGACGGAATTGGGAGTTTCACAGTTTAAAATCAGTGAGGATGGAGTTAGGAACTCCACTGTTTAAAATCGGAGAGGAGTGAGTTGGTAGAGTCACTGTTTAAAGCGAGGAGGTTTTCGGGAGTTTAATTGTTTAAAATTAGGGAGGAGGGAACTTCACTGTCTGAAATCAGGGAGGAGGGAGCTGGGAGCTTCACTGTTTAAAATTAGTGAGGATGTAACTGGGAGCTTCAATGTTCAAAATCAGGGAGGGCGGAGCCGGGAGCCGGGTGCTTTACTGGCTGAAATCATGGAGGAGGGAGCCGGGATCTTCAATGCTTAAAATCAGTGAGGAGGTAACCTGAAGCTTCACTGTGTCACATCAGGGAGGAGGGAGTCGGTAGTTTCACTGTGTTAAATCAGCAAGGTGGGAGTCAGGATTTTCACTGTTTAAAGCCAGGGAGGAGGGAGTCGGGAGTTTCACTGTTTAAAATCAGTGAGTCGGAAGTGGGGAGTTCCAATGTTTAAAATCAGCGAGGAGCGAGATGGGAGTTTCACTGTTTAAAATCCGCGTGGAGGAAGTCGGGAGTTTCACTGTCTATAATCAACAAGGAGGGAGTCGGGAGCTTCACTGTTTAAAATCAGCGAGGTGGAAGTTGGGAGTTTCACTGTTCAAAGTCTTTGAGGAGGGAGCCAGAAGATTAAATGTTTAAAATTAGCATGGAGGGAGTCAGTTGTTTCAGTGTTTGAAATCAGTGAGGATGGAGTCAGGAGTTTCATTGTTTAAAATCAACACAGATGGAGGCGGCAGTTTCACTGTTTAAAATGAATGAGGAGGGATTCGGGAGTTTCACACTTAAAATCATCAAGGAGGGAGCCAGCAGTTTCACTGTTTAAAATCAGCAGGGAGGGCTTCAGCAGTTTCACTGTTTAAAATCAGTGAGGAGGGAGTCGGGAGTTTCACTGTTGTAAGTCAGCGAGGAGGAACTCAGGAGTTTCACTATTTAAAATCGGGGAGGTAGTCGTTAGCCTCACTGCTTAAAATCAGCAAGGGTGGAGCCAGGAGTTTCACTGTTTAAAATCAGTGAGGAGGGAGTCAGGAGCTTCAATGTTTAAAATCAGCATGGAGGGAGTCAGTCGTTTCAGTTTTTGAAATGAGGGAGGAGGGCGTCGGGAGTTTCACTGTTTGAAATCAGTTTGAAGGGAGTCGGGAGATTCATTGTTTAAAATCAGTGATGAGGGAGGCGGAAGTTTCACTGTTTAAAATCAGTGAGGAGGGAGTTAGGAGTTTCACTGTTTAAAATCAGTGATGAGGGAATCGGGAGTTTCACTGTTTAAAATCAGCGAGGAGGAAGTCGGGAGTCTCACTGTTTAAAATCAGTGAGGAATGAGCCGGGAGTTTCACTGTTTAAATCAGCGAGGAGGAAGTCGGGAGTCTCACTGTTTAAAATCAGTGAGGAGTGAGCCAAGAGTTTCACCGTTTTAAATATGCGAGGACGGAGTCGGGAGTTTCAAGGTTGAAAATCAGTGAGGAGGGATTCACGAGCTTCAATGTTTAAAATCAGCATGGAGGGAGTCAGTCATTTAAGTGTTTGAAATCAGTGAGGAGTGAATCAGGAGTTTAATTGTTTAAAATCACCGAGGATGGAGGTGGGAGTTTCACTGTCTAAAATCAGTGAGGAGGGAGTCGGGAGCTTCACTGTTTAAAATCAGCATGGAGGGAGTCAGTCGTTTCAGTTTTTGAAATGAGGGAGGAGGGCGTCGGGAGTTTCGCTGTTTAAAATCAGGGAGGAGGGAATCGGAGCTTCACTGTTTAAAATCAGCGAGGAGCGAGTTAGGAGTTTCACTGTTTAAAATCATCGAGGAGCGAGTTAGGAGTTTCACTGTTTAACAACAGTGAGGAGGAAGTCGAGAGTTTCACTGTTTAAAATCAATGAGGAAGGAGCCGGGAGTTTCAGTGTTTAAAATCAATGAGGAAGGAGCCGGGAGTTTCAGTGTTTAAAATCAGCGAGGAGTGAGCCAAGAATTTCACCATTTAAAATCTGCGAGGATGGAATTGGGAGTTTAACAGTTTAAAATCAGTGAGGATGGAGTTAGGATTTCCACTGTTTAAAATCGGAGAGGAGTGAGTCGGTAGAGTCACTGTTTAAAGCGAGGAGGTTTTCGGCAGTTTAATTGTTTAAAATTAGGGAGGAGGGAACATCACTGTCTGAAATCAGGGAGGAGGGAGCCGGGAGCTTCACTGTTTAAAATTAGTGAGGATGTAACTGGGAGCTTCAATGTTCAAAATCAGGGAGGGCGGAGCCGGGAGCCGGGTGCCTTACTGGCTGAAATCATGGAGGACGGAGCCGTGATCTTCAATGCTTATAATCAGTGAGGAGGTAACCTGAAGCTTCACTGTGTCAAATCAGGGAGGAGGGAGTCGGTAGTTTCACTGTGTTAAATCAGCAAGATGGGAGTCATGATTTTCACTGTTTAAAACCGGGGAGGAGGGAGTCGGGAGTTTCACTGTTGTGAATCAGTGAGGAGGAAGTCGGGAGTTCCACTGTTTAAAATCAGCGAGGAGCGAGTGGGGAGTTTCACTGTTTAAAATCTGCGAGGAGGAAGTCGGGAGTTTCATTGTTTAAAATCAGTGAGGAGTGAGCCAAGAGTTTCACCATTTAAAATCTGCGAGGATGGAGTCGGGAGTTTCACAGTTTAAAATTAGCGAGGAGGGAGTCACGAGCTTCAATGTTTAAAATCAGCATGGATCGAGTCAGTCGTTTAAGTGTTTGAAATCAGTGAGGAGGGTGTCAGGAGTTTCATTGTTTAAAATCAACAAAGATGGAGGCGTCAGGAGTTTCACTGTCTAAAATCAACGAGGAGGGAGTCGGGAGCTTCACTGCTTAAGATCAGCAATGAGTGAGCAAGCGGTTTCACTGTTTAAAATCAGCGAGGAGGGCATCGGGAGTTTCACTGTTCAAAATCAATGAGGAGGGAGCCACGAGCTTAAATGTTTAAAATCAGCATGGAGGGAGTCAGTTATTTCAGTGTTTGAAATCAGTGAGGAGAGAGTCAGGAGTTTCATTGCTTAAAATCAACAACGTTGGATGCGGCAGTTCCACTGTCTAAAATCAATGAGGAGGAATTAGGGAGCTTCACAATTAAAATCAGCAAGGAGGGAGCCAGCAGTTTCACTGTTTAAATGAGGCAGGGAGGGCTTCAGCAGTTTCACTGTTTAAAATCAGTGAGGAGGGAGTCGGGAGTTTCACTGTTTAAAATCAGTGAGGAGCGAGTCAGGAGTTTCACTGTTTAAAATAATCGAGGAGGGAGCTAGGAGTTTCACTGTTTAACAACAGTGAGGAGGAAGTCGAGAGTTTCCCTGTTTAAAATCAGCGAGGAAGGAACCGCGAGTCTCACTGTTTAAAATCAGTGAGGAGTGAGCCAAGAGTTTCACCATTTTAAATCTGCGAGGACGGAGTCGGGAGTTTCAAGGTTGAAAATCAGTGAGGAGGGATTCACGAGTTTCAATGTTTAAAATCAGCATGGAGGGAGTCAGTCATTTAAGTGTTTGAAATCAGTGAGGAGTGAATCAGGAGTTTCATTGTTTAAAATCAATGAGATTGGATGTGGGAGTTTCACTGTCTAAAATCAATGAGGAGGGTTGCGGGAGCTTCACTGCTTAAGATCAGCATGGAGGGCGCCAGCAGTTTCACTGTTTAAAATCAGCGAGGATGGAGCTGGGAGCTACACTGTTTAAAATCAGTGAGGAGGGATCCACGAGCTTCAATGTTTAAAATCAGCATGGAGGGAGTCAGTCGTTTAAGTGTTTGAAATCAGTGAGGAGGGAGTCAGGAGTTTCATTGTTTAAAATCAACGAGGAGGGAGTCAGGAGTTTCACTTTCTAAAATCAACGCGGAGGGAGTCGGGAGCTTCACTGCTTAAAATCAGTGACGAAGGAGCCAGCAGTTTCACTGTTTAAAATCAGCAAGGAGGGCGTCGGGAGTTACACTGCTTCATTTCCACCTAGGAGGGAGTTGGGAGCTTCATTGTTTAAAATCAACGAGGATGGAGGCGGGGGTTTCACTGTCTAAAATCAACGAGGAGGGAGGTGGGAGCTTCACTGCTTAAAATCAGCATGGAGGGAGCCAGCAGTTTCACTGTTTAAAATCAGCAAGCAGGGCTTCGGAAATTTCACTGTTTAAAATCAGCGAGGAGGGAGCTGGGAGCTACACTGTTTAAAATCAGTGAGGAGGGAGTCAGGAGTTTCACTGTTTAAAATCAGCAAGGAGGGAGCTGGGAGCTACACTGTTTAAAATCAGTGAGGAGGGAGCTGGGAGCTACACTGTTTAAAATCAGCAAGGAGGGAGTCAGGAGTTTCACTGTTTAATGTCAGCGAGGCGGGAGTTAGGAGTTTCACTGCTTAACAACAGTGAGGAAGAAGTCGAGATTTTCACTGTTTGAAATCAGTGAGGAAGGAGCCGGGAGTTTCACTGCTTAAAATCAGCGAGGAGTGAGCCAAGAGTTTCACCGTTTAAAATCAGTGAGGACGGAGTTAGGAGATCCACTGTTTAAAATCGGAGAGGAGTGAGTTGGTAGAGTCACTGTTTAAAGCGAGGAGGTTTTCGGGAGTTTAATTGTTTAAAATTAGGGAGGAGGGAACTTCACTGTCTGAAATCAGGGAGGAGGGAGCCGGGAGCTTCACTGTTTAAAATTAGTGAGGATGCAACTGGGAGATTCAATGTTCAAAATCAGGGAGGGCGGAGCTGGGAGCCGGGTGCTTTACTGGCTGAAATCATGGAGCAGGGAGCCGGGATCTTCAATGTTTAAAATCAGTGAGGAGGTAACCTGAAGCTTCACTGTGTCAAATCAGGGAGGAGGGAGTCGGTAGTTTCACTGTGTTAAATCAGCAAGGTGGGAGTCAGGATTTTCACTGTTTAAAACCAGGGAGGAGGGAGTCGGGAGTTTCACTGTTTAAAATCAGCGAGGAGGGAGTTGGGAGCTTCACTGTTTAAAATCAATCAGGAGGGAGTCACGAGCTTAAATGTTTAAAATCAGCATGGAGGGAGTCAGTCGTTTCAGTGTTTGAAATCTGTGAGGAGGGAGTCAGGAGTTTCATTGTTTAAAATCAACAAGGATGGAGGCGGCAGTTTCACTGTCTAAAATCAACGAGGAGGGAGCCGGAGGCTTCACAGCTTAAAATCAGCAAGGAGGGAGCCAGCAGTTTCACTGTTTAAAATCAGTGAGGAGGGAGTCAGCAGTTTCACTGTTTAAAATCAGTGAGGAGGGAGTCAGCAGTTTCACTGTTTAAAATCAGTGAGGAGGGACTCAGGAGTTTCACTATCTAAAATCAAGAAGGAGGTAGTCGTTAGCTTCACTGCTTAAAATCAGCAAGGATGGAGCCAGGAGTTTCACTGTTTAAAATCAGTGAGGAGGGTGTTGGGTGCTTCAATGTTTAAAATCAGCATGGAGGGAGTCAGTCGTTTCAGTTTTTGAAATGAGGGAGGAGGGCGTCGGGAGTTTCGCTGTTTGAAATCAGTTTGAAGGGAGTCGGGAGCTTCATTGTTTAAAATCAGTGAGGAGGGAGGCGGAGGTTTCACTGTTTAAAATCAGTGAGGAGGGAGTCGGGAGCTTCACTGTTTAAAATCAGCGAGGCAGGAATCAGGAGTTTCACTGTATAAAATCAGCGAGGAGGGAGTCGGGCGTTTCACTGTTTAAAATCAGCGAGGAAGGAGCTGGGAGTTTCACTGTTTAAATCAGCGAGGAGGAAGTCGGGAGTCTCACTGTTTAAAATCAGTGAGGAGTGAGCCAAGAGTTTCACCGTTTTAAATCTGCGAGGACGGAGTCGGGAGTTTCAAGGTTGAAAATCAGTGAGGAGGGATTCACGAGCTTCAATGTTTAAAATCAGCATGGAGGGAGTCAGTCATTTAAGTGTTTGAAATCAATGAGGAGGGCGTCAGGAGTTTCACTGTCTAAAATCAACGAGGAGGGAGTCGGGAGCTTCACTGCTTAAGATCAGCAATGAGGGAGCCAGCGGTTTAACTGTTTAAAATCAGCAAGGAGGGCGTCGGGAGTTTCACTGTTTAATCTCCAGCGAGGAAGGAGTTGGGAGCTACACTGTTTAAAATCAACGAGGAGGGAGTCACGAGCTTCAATGTTTAAAATCAGCATGGAGGGAGTCAGTCGTTTCAGTGTTTGAAATCAGTGAGGAGGGAGTCAGGAGTTTCATTGTTTAAAATCAACGAGGATGGAGGCTTGAGTTTCACTGTCTAAAATCAACGAGGATGGAGGCGGGAGCTTCACTGCTTAAAATCAGCATGGAGGGAGCCAGCAGTTTAACTGTTTAAAATCAGCAAGCAGGGCTTCGGAAGTTTCACTGTTTAAAACCTGCGAGCATGGAGTTAGGAACTCCACTGTTTAAAATCGGAGAGGAGTGAGTCGGTAGAGTCACTGTTTAAAGCGAGGAGGTTTTCGGGAGTTTAATTGTTTAAAATTAGGGAGGAGGGAACATCACTGTCTGAAATCAGGGAGGAGGGAGCTGGGAGCTACACTGTTTAAAATTAGTGAGGATGTAACTGGGAGCTTCAATGTTCAAAATCAAGGAGGGCGGAGCCGGGAGCCGGGTGCTTTACTGGCTGAAATCATGGAGGAGGGAGCCGGGATCTTCAATGCTTAAAATCAGTGAGGAGGTAACCTGAAGCTTCACTGTGTCACATCAGGGAGGAGGGAGTCGGTAGTTTCACTGTGTTAAATCAGCAAGGTGGGAGTCAGGATTTTCACTGTTTAAAACCAGGGAGGAGGGAGTCGGGAGTTTCACTGTTTAAAATCAGTGAGTCGGAAGTGGGGAGTTCCAATGTTTAAAATCAGCGAGGAGCGAGATGGGAGTTTCACTGTTTAAAATCCGCGTGGAGGAAGTCGGGAGTTTCACTGTCTAAAATCAACAAGGAGGGAGTCGGGAGCTTCACTGTTTAAAATCAGCGAGGTGGAAGTTGGGAGTTTCACTGTTCAAAGTCTTTGAGGAGGGAGCCAGAAGATTAAATGTTTAAAATTAGCATGGAGGGAGTCAGTTGTTTCAGTGTTTGAAATCAGTGAGGATGGAGTCAGGAGTTTCATTGTTTAAAATCAACACAGATGGAGGCGGCAGTTTCACTGTTTAAAATGAATGAGGAGGGATTCGGGAGTTTCACACTTAAAATCATCAAGGAGGGAGACAGCAGTTTCACCGTTTAAAATCAGTGAGGAGGGAGTCAGGAGCTTCAATGTTTAAAATCAGCATGGAGGGAGTCAGTCGTTTCAGTTTTTGAAATGGTCGAGGAGGGCGTCGGGAGTTTCACTGTTTGAAATCAGTTTGAAGGGAGTCGGGAGATTCATTGTTTAAAATCAGAGAGGAGGGAGGCGGAAGTTTCACTGTTTAAAATCAGTGAGGAGGGAGGCGGAAGTTTCACTGTTTAAAATCAGTGAGGAGGGAGGCGGAAGTTTCACTGTTTAAAATCAGTGAGGAGGGAGGCGGAAGTTTCACTGTTTAAAATCAGTGAGGAGGGAGGCGGAAGTTTCACTGTTTAAAATCAGCGAGGAGGAAGTCGGGAGTTCCCCTGTTTAAAATCAGTGAGGAATGAGCCGGGAGTTTCACTGTTTAAATCAGCGAGGAGGAAGTCGGGAGTCTCACTGTTTAAAATCAGTGAGGAGTGAGCCAAGAGTTTCACCGTTTTAAATCTGCGAGGACGGAGTCGGGAGTTTCAAGGTTGAAAATCAGTGAGGAGGGATTCAGGAGTTTCATTGTTTAACATCAATGAGGAGGGCGTCAGGAGTTTCACTGTCTAAAATCAACGAGGAGGGAGTCGGGAGCTTCACTGCTTAAGATCAGCAATGAGGGAGCCAGCGGTTTAACTGTTTAAAATCAGCAAGGAGGGCGTCGGGCGTTTCACTGTTTAACATCAGCGAGGAAGGAGTTGGGAGCTTCATTGTTTAAAATCAGCATGGAGGGAGTCAGTCGTTTCAGTGTTTAAAATCAACGAGGATGGAGGCTTGAGTTTCACTGTCTAAAATCAACGAGGATGGAGGCGGGAGCTTCACTGCTTAAAATCAGCATGGAGGGAGGCAGCAGTTTCACTGTTTAAAATCAGCAAGCAGGGCTTCGGAAGTTTCACTGTTTAAAACCTGCGTGGAGGGAGCTGGGAGCTGCACTGTGTAAAATTAGTGACGATGTAACTGGGAGCTTCACTGTTCAAAATCAAGGAGGGCGGAGCCGGGAGCCGGGTGCTTTACTGGCTGAAATCATGGAGGAGGGAGTCGGGATATTCAATGTTTAAAATTAGTGAGGAGGTAACCTGAAGCTTCACTGTGTCACATCAGGGAGGAGGGAGTCGGTAGTTTCACTGTGTTAAATCAGCAAGGTGGGAGTCAGGATTTTCACTGTTTAAAACCAGGGAGGAGGGAGTCGGGAGTTTCACTGTTGTGAATCAGTGAGGAGGAAATCGGGAGTTCGACTGTTTAAAATCAGCGAGGAACGAGTCGGGAGGTTCACTGTTTAAAATCAGTGAGGATGTAGTCAGGAGTTTCACTGTTTAAAATTAGCGAGGATAGAGGCGGGAGTTTCACTGTCTAAAATCAACGAGGAAGGAGGCGGGAGCTTCACTGCTTAAAATCAGCATGGAGGGAGCCAGCAGTTTCACTGTTTAAAATCAGCAAGCAGGGCTTCGGAAGTTTCACTGTTTAAAAGCAGTGAGGAGGGAGCTGGGAGTTACACTGTTTAAAATCAGTGAGGAGGGAGTCAGGAGTTTCACTGTTTAAAATCAGCAAGGAGGGAGTCAGGAGTTTCACTGTTTAAAGTCAGCGAGGAGAGAGTTAGGAGATTCTCTGTTTAACAACAGTGAGGAGGAAGTCGAGATTTTCACTGTTTGAAATCAGTGAGGAAGGAGCCGGGAGTTTCAGTGCTTAAAATCAGCGAGGAGTGAGCCAAGAGTTTCACCTTTTAAAATCTGCGAGGACGGAATTGGGAGTTTCACAGTTTAAAATCAGCGAGCATGGAGTTAGGAACTCCACTGTTTAAAATCGGAGAGGAGTGAGTCGGTAGAGTCACTGTTTAAAGCGAGGAGGTTTTCGGGAGTTTAATTGTTTAAAATTAGGGAGGAGGGAACATCACTGTCTGAAATCAGGGAGGAGGGAGCCGGGAGCTTCACTGTTTAAAATTAGTGAGGATGTAACTGGGAGCTTCAATGTTCAAAATCAGGGAGGGCGGAGCTGGGAGCCGGGTGCTTTACTGGCTGAAATCATGGAGGAGGGAGCTGGGATATTCAATGTTTAAAATCAGTGAGGAGGTAACCTGAAGCTTCACTGTGACAAATCAGGGAGGAGGGAGTCGGTAGTTTCACTGTGTTAAATCAGCAAGGTGGGAGTCAGGATTTTTACTGTTTAAAATCAGGGAGGAGCGAGTCGGGAGTTTCACTGCTCAAAATCCGCGAGGAGGAAGTCGGGTGTTTCACTGTTTAAAATCAGTGAGGAATGAGCCAAGAGTTACACCATTTAAAATCTGCGAGGACGGAGTCGGGAATTTCACAGTTTAAAACCAGCGAGGAGGGATTCACGAGCTTCAATGTTTAAAATCAGCATGGAGGGAGTCAGTCGTTTCAGTGTTTGAAATCAGTGAGGAGGGAGTCAGGAGTTTCATTGTTTAAAATCAACGAGGATGGAGGCGGGGGTTTCACTGTCTAAAATCAACGAGGAGGGAGGTGGGAGCTTCACTGCTTAAAATCAGCATGGAGGGAGCCAGCAGTTTCACTGTTTAAAATCAGCAAGCAGGGCTTCGGAAATTTCACTGTTTAAAATCAGCGAGGAGGGAGCTGGGAGCTACACTGTTTAAAATCAGCGAGGAGGGAGCTGGGAGCTACACTGTTTAAAATCAGCGAGGAGGGAGCTGGGAGTTACACTGTTTAAAATCAGCGAGGCGGGAGTTAGGAGTTTCACTGCTTAACAACAGTGAGGAAGAAGTCGAGATTTTCACTGTTTGAAATCAGTGAGGAAGGAGCCGGGATTTTCACTGCTTAAAATCAGCGAGGAGGGAGTCAGGAACTCCACTGTTTAAAATCGGAGAGGAGTGAGTTGGTAGAGTCACTGTTTAAAGTGAGGAGGTTTTCGGGAGTTTAATTGTTTAAAATTAAGGAGGAGGGAACTTCACTGTCTGAAATCAGGGAGGAGGGAGCCGGGAGCTTCACTGTTTAAAATTAGTGAGGATGTAACTGGGAGCTTCAATGTTCAAAATCAAGGAGGGCGGAGCCGGGAGCCGGGTGCTTTACTGGCTGAAATCATGGAGGAGGGAGCCGGGATCTTCAATGCTTAAAATCAGTGAGGAGGTAACCTGAAGCTTCACTGTGTCACATCAGGGAGGAGGGAGTCGGTAGTTTCACTGTGTTAAATCAGCAAGGTGGGAGTCAGGATTTTCACTGTTTAAAACCAGGGAGGAGCGAGTCGGGAGTTTCACTGTTTAAAATCTGCCAGGAGGAAGTCGGGAATTTCACTGTTTAAAATCAGTGAGGAGTGTGCCAAGAGTTTCACCATTTAACATCTGCGAGGACGGAGTCAGGAGCTTCACTGTTTAAAATCAATCAGGAGGGAGTCACGAGCTTAAATGTTTAAAATCAGCATGGAGGGAGTCAGTCGTTTCAGTGTTTGAAATCTGTGAGGAGGGAGTCAGGAGTTTCATTGTTTAAAATCAACAAGGATGGAGGCGGCAGTTTCACTGTCTAAAATCAACGAGGAGGGAGCCGGAGGCTTCACAGCTTAAAATCAGCAAGGAGGGAGCCAGCAGTTTCACTGTTTAAAATCAGTGAGGAGGGAGTCAGCAGTTTCACTGTTTAAAATCAGTGAGGAGGGAGTCAGCAGTTTCACTGTTTAAAATCAGTGAGGAGGGACTCAGGAGTTTCACTATCTAAAATCAAGAAGGAGGTAGTCGTTAGCTTCACTGCTTAAAATCAGCAAGGATGGAGCCAGGAGTTTCACTGTTTAAAATCAGTGAGGAGGGTGTTGGGTGCTTCAATGTTTAAAATCAGCATGGAGGGAGTCAGTCGTTTCAGTTTTTGAAATGAGGGAGGAGGGAGTTAGGAGTTTCACTGTTTAAAATCAGCGAGGAGGGAGTCAGGAGTTTCACTGTTTAACAACAGTGAGGAGGAAGTCGAGAGTTTTACTGTTTAAAATCAGCGAGGAGGGAGTCGGGCGTTTCACTGTTTAAAATCAGCGAGGAAGGAGCTGGGAGTTTCACTGTTTAAATCAGCGAGGAGGAAGTCGGGAGTCTCACTGTTTAAAATCAGTGAGGAGTGAGCCAAGAGTTTCACCGTTTTAAATCTGCGAGGACGGAGTCGGGAGTTTCAAGGTTGAAAATCAGTGAGGAGGGATTCACGAGCTTCAATGTTTAAAATCAGCATGGAGGGAGTCAGTCATTTAAGTGTTTGAAATCAGTGAGGAGGGAGTCAGGAGTTTCATTGTTTAACATCAATGAGGAGGGCGTCAGGAGTTTCACTGTCTAAAATCAACGAGGAGGGAGTCGGGAGCTTCACTGCTTAAGATCAGCAATGAGGGAGCCAGCGGTTTAACTGTTTAAAATCAGCAAGGAGGGCATCGGGAGTTTCACTGTTTAAAATCAGCGAGGAAGGAGTTGGGAGCTACACTGTTTAAAATCAATGAGGAGGGAGTCAGTCGTTTCAGTGTTTGAAATCAGTGAGGAGGGAGTCAGGAGTTTCATTGTTTAAAATCAACGAGGATGGAGGCTTGAGTTTCACTGTCTAAAATCAACGAGGATGGAGGCGGGAGCTTCACTGCTTAAAATCAGCATGGAGGGAGGCAGCAGTTTCACTGTTTAAAATCAGCAAGCAGGGCTTCGGAAGTTTCACTGTTTAAAACCTGCGTGGAGGGAGCTGGGAGCTTCACTGTTTAAAATCAAGGAGGGCGGAGCCGGGAGCCGGGTGCTTTACTGGCTGAAATCATGGAGGAGGGAGTCGGGATATTCAATGTTTAAAATCAGTGAGGAGGTAACCTGAAGCTTCACTGTGTCACATCAGGGAGGAGGGAGTCGGTAGTTTCACTGTGTTAAATCAGCAAGGTGGGAGTCAGGATTTTCACTGTTTAAAACCAGGGAGGAGGGAGTCGGGAGTTTCACTGTTGTGAATCAGTGAGGAGGAAATCGGGAGTTCGACTGTTTAAAATCAGCGAGGAACGAGTCGGGAGGTTCACTGTTTAAAATCAGTGAGGATGTTGTCAGGAGTTTCACTGTTTAAAATTAGCGAGGATAGAGGCGGGAGTTTCACTGTCTAAAATCAACGAGGAAGGAGGCGGGAGCTTCACTGCTTAAAATCAGCATGGAGGGAGCCAGCAGTTTCACTGTTTAAAATCAGCAAGCAGGGCTTCGGAAGTTTCACTGTTTAAAAGCAGTGAGGAGGGAGCTGGGAGTTACACTGTTTAAAATCAGTGAGGAGGGAGTCAGGAGTTTCACTGTTTAAAATCAGCAAGGAGGGAGTCAGGAGTTTCACTGTTTAAAGTCAGCGAGGAGAGAGTTAGGAGATTCTCTGTTTAACAACAGTGAGGAGGAAGTCGAGATTTTCACTGTTTGAAATCAGTGAGGAAGGAGCCGGGAGTTTCAGTGCTTAAAATCAGCGAGGAGTGAGCCAAGAGTTTCACCTTTTAAAATCTGCGAGGACGGAATTGGGAGTTTCACAGTTTAAAATCAGCGAGCATGGAGTTAGGAACTCCACTGTTTAAAATCGGAGAGGAGTGAGTCGGTAGAGTCACTGTTTAAAGCGAGGAGGTTTTCGGGAGTTTAATTGTTTAAAATTAGGGAGGAGGGAACATCACTGTCTGAAATCAGGGAGGAGGGAGCCGGGAGCTTCACTGTTTAAAATTAGTGAGGATGTAACTGGGAGCTTCAATGTTCAAAATCAGGGAGGGCGGAGCTGGGAGCCGGGTGCTTTACTGGCTGAAATCATGGAGGAGGGAGCTGGGATATTCAATGTTTAAAATCAGTGAGGAGGTAACCTGAAGCTTCACTGTGACAAATCAGGGAGGAGGGAGTCGGTAGTTTCACTGTGTTAAATCAGCAAGGTGGGAGTCAGGATTTTTACTGTTTAAAATCAGGGAGGAGCGAGTCGGGAGTTTCACTGCTCAAAATCCGCGAGGAGGAAGTCGGGTGTTTCACTGTTTAAAATCAGTGAGGAATGAGCCAAGAGTTACACCATTTAAAATCTGCGAGGACGGAGTCGGGAATTTCACAGTTTAAAACCAGCGAGGAGGGATTCACGAGCTTCAATGTTTAAAATCAGCATGAAGGGAGTCAGTCGTTTCAGTGTTTGAAATCAGTGAGGAGGGAGTCAGGAGTTTCATTGTTTAAAATCAACAAGGATGGAGGCGGCAGTTTCACTGTCTAAAATCAATGAGGAGGGAGTCGGGAGCTTCACTGCTTAAAATCATCAAGGAGGGAGCCAGCAGTTTCACTGTTTAAAATCAGCAGGGAGGGCTTCAGCTGTTTCACTGTTTAAAATCAGTGAGGAGGGAGTCGGGAGTTTCACTGTTGTAAGTCAGCGAGGAGGAACTCAGGAGTTTCACTATCTAAAATCAAGGAGGAGGTAGTCGTTAGCTTCCCTGCTTAAAATCAGCGAGGATGGAGCCAGGAGTTTCACTGTTTAAAATCAGTGAGGAGGGAGTCAGGAGCTTCAATGTTTAAAATCAGCATGGAGGGAGTCAGTCGTTTTTTTTTTTGAAATGTGCGAGGAGGGCGTCGGGAGTTTCGCAGTTTGAAATCAGTTTGAAGGGAGTCGGGCGCTTCATTGTTTAAAATCAGTGAGGAGGGAGGCATAAGTTTTACTGTTTAAAATCAGCGAGGAGAGAGTTAGGAGTTTCACTGTTTAACAACAGTGAGGAGGAAGTCGAGCGTTTCACTGTTTAAAACCAGCGAGGAAGGAGCCGGGAGTTTCACTGTTTAAAATCCACGAGGAGGAAGTCGGGAGTCTCACTGTTTAAAATCAGTGAGGAGTGAGCCAAGAGTTTCACCGTTTTAAAACTGTGAGGACGGAGTCGGGAGTTTCAAGGTTGAAAATCAGCGAGGAGGGATTCATGAGCTTCAATGTTTAAAATCAGCATGGAGGGAGTCAGTCATTTAAGTGTTTGAAATCAGTGAGGAGGGAGTCAGGAGTTCCATTGTTTAAAATCAACGAGGAAGGAGTCAGGAGTTTCACTGTCTAAAATCGACGAGGAGGGAGTCGGGAGCTTCACTGCTTAAAATCAGCAATGAGGGAGTCAGTCATTTCAGTGTCTGAAATCAGTGAGGAGGGAGTTAGGAGTTTCATTGTTTAAAATCAATGAGGATGGAGGCTTGAGTTTCACTGTCTAAAATTAACGAGGAGGGAGGCGGGAGCTTCACTGCTTAAAATCAGCATGGAGGGAGCCAGCAGTTTAACTGTTTAAAATCAGCAAGCAGGGCTTCGGAAATTTCACTGTTTAAAATCAGCGAGGAGGGAGCTGGGAGCTACACTGTTTAAAATCAGTGAGTTGGGAGCTTCAGTGTTTAAAATCAGCAAGGAGGAAGTCGGGAGTTTCACTGTTTAAAATCAGCGAGGAGGGAGCTGGGAGCTACACTGTTTAAACTCAGTGAGGAGGGAGCTGGGAGCTTCACTGTTTAAAATCAGTGAGTTGGGAGCTTCAGTGTTTAAAATCAGCAAGGAGGAAGTCGGGAGTTACACTGTTTAAAGTCAGCGAGGAGGGAGTTAGGAGTTTCACTGCTTAACAACAGTGAGGAGGAATTCGAGATTTACACTGTTTGAAATCAGTGAGGAAGGAGCTGGGAGTTTCACTGTTTAAAATCAGTGAGGAGTGAGCCAAGAGTTTCACTGTTTAAAATCTGCGAGGAAGGAATTGGGAGTTTCACAGTTTAAAATCAGTGAGGATGGAGTTAGGAACTCCACTGTTTAAAATCGGAGAGGAGTGAGTTGGTAGAGTCACTGTTTAAAGCGAGGAGGTTTTCGGGAGTTTAAATGTTTAAAATTAGGGAGGAGGGAACTTCACTGTCTGAAATCAGGGAGGAGGGAGCCGGGAGCTTCACTGTTCAAAATTAGAGAGGAAGTAACTGGGAGATTCAATGTTCAAAATCAGGGAGGGCGGAGCCGGGAGCCGGTGCTTTACTGGCTGAAATCATGGAGGAGGGAGCCATGATCTTCAATGTTTAAAATCAGTGAGGAGGTAACCTGAAGCTTCACTGTGTCAAATCAGGGAGGAGGGAGTCGGTAGTTTCACTGTGTTAATTCAGCAAGGTGGGAGTCAGGATTTTTTCTGGTTAAAACCAGGGAGGAGGGAGTCGGGAATCCACTGTTTAAAATCAGTGAGTGGGAGTCGAGAGTTTCACTGTTGTAAGTCAGCGAGGAGGGACTCAGGAGTTTCACTATCTAACATCAAGGAGGACGTAGTCATTAGCTTCATTGCTTAAAATCAGCGAGGATGGAGCCAGGAGTTTCACTGTTTAAAATCAGTGAGGAGGGAGTCAGGAGCTTCAATGTTTAAAATCAGCATGGAGGGAGTCAGTCGTTTCAGTTTTTGAAATGAGGGAGGAGGGCGTCGGGAGTTTCGCTGTTTGAAATCAGTTTGAAGGGAGTCGGGAGCTTCATTGTTTAAAATCAGTGAGGAGGGAGGCGGAGGTTTCACTGTTTAAAATCAGTGATGAGGGAATCGGGAGTTTCACTATCTAACATCAAGGATCAGGTAGTCATTAGCTTCACTGCTTAAAAGCAGTGAAGAGGGAGCTGGGAGCTACACTGTTTAAAATCAATGAGGAGGGAGTCACGAGTTTCAATGTTTAAAATCAGCACGTAGGGAGTCAGTCGTTTCAGTGTCTGAAATCAGTGAGGACGGAGTCAGGAGTTTCACTGTTTAAAATCCCTGAGGAGGGAGTCGGGAGTTTCGCAGTTTAAAATCAGCGAGGTGGCATTCAGGAGCTTCAATGTTTAAAAGCAGCATGGAGGGAGTCAATCGTTACAGTTTTTGAAATGAGGGAGGAGGACGTCTGGAGCTTCACCGTTCAAAATCAGGGGGGAGTGAGTCGGGGGTTTCACTGTTTAAAATCGATGAGGAGGGAGTTGGCAGTTTCACTTTTTAAAATCAGCCAGGAGGGAGTCGAGAGTTTCACTGTTTAAAATCAGCAAGGAGGGAGGTAGGAGTTTCACTGTTTAAAATCAGCAAAGTGGGTTTCAGGCGGTTTCACTGTTTAAAGTTATCAAGGAGGAAGTTGGGAGTTTCACTGTTTGAAATCAGGGAGACGGGAGGTTCACTGTTTGTAATCAGGGAGGAGGGTGATTCACTGTTTAAAATCACCGAGGAGGTAATCCGGGAGCTTCACTCTTTCAAACCAGCAAGGAGGTAACCAGGAGCATTATTCAGGTGGAGGGAGCCAGGAGGGAGCCAAGAACTTCACTGTCTGAAAGCAGGGAAGTGGAAGCTTCACTGTTTTAAATCAGTGAGGAGGGAATCGGGCATTTCACTGTTTGAAATCAGGAAGGAGGAAGCCAGGAGCTTCACTGGCTCAAATCAAGGAGGAAGAACCAATCAGCTTCACTGTTCAAAATCAGAGAGGGGGAGCCAGGAGCTCCATTGTCTGAAATCAGGGAAGAAGGAGCTTTACTGTTTAAAATCCGCGAGGAATAAGTCGGGAGTTTCACTGTTTAAAATCAGTGAGGAGTGAGCCAAGATTTTCACCGTTTAAAATCTGCGAGGACGGAGTCGGGAGTTTCACTGTTTAAAATCAGCGCAGAAGGAGTTAGGAGTTTCACTGTTTAACAACAGTGAGGAGGAAGTCGAGAGTTTCACTGTTTAAAATCAGTGAGGAGGGTGTTAGGAGTTTCACTGTTTAAAATCAGTGAGGAGGATGTTGGGAGTTTCACTGTTTAAAATCAGTGAGGAGTGAGCCAAGAGTTTCACCATTTAAAATCTGCGAGGACGATTTCGGGAGTTTCAAAGTTTAAAATCAGCAAGGAGGGAGTCACGAGCTTCAATGTTTAAGATCAGCATGGAGGGAGTCAGTCGTTTAAGTGTTTGAAATCAGTGAGGAGGGAGTCAGGAGTTTCACTGTCTAAAATCAACGGGGAGGAGACGCGAGCTTCACTGCTTAAAATCAGCGAGGAAGGAGCCAGCAGTTTCTCTGTTTAAAATCAGCAAGGTGGGCTTCGGGACTTTCTCTGTTTAAAATCAGTGAGGAGGGAGTCGGGAGTTTCACTGTTGTAAGTCAGCGAGGAGGGAGTTGGGTGTTTCACTGTCTAAAATCAAGGAGGAGGCAGTCGTTAGCTTCACTGCTTAAAATCAGCAAGCATGGAGCCAGGATTTACACTGTTTAAAATCAGTGAGGTGTGAGTCGGGAGTTTCACTGTTTAAAATCAGCGAGGTGGCAATTGGCAGCTTTAATGTTTAAAATCAGCATGGAGGGAGTCAGTCGTTTCAGTTTTTGAAATGAGGGAGGAGGGCGTTGGGAGTTTCACTGTTTAAAATCAGAGAGGCAGGAGTCGGGAGCTTCAGTGTTTTAACACAGTGAGGAGGGAGTCGGAAGTTTCCCTGTTTAAAATCAGTGAGGAGGGAGTGGGGCATTTCACTGTTTAAAATCAGTGAGCGGGGAGCCAAGATCTCCACTGTCTGAAATCATGGAGGAGGGAACCAGGAGCTTCACTGGCTGAAATCAAGGAGTAGGAAGCCAAGAGCTTCATTGTCCGACATCAGAGAGGAGAGAGCTTCACTGATTAAAATCAGCGAGGATGGAGTCGGTAGTTTCACTGTTTAAAATCAGCGAGCAGGGAGTCGGGGGTTTCACTGTTAAAAATAGGCGAGGAGGGAGTCGGGCGTTTCACTGTTTAAAATCGACGAGGAGGAAGTTGGGAATTTCACTGTTTAAGGTCAGCAAGGAGGGAGTCAGGAGTTTCACTGTTTAAAATCAGCAAGGAGGGAGTTAGGAGTTTCATGGTTTAAAATCAGCAAGGAAGGTTTCAGGCGGTTTCACTGTTTAAAATTATCAAGGAGTGAGTTGGGAGTTTCACTGTTTGAAATCAGGGAGGCGGGAGGTTCTCTGTTTAAATTTACCAAGGAGGCAATCCGGGAGCTTCACTCTTTCAAACCAGCAAGGAGGTAACCAGGAGCATTATTCAGGTGGAGGGAGCCAGGAGGGAGCCAAGAACTTCACTGTCTGAAAGCAGGGAAGTGGAAGCTTCACTGTTTTAAATCAGTGAGGAGGGAATCGGGCATTTCACTGTTTGAAATCAGGAAGGAGGAAGCCAGGAGCTTCACTGGCTCAAATCAAGGAGGAAGAACCAATCAGCTTCACTGTTCAAAATCAGAGAGGGGGAGCCAGGAGCTCCATTGTCTGAAATCAGGGAAGAAGGAGCTTTACTGTTTAAAATCAGCACGGAGGTAACCGATTGCTTCACTGTTTGAAACAAGGGAGGAGGGAGCCAGGTGATTCACTGTCTGAAATCAGGGAGGAGGGAGCCAGAAGCTTCACTGTCTGAAATCAGTCAGGTGGGGCCTTCACCTTTGAAATCAGTGAGGAGCTAGTCGTTAGTTTCACTGTTTAAAATCAGTGATGAGGTTACTGGCAGCTCCACTGTTGCAAATCAGGGAGGAACTAGCTTCACTATTTGAAACCATCGAGGAGGGAGCTGTGAGCTTCACTGGCTGAGATCAAGGTGGAGGGAGCCAGGAACTTCACGGTCTGAATTCAGGGAGGCAGGAGTGGGGTGATTCACTGTTTAAAATCAGTGAGGGGTAGAGCCAAGAGCTCCACTGTCTGATATCAGAGAGGAGGGAGCCAGGAGCTTCATTGTCTGATCCAGAGAGGAGGGAGCTTCACTGCTTAAAATCAGCGAGGATGGAGTCGGGAGTTTCACTGTTTAAAATCAGTGAGCAGGGAGTCGGGGGTTTCACTGTTAAAAATAAGCGAGGAGGGAGTCGGGAGTTTCACTGTTTAAAATCAGTGAGGAGGGTGTTAGGTGTTTCACTGTTTATCAACAGTGATGAGGAAGTCGAGAGTTTCACTTTTTAAAATCCGCGAGGAATAAGTCGGGAGTTTCACTATTTAAAATCAGTGAGGAGTGAGCCAAGATTTTCACCGTTTAAAATCTGCGAGGACGGAGTCAGGAGTTTCACTGTTTAAAATCAGCGCAGAAGGAGTTAGGAGTTTCACTGTTTAACAACAGTGAGGAGGAAGTCGAGAGTTTCACTGTTTAAAATCAGTGAGGAGGGTGTTGGGAGTTTCACTGTTTAAAATCAGCGAGGAGGATGTTGGGAGTTTCACTGTTTAAAATCAGTGAGGAGTGAGCCAAGAGTTTCACCATTTAAAATCTGGGAGGACGATTTTGGGAGTTTCAAAGTTTAAAATCAGCAAGGAGCGAGTCACGAGCTTCAATGTTTAAGATCAGCATGGAGGGAGTCAGTCGTTTAAGTGTTTGAAATCAGTGAGGAGGGAGTCAGGAGTTTCACTGTCTAAAATCAACGCGGAGGAGACGCGAGCTTCACTGCTTAAAATCAGCGAGGAAGGAGCCAGCAGTTTCTCTGTTTAAAATCAGCAAGGTGGGCTTCGGGACTTTCTCTGTTTAAAATCAGTGAGGAGGGAGTCGGGAGTTTCACTGTTGTAAGTCAGCGAGGAGGGAGTTGGGTGTTTCACTGTCTAAAATCAAGGAGGAGGCAGTCGTTAGCTTCACTGCTTAAAATCAGCAAGCATGGAGCCAGGATTTTCACTGTTTAAAATCAGTGAGGTGTGAGTCGGGAGTTTCACTGTTTAAAATCAGCGAGGTGGCAATTGGCAGCTTTAATGTTTAAAATCAGCATGGAGGGAGTCAGTCGTTTCAGTTTTTGAAATGAGGGAGGAGGGCGTTGGGAGTTTCACTGTTTAAAATCAGAGAGGCAGGAGTCGGGAGCTTCAGTGTTTTAACACAGTGAGGAGGGAGTCGGAAGTTTCCCTGTTTAAAATCAGTGAGGAGGGAGTGGGGCATTTTACTGTTTAAAATCAGTGAGCGGGGAGCCAAGATCTCCACTGTCTGAAATCAGGGAGGAGGGAACCAGGAGCTTCACTGGCTGAAATCAAGGAGTAGGAAGCCAAGAGCTTCATTGTCCGACATCAGAGAGGAGAGAGCTTCACTGATTAAAATCAGCGAGGATGGAGTCGGTAGTTTCACTGTTTAAAATCAGCGAGCAGGGAGTCGGGGGTTTCACTGTTAAAAATAGGCGAGGAGGGAGTTGGGAGTTTCACTGTTTAAAATCGACGAGGAGGAAGTTGGGAATTTCACTGTTTAAGGTCAGCAAGGAGGGAGTCGGGAGTTTCACTGTTTAAAATCAGCAAGGAGGGAGTTAGGAGTTTCATGGTTTAAAATCAGCAAGGAGGGTTTCAGGCGGTTTCACTGTTTAAAATTATCAAGGAGTGAGTTGGGAGTTTCACTGTTTGAAATCAGGGAGGCGGGAGGTTCTCTGTTTAAATTCACCAAGGAGGCAATCCGGGAGCTTCACTGTTTCAAACCAGCGAGGAGGTAACCAGGAGCATTATTCAGGTGGAGGGAGCCAGGAGGGAGCCAAGAACTTCACTGTCTGAAAGCAGGGAAGTGGAAGCTGCACTGTTTGAAATCAGGAAGGAGGGAGCCGGGAGCTTCACTGGCTCAAATCAAGGAGGAAGAACCAATCAGCTTCACTGTTCAAAATCAGAGAGGGGGAGCCAGGAGCGCCATTGTCTGAAATCAGGGAAGAAGGAGCTTTACTGTTTAAAATCAGCGAGGAGGTAACCTGTTGCTTCACTGTTTGAAACCAGGGAGGAGGGAGCCAGGAGATTCACTGGCTGAAATCAGGGAGGAGGGAACCAGAAGTTTTACTGTCTGAAATCAGTCAGGTGGGGCCTTCACCATTGAAATCAGTGAGGAGCTAGTCGGTAGTTTCACTGTTTAAAATCAGTGATGAGGTTACTGGCAGCTCCACTGTTGCAAATCAGGGAGGAGGTAGCTTCACTATTTGAAACCAGGGAGGAGCGAGCTGGAAGGTTCACTGGCTGAGATCAGGGTGGAGGGAGCCAGGAACTTCACGGTCTGAATTCAGGGAGGCAGGAGTGGGGTGTTTCACTTTTTAAAATCAGTGAGGGGGGAGCCAAGAGCTCAACTGTCTGATATCAGGGAGGAGGGAACCAGAATCTTCATTGTCTGACAGCAGAGAGGAGGGAGCTTCACTGATTAAAATCAGCGAGGATGGAGTCGGTAGTTTCACTGTTTAAAATCAGCGAGCAGGGAGTCGGGGGATTTACTGTTAAAAATAAGTGAGGAGGGAGTCGGGCGATTCACTGTTTAAAATCGACGAGGAGGGAGTTGGGAGTTTCACTATTTAAAATCAGTGAGGAGGGAGTCGGGAGTGTCACTGTTTAAAATCAGCGAGCAGGGAGTTGGGAGGTTCACTGTTTAAAATCAGTGAGCGAGGACCGAAGTCTGGAGTCTCACTGTTTAAAATCAGTGAGGAGGTAGTCGGGGGTTTCACTGTTTAAAATCGATGAGGAGGGAGTTGGCAGTTTCACTTTTGAAAATCAGCCAGGAGGGAGTCGAGAGTTTCACTGTTTAAAATCAGCAAGGAGGGAAGTAGGAGTTTCACTGTTTAAAATCAGCAAAGAGGGTTTCAGGCGGTTTCACTGTTTAAAATTATCAAGGAGGGAGTTGGGAGTTTCACTGTTTGAAATCAGGGAGACGGGAGGTTCACTGTTTGTAATCAGGGAGGAGGGTGATTCACTGTTTAAAATCACCGAGGAGGTAATCCGGGAGCTTCACTCTTTCAAACCAGCAAGGAGGTAACCAGGAGCATTATTCAGGTGGAGGGAGCCAGGAGGGAGCCAAGAACTTCACTGTCTGAAAGCAGGGAAGTGGAAGCTTCACTGTTTTAAATCAGTGAGGAGGGAATCGGGCATTTCACTGTTTGAAATCAGGAAGGAGGAAGCCAGGAGCTTCACTGGCTCAAATCAAGGAGGAAGAACCATTCGGCTTCACTGTTCAACATCAGAGAGGGGGAGCCAGGAGCTCCATTGTCTGAAATCAGGGAAGAAGGAGCTTTACTGTTTAAAATCAGCGAGGAGGTAACCTGTTGCTTCACTGTTTGAAACAAGGGAGGAGTGAGCCAGGTGATTCACTGTCTGAAATCAGTCAGGTGGGGCCTTCACCATTGAAATCAGTGAGGAGCTAGTTGGTAGTTTCACTGTTTAAAATCAGTGATGAGGTTACTGGCAGCTCCACTGTTGCAAATCAGGGAGGAGGTAGCTTCAGTATTTGAAACCAGGGAGGAGGGAGCTGGGAGCTTCACTGGCTGAGATCACGGTGGAGGGAGCCAGGAACTTCACATTCTGAATTCAGGGAGGCAGGAGTGGGGTGTTTCACATTGTAAAATCAGTGAGGGGGGAGCCAAGAGCTCCACTGTCTGATATCAGGGAGGAGGGAGCCAGAAGCTTCATTGTCTGACAGCAGAGAGCAGGGATTTTCAATGATTAAAATCAGCGAGGATGGAGTCGGTAGTTTCACTGTTTAAAATCAGCGAGCAGGGAGTCGGGGATTTCACTGTTAAAAATAAGTGAGGAGGGATTCAGGCGTTTCACTGTTTAAAATTGACGAGGAGGGAGTTGAGAGTTTCACTGTTTATAATCAGCGAGGATGGAGTCGGGAGTGTCACTGTTTAAAATCAGAGAGCGGGGGTTGGGAGGTTCACTGTTTAAAATCAGTGAGCGAGGAAGGAAGTCTGGAGTCTCACTGTTTAAAATCATTGAGGAGGTAGTCGGGGGTTTCACTGTTTAAAATCGATGAGGAGGGAGTTGGCAATTTCACTTTTGAAAATCAGCCAGGAGGGAGTCGAGAGTTTCACTGTTTAAAATCAGCAAGGAGGGAAGTAGGAGTTTCACTTTTTAAAATCAGCAAGGAGGGTTTCAGGCAGTTTCACTGTTTAACATTATCAAGGAGGGAGTTGGGAGTTTCACTGTTTGAAATCAGGAAGACGGGAGGTTCACTGTTTGTAATCAGGGAGGAGGGTGCTTCACTGTTTAAAATCACCGAGGAGGTAATCCAGGATGTTCAATGTTTAAAACAAGCGAGGAAGTAACCAGGAGCATTATTCAGGTGGAGGGAACCAGTAGGGAGCCAAGAACTTCACTGTCTGAAAGCAGGGAAGTGGAAGCTTCACTGTTTTAAATCAGTGAGGAGGGAATTGGGCATTTCACTGTTTGAAATCAGGAAGGAGGGAGCCGGGAGCTTCACTGGCTCAAATCAAGGAGGAAGAACCAATCAACTTCACTGTTCAAAATCAGAGAGGGGGAGCCAGGAGCTCCATTGTCTGAAATCAGGGAAGAAGGAGCTTTACTCTTTAAAATCAGCGAGGAGGTAACCGATTGCTTCACTGTTTAAAACAAGGGAGCAGGGAGCCAGGTGATTCACTGGCTGAAATCAGGGAGGAGGGAGCCAGAAGCTTCACTGTCTGAAATCAGTCAGGTGGGGCCTTCACCATTGAAATCAGTGAGGAGCTAGTCGGTAGTTTCACTGTTTAAAATCAGTGATGAGGTTACTGGCAGCTCCACTGTTGCAAATCAGGGAGGAGGTAGCTTCACTATTTGAAACCACCGAGGAGGGTGCTGTGAGCTTCACTGGCTGAGATCAAGGTGGAGGGAGCCAGGAACTTCACGGTCTGAATTCAGGGAGGCAGGAGTGGGGTGTTTCACTTTTCAAAATCAGTGAGGGGGGAGCCAAGAGCTCCATTGTCCGATATCAGAGAGGAGGGAGCCAGGAGCTTCATTGTCTGACAGCAGAGAGGAGGGAGCTTCACTGCTTAAAATCAGCGAGGACGGAGTCGGGAGTTTCACTGTTAAAAATAAGTAAGGAGGGAGTCGGGCGTTTCACTGTTTAAAATCAACAAGGAGGGAGTTGGGAGTTTCACTGTTTAAAACCAGCGAGGAGGGAGTCGGTAGTTTCACTCTTTAAAATCAGTGAGGAGGGTGTTAGGAGTTTCACTGTTTATTAACAGTGAGGAGGAAGTCGAGAGTTTCACTGTTTAAAATCCGCGAGGAGGAAGTCGGGAGTTTCACTGTTTAAAATCAGTGAGGAGCGAGCCAGGAGTTTCACCATTTAAAATCTGCGAGGACGGAGTCGGGAGTTTCACTGTTTAAAATCAGCACAGAAGGAGTTAGGAGTTTCACTGTTAACAACAGTGAGGAAGAAGTCGAGAGTTTCATTGTTTAAAAACATTGAGGAGGGTGTTAGGAGTTTCACTGTTTAAAATCAGCGAGGAGGATGTTGGGAGTTTCACTGTTTAAAATCAGTGAGGAGCGAGCCAAGACTTTCACCGTTTAAAATCTGGGAGGACGATTTCGGGAGTTTCAAGGTTTAAAATCAGCAAGGAGGGAGTCACGAGCTTCAATGTTTAAGATCAGCATGGAGGGAGTCATTCGTTTAAGTGTTTGAAATCAGTGAGGAGGGAGTCAGGAGTTTCACTGTCTATAATCAACGAGGACGGTGTCTGGAGTTTCACTACCTAAAATCAACGTGGAGGAGACGTGAGCTTCACTGTTTAAAATCAGCGAGGAAGGAGCCAGCAGTTTCTCTGTTTAAAATCAGCAAGGTGGGCTTCGGGACTTTCTCTGTTTAAAATCAGTGAGGAGGGAGTCGGGAGTTTCACTGTTGTAAGTCAGCGAGGAGGGAGTTGGGTGTTTCACTGTATAAAATCAAGGAGGAGGCAGTCGTTAGCTTCACTGCTTAAAATCAGCAAGCATGGAGCAAGGATTTTCACTGTTTAAAATCAGTGAGGTGTGAGTCGGGAGTTTCACTGTTTAAAATCAGCGAGGTGGCAATCGGCAGCTTCAATGTTTAAAATCAGCATGGAGGGAGTCAGTCGTTTCAGTTTTTGAAATGAGGGAGGAGGGCGTTGGGAGTTTCACTGTTTAAAATCAGCAAGGAGGGAGTTAGTAGTTTCACGGTTTAAAATCAGCAAGGAGGGTTTCAGGAGGTTTCACTGTTTAAAATTAGCAAGGAGGGAGTTGGGAGTTTCACTGTTTGAAATCAGGGAGACGGGCGCTTCACTGTTTGAAATCAGGGAGGCGGGAGGTTCACTGTTTGAAATCAGGGAGGAGGGTGCTTCACTGTTTAAAATCACGGACGAGGCAATGCGGGAGCTTCACTGTTTCAAACCAGCGAGGAGGTAACCAGGAGCATTACTCAGGTGGAGGGAGCCAGGAGGGAGCCAAGAACTTCACTGTCTGAAAGCAGGGTAGTGGAAGCTTCAATGTTTGAAATCAGGAAGGAGGGAGCTGGGAGCTTCACTGGCTCAAATCAAGGAGGAAGAACCAATCAGCTTCACTGTTCAAAATCAGAGAGGGTGAGCCAGGAGCGCCATTGTCTGATATCAGGGAAGAAGGACCTTTACTGTTTAAAATCAGCGAGGAGGTAACCTGTTGCTTCACTGTTTGAAACCAGGGAGGAGGGAGCCAGGAGATTCACTGGCTGAAATGAGGGAGTAGGAAGCCAGAAGTTTTACTGTCTGAAATCAGTTAGGTGGGGCCTTCACCATTGAAATCAGTGAGGAGCTAGTCGGTAGTTTCACTGTTTAAAATCAGTGATGAGGTTACTGGCAGCTCCACTGTTGCAAATCAGGGAGGAGGTAGCTTCACTATTTGAAACCAGGGAGGAGCGAGCTGGAAGGTTCACTGGCTGAGATCAGGGTGGAGGGAGCCAGGAACTTTACGATCTGAATTCAGGGAGGCAGGAGTGGGGTGTTTCACTTTTTAAAATCAGTGAGGGGGGAGCCAAGAGCTCCATTGTCTGAAATCAGGGAGGAGGGAGCCAGAAGCTTCATTGTCTGACAGCAGAGAGGAGGGAGCTTCACTGATTAAAATCAGCGAGGATGGAGTCGGAAGTTTCACTGTTTAAAATCAGCGAGCAGGGAGTCGGGGGATTCACTGTTAAAAATAAGCGAGGAGGGATTCGGGCGTTTCACTGTTTAAAATCGACGAGGAGGGAGTTGGGAGTTTCACTGTTTAAAATCAGCGAGGAGGGAGTCGGGAGTGTCACTGTTTAAAATCAGTGAGCGGGGGTTGGGAGGTTCACTGTTTAAAATCAGTGAGCAAGGAGGGAAGTCTGGAGTCTCACTGTTTAAAATCAGTGAGGAGGTAGTCGGGGGTTTCACTGTTTAAAATCGATGTGGAGGGAGTTGGAAGTTTCAATTTTTAAAATCAGCCAGGAGGGAGTCGAGAGTTTCACTGTTTAAAATCAGCAAGGAGGGAAGTAGGAGTTTCACTGTTTAAAATCAGCAAGGAGGGTTTCAGGCAGTTTCACTGTTTAAAATTATCAAGGAGGGAATGGGGAGTTTCACTGTTTGAAACGAGGGAGACGGGAGGTTCACTGTTTGTAATCAGGGAGGAGGGTGCTTCACTATTTAAAATCACTGAGGAGGTAACCTGGGAGCTTCACTGTTTCAAACCAGCGTGTAGGTAACCAGGAGCATTATTCAGGTGGAGTGAGCCAGGAGGGAGCCAAGAACTTCACTGTCTGAAAGCAGGGAAGTGGAAGCTTCACTATTTTAAATCAGTGAGGAGGGAATCCGGCATTTCACTGTTTGAAATCAAGAAGGAGGGAGCCAGGAGCTTCACTGGCTCAAATCAAGGAGGAAGAACCAATCAACTTCACTGTTCAAAATCAGAGAGGGGGAGCCAGGAGCTCCATTGTCTGAAATCAGGGAAGAAGGAGCTTTACTCTTTAAAATCAGCGAGGAGGTAACCTGTTGCTTCACTGTTTGAAACAAGGGAGGAGGGAGCCAGGTGATTCACTGGCTGAAATCAGGGAGGAGGGAGCCAGAAGCTTCACTGTCTGAAATCAGTCAGGTGGGGTCTTCACCATTGAAACCAGTGAGGAGCTAGTCGGTAGTTTCACTGTTTAAAATCAGTGATGAGGTTACTGGCAGCTCCACTGTTGCAAATCAGGGAGGAGGTAGCTTCACTATTTGAAACCAGGGAGGAGGGAGCTGGGAGCTTCACTGGCTGAGATCAGGGTGGAGGGAGCCAGGAACTTCACGGTCTGAATTCCGGGAGGCAGGAGTGGGGTGTTTCACTGTTTAAAATCAGTGAGGGGGGTGCTAAGAGCTCCACTGTCTGTTATCAGGGTGGATGGAGCCAGGAGCTTCATTGTCTGACAGCAGAGAGGAGGGAGATTCACTGCTTAAAATCAGCGAGGACGGAGTCGGGAGTTTCACTGTTTAAAATCAGCGAGCAGGGAGTCGGGGGTTTCACTGTTGAAAATAAGCGAGGAGGGAGTCGGGCGGTTCACTGTTAAAAATAAGCGAGGAGGGAGTCAGGGGTTTCACTGTTAAAAATATGTGAGGAGGGAGTCGGACGTTTCACTGTTTAAAATCGACGAGGAGGGAGTTGGGAGTTTCACTGTTTAAAATCAGTGAGGAAGGAGTTGGGACTTTCACTGTTAAATATAAGCGAGGAGGGAGTCTAGAGTTTCACTGTTTAAAATCATCGAGGAAGGAGCTGGGAGTTTCACTGTTTAAAATCCGTGAGGAGGAAGTCGGGGGTTTCAATGTTTAAAATCAGCAAGGAGGGAGTCAGTCGTTTAATTGTTTGAAATCAGTGAGGAGGGAGTCAGGAGTTTCATTGTTCAAAATCAATGAGAAGGGCATCAGGAGTTTCACTGTCTAAAATCAATGAGGAGGGAGTCGGGAGCTTCACTGCTTAAGATCAGCCATGAGGATGCCAGCAGTTTCACTGTTTAAAATCAGCAAGGAGGGCGTCGGGCGTTTCACTGTTTAAAATCAGTGAAGAGGGAGTTGGGGGCTTGACTGTTTAAAATCAATGAGGAGAGAGTCACGAGCTTCAATGTTTAAAATCAGCATGGAGGGAGTCAGTCATTTCAGTGTTTGAAATCAGTGAGAAGGGAGTCAGGAGTTCCATTGTTTAAAATCAACGAGGATGGAGGCGGGAGTTTCACTGTCTAAAATCAACGAGGAGGGAGTCGGGAACTTTACTGCTTAAAATCAGCAAGGAGGGAGCCAGCAGTTTCACTGTTTAAAATCAGCAGGGATGTCATCGGGAGTTTCTCTGTTTAAAATCAGTGAGGAGAACGTGGGGATTTTCACTGTTGTAAGTCAGTGAGGACGGAGTCGGGAGTTTCACTGTCTAAAATCAAGGAGGAGGCAGTCGTTAGCTTCACTTCTTAAAATCAGCAAGGATGGAGCCTGGAGTTTCACTGTTTATAATCAGTGTGGAGGGAGTTGGGAGTTTCACTGTATAAAATCAGTGAGGAAGGAGTCGGGACTTTCACTGTTAAATATAAGCGAGGAGGGAGTCGAGAGTTTCACTGTTTAAAATCAGCGAGGAAGGAGCTGGGAGTTTCACTGTTTAAAATCTGTGAGGAGGAAGTCGGGGGTTTCAATGTTTAAAATCAGCAAGGAGGGAGTCATTCGTTTAAGTGTTTGAAATCAGTGAGGAGGGAGTCAGGAGTTTCATTGTTCAAAATCAATGAGAAGGGCATCAGGAGTTTCACTGTCTAAAATCAATGAGGAGGGAGTCGGGAGCTTCACTGCTTAAGATCAGCCATGAGGGTGCCAGCAGTTTCACTGTTTAAAATCAGCAAGGAGGGCGTCGGGAGTTTCACTGTTTAAAATCAGTGAGGAGGGAGTTGGGGGCTTGACTGTTTAAAATCAATGAAGAGGGAGTCACGAGCTTCAATGTTTAAAATCAGCATGGAGGGAGTCAGTCATTTCAGTGTTTGAAATCAGTGAGAAGGGAGTCAGGAGTTCCATTGTTTAAAATCAACGAGGATGGAGGCGGGAGTTTCACTGTCTAAAATCAAGGAAGAGGCAGTCGTTAGCTTCACTGCTTAAAATCAGCAAGGATGGAGCCAGGAGTTTCACTGTTTATAATCAGTTTGGAGGGAGTTGGGAGTTTCACTGTTTAAAATCGGCGAGGTGGCATTCAGGAACTTCAATGTTTAAAATCAGCATGGTGGGAGACAGTCATTTCAGTTTTTGAAATGAGGGAGGAGGGCATCGGGAGTTTCACTGTTTAAAATAAGGGAGGAGGGAGTCAGGAGCCTCACTGTTTAAAATCAGGGAGGAGGGAGGCGGAAGTTTCACTGTTTCAAATCAGTGAGGAATGAGTCGGGAGCTTTACTGTTCAAAATCAGCGAGGACGGAGTCAGGCGTTTCACTGTTTAAAATCAGCGAGGAGTGAGTAAGAAGTTTTACTGTTTAAAATCAGTGAGGAGTGAGCCAAGATTTTCACCTTTTGAAATCTGCGAGGACGGAGTCGGGAGTTTCAAGGTTTAAAATCAGTGAGGAGGGATTCACAAGTTTCAATGTTTAAAATCAGCATGGAGGGAGTCAGTCATTTAAGTGTTTGAAATCAGTGAGGAGGGAGTCAGGAGTTCCATTGTTTAAAATCAATGAGGAGGGCGTCAGGAGTTTCACTGTCTAAAATCAACGAGGAGGGAGTCAGGAGTTTCACTGTCTAAAATCATTGAGGAGGGAGTTGGGAGCTTCACTGCTTAAAATCAGCAATGAGGGAGCCAGCGGTTTCACTGTTTAAAATCAGTAAAATGGGAGTCGGGGGTTTCACTGTTTAAATTAAGCAAGGAGGGAATCAGGAGTTTCACTATTTAAAAACAGCGAGGAGGGAGTCGGGAGTTTGTTTAAAATCAGTGAGAAGGGAGTTAGGAGTTTCACTGCTTAAAATCAGCAAGGAGGGTTTCAGGCGGTTTCACTGTTTAAAATCAGCAAGGAGGGAGTTGGGAATTTCACTGTTTGAAATCAGGGAGCCGGGCGCTTCAGTGTTTGAAATCAGGGAGGAGGGAGCTTCACTGTTTAAAATCACCAAGGAGGTAATCCGGGAGCTTCAATGTTTAAAACCAGCGCGGAGGTAACCAGGAGTATTACTCAGATGGAGGGAGCCAGGAGGGAGCCAAGAAATTCACTGTCTGAAAGCAGGGAAGTGGAAGCTTCACTGTTTAAAATCAGTGAGGAGGGAATCGGGCATTTCACTGTTTGAAATCAGGAAGGAGAGAGCCAGGAACTTCACTGGCTCAAATCAAGGAGGAAGAACCAATCAGCTTCACTGTTCAAAATCAGAGAGGGGGAGCCAGGAGCTCCATTGTCTGAAATCAGGGAAGAAGGAGCTTTACTCTTTAAAATCAGTGAGGAGGTAACCGGTTGCTTCACTGTTTGAAGCAAGGGAGGAGGGAGCCAGGTGATTCACTGGCTGAAATCAGGGAGGAGGGAGCCAGAAGCTTCACTGTCTGAAATCTGTCAGGTGGGGCCTTCACCATTGAAATCAGTGAGGAGCTAGTCGTTAGTTTCACTGATTAAAATCAGTGATGAGGTTACTGGCAGCTCCACTGTTGCAAATCAGGGAGGAGGTAGCTTCACTATTTGAAACCATCGAGGAGGGAGCTGTGAGCTTCACTGGCTGAGATCAAGGTGGAGGGAGCCAGGAACTTCACGGTCTGAATTCAGGGAGGCAGGAGTGGGGTGTTTCACTGTTTAAAATCAGTGAGGGGGCTGCCAAGAGTTCCACTGTCTGTTGTCAGGGTGGAGGGATCTAGGAGCTTCATTGTCTGACAGCAGAAAGGAGGGAGCTTCACTGATAAAAATCAGCGAGGACGGAGTCGGGAGTTTCACTGTTTAAATTCACCGAGCAGGAAGTCGGAGGTTTCACTGTTGAAAATAAGCGAGGAGGGAGTCGGGCGTTTCACTGTTTAAAATCGACGAGGAGGGAGTTGAGAGTTTCACTGTTTAAAATCAGCGAGGAGGGAGTCGGGAGTTTCACTGTTTAAAATCAGCGAGCAGGGAGTTGGGTGGTTCACTGTTAATAATAAGCGAGGAGGGAGTCAGGGGTTTCACTGTTAAAAATAAGTGAGGAGCGAGTCGGGCGTTTCACTTTTTAAAATCGACGAGGAGGGAGTTGGGAGTTTCACTGTTTAAAATCAGCGAGGAAGGAATTCTGAGTTTCACTGTTAAATATAAGCGAGGAGGGAGTCGAGAGTTTCACTGTTTAAAATCAGCGAGGAAGGAGCTGGGAGTTTCACTGTTTAAAATCCGTGAGGAGGAAGTCGGGGGTTTCAATGTTTAAAATCAGCA
Organism: Carcharodon carcharias; assembly: GCF_017639515.1. Lineage (NCBI taxonomy): Eukaryota > Metazoa > Chordata > Chondrichthyes > Lamniformes > Lamnidae > Carcharodon > Carcharodon carcharias. The sequence goes on from NC_054468.1 coordinate 168,887,088, forward strand.
ATGAGGTAGTCAGTCGTTTAAGTGTTTGAAATCAGTGAGGAGGGAGTCAGCAGTTTCATTGTTCAAAATCAACGAGAAGGGCATCAGGACTTTCACTGTCTAAAATCAATGAGGAGGGCGTCAGGAGTTTCACTGTCTAAAATCAATGAGGAGGGAGTCGGGAACTTCACTGCTTAAGATCAGCCATGAGGGTGCCAGCAGTTTCACTGTTTAAAATCAGCAAAGAGGGCGTCGGGAGTTTCACTGTTTAAAATCAGTGAGGAGGGAGTCACGAGCTTCAATGTTTAAAAAAAGCATGGAGGGTGTCAGTCGTTTCAGTGTTTGAAATCAGTGAGGAGGGAGTCAGGAGTTCCATTGTTTAAAATCAACGAGGATGGAGGCGGGAGTTTCAGTGTCTAAAATCAACGAGGAGGGAGTCGGGAACTTCACTGCTTAAAGTCAGCAAGGAGGGAGCCAGCAGTTTCACTGTTTAAAATCAGCAGGGATGTCATCGGGATTTTCTCTGTTTAAAATCACTGAGGAGGGCGTTGGGAGTTTCACTGTTGTAAGTCAGCGAAGAGGGAGTCGGGAGTTTCACTGTCTAAAATCAAGGAGGAGGCAGTCGTTAGCTTCACTTCTTAAAATCAGCAAGGATGGAGCCAGGAGTTTCACTGTTTATAATCAGTGAGGAGGGAGTCGGGAGTTTCACTGTTTGAAATCAGCGAGGTGGCATTCAGGAAGTTCCATGTTTAAAATCAGCATGGAGGGAGACAGTCATTTCAGTTTTTGAAATGAGGGAGGAGGGGGTTGGGTGTTTCACTGTTTAAAATCAGGGAGGAGGGAGTCGGGAGCCTCACTGTTTAAAATCAGGAAGGAGGGAGGCGGAAGTTTCACTGTTTCTAATCAGTGAGGAAAGAGTCTGGAGCTTCACTGTTTAAAATCAGCGAGGAGGGAGTCAGGAGTTTCACTGTTTAAAATCAGCGAGGAGTGAGTAAAAAGTTTTACTGTTTAAACTCAGTGAGGAGTGAGCCAAGATTTTCACCATTTGAAATCTGAGAGGACGGAGTCGGGAGTTTCACTGTTTAAAATCAGCGAGCAGGGAGTTGGGAGGTTCACTGTTAAAAATAAGAGAGGAGGGAGTCGGGCGTTTCACTGTTTAAAATCGACGAGGAGGGAGTTGGGAGTTTCACCGTTTAAAATCAGCGAGGAAGGAGTTGGGAGTTTCACTGTTTAAACTCAGTGAGCAGTGGGTTGGGAGGTTCACTGTTAAAAATAAGTGAAGAGGGAATCGAGATCTTCACTGTTTAAAATCAGCGAGGAAGGAGCCTGGAGTTTCAATGTTTAAAATCCATGAGGAGGAAGTCGGGGGTTTCAATGTTTAAAATCAGCAAGTAGGGAGTCAGTTGTTTAAGCGTTTGAAATCAGTGAGGAGGGAGTCAGCAGTTTCATTGTTCAAAATCAACGAGGAGTGCATCAGGAGTTTCACTGTCTAACATCAATGAGGAGGGAGTCGGGAGCTTCACTGCTTAAGATCAGCCATGAGGGTGCCAGCAGTTTCACTGTTTAAAATCAGCAAGGAGGGCGTCGGGAGTTGCACTGTTTAAAATCAGCGAGGAGGGAGTTGGGAGCTTCACTGTTTAAAATCAATGAGGAGGGCGTCACGAGCTTCAATGTTTAAAATCAGCACGGAGCGAGTCAGTCGTTTCAGTGTTTGAAATAAGTGTGGAGGGAGTCAGGTGTTCCATTGTTTAAAATCAATGAGGATGGAGGCGGGAGTTTCAGTGTCTAAAATCAACGAGGATGGAGTCGGGAACTTCACTGCTTAAAATCAGCAAGGAGGGAGCGAGCAGTTTCAGTGTTTAAAATCAGCAGGGAGGTCATCGGCAGTTTCTCTGTTTAAAATCAGTGAGGAGGGCGTCGGGAGTTTCACTGTTGTAAGTCAGCGAAGAGGGAGTCGGGAGTTTCACTGTCTAAAATCAAGGAGGAGGCAGTCGTTAGCTTCACTGCTTAAAATCAGCAAGGATGGAGCCAGGAGTTTCACTGTTTATAATCAGCAGGGAGGTCATCGGCAGTTTCTCTGTTTAAAATCAGTGAGGAGGGCGTCGGGAGTTTCACTGTTGTAAGTCAGCGAAGAGGGAGTCGGGAGTTTCACTGTCTAAAATCAAGGAGGAGGCAGTCGTTAGCTTCACTGCTTAAAATCAGCAAGGATGGAGCCAGGAGTTTCACTGTTTATAATCAGTGAGGAGGGAGTCGGGAGTTTCACTGTTTAAAATCAGCGAGGTTGCATTCAGGAACTTCAATGTTTAAAATCAGCATGGAGGGCGACAGTCATTTCAGTTTTTGAAACGAGGGAGGAGGGCGTCGGGAGTTTCACTGTTTAAAATCAGGGAGGAGGGAGGCGGAAGTTTCACTGTTTAAAATGAGTGAGGAGAGAGTCGGGAGTTTCACTGTTTAAAATCAGCGAGGAGGGAGTCAGGAGTTTCACTGTTTAAAATCAGCGAGGAGGGAGTAAGGAGTTTTACTGTTTAAAATCAGTGAGGAGTGAGCCAAGATTTTCACCATTTAAAATCTGCGAGGACGGAGTCGGGAGTTTCAATGTTTAACATCGGCGAGGAGGGATTCACAAGCTTCAATGTTTAAAATCAGCATGGAGGGAGTCAGTTGTTTAAGTGTTTGAAATCAGTGAGCAGGGAGTCATGAGTTTCATTGTTTAAAATAAACGAAGAGGGAGTCAGGAGTTTACTGACTAAAATCAATGAGGAGGGAGTCGGGAGCTTCACTGCTTAAAATCAGCGAGGAAGGAGCGAGCAGTTTCACTGTTTAAAATCAGCAAGGTGGGCGTCGGGTCTTTTACTGTTTAAAATATGTGACGAGGGAGTTGGGAGCTTCACTGTTTAAAATTAGCAAGAGGGAGTTCGGAGTTTCACTGTTTGAAATCAGGGAGGCGGGAGCTTCAGTATTTGAAATCAGGGAGGAGGGCGCTTCACTGTTTAAAATCACTGAGGAGGTAATCCGGGAGCTTCACTGTTTAAAACCAACGAGGAGGTAACCAGGAGCATTATTCAGGTGGAGGGAGCCAGGAGGGAGCCAAGAACATCACTGTCTGAAATCAGGTAAGTGGAAGCTTCACGGTTTAAAATTAGCGAGGAGGGAATCGGGCGTTTCACAGTTTGAAATCAGGAAGGAGGGAGCCGGGAGCTTCACTGGCTCAAATCAAGGAGGAGGAACCAATGAGCTTCACTGTTCAAAATCAGAGAGGTGGGAGCCAGGAGCTCCATTGTCTGAAATCAGGGAGGAGGGAACTTTACTGTTTAAAATCAGCACGGAGGTAACTGATTGCTTCACTGTTTGAATCCAGGGCGGAGGGAGCCAGGAGATTCACTGGCTGAAATCAGGGAGGAGGGAGCCAGAAGTTTCACTGTCTGAAATCAGTTAGGTGGGGCCTTCACCACTGAAATCAGTGAGGAGCTAGTCGGTAGTTTCACTGTTTAAAATCAGGGATGAGGTTACTGGCAGCACCACTGTTGCAAATCAGGGAGGAGGTATCTTCACTACTTAAAACCAGGGAGGAGGGAGATGGGAGTTTCACTGGCTGAGATCAGGGTGGAGGGAGCCAGGTACTTCAAGGTCCGAATTCAGGGAGGCAGGAGTGGGTTGTTTTACTGTTTAAAATCAGTGAGGGGGGAGCCAAGAGCTCCACTGTCTGATAACAGAGAGGAGGGAGCCAGGAGCTTCATTGTCTGACAGCAGAGAGGAGGGAGCTTCACTGCTTAAAATCAGCGAGGACGGAGTCGGGAGTTTCACTGTTTAAAATCAGCGAGCAGGGAGTCAGGGGTTTTACTGTTAAAAATAAGCGAGGAGGGAGTCGGGCGTTTCACTGTTTAAAATCGACGAGGAGGGAGTTGGGAGTTTCACTGTTTAAAATCAGCGAGGAGTGAGTCGGGAGTTTCACTGTTTAAAATCAGCGAGCAGGGAGTTGGGAGGTTCGTGTTAAAAATAAGCGAGGGGGGAGTTGGGCGTTTCACTGTTTAAAATCGACGAGGAGTGAGTTGGGAGTTTCACTGTTTAAAATCAGCGAGGAAGGAGTTGGGAGTTTCACTTTTTAAAATCATCGAGCAGGGAGTTGGGAGGTTCACTGTTTAAAATCAATGAGCGGGGAGGGAAGTCTGGAGTTTCACTGTTTAAAATCAGGGAGGAGGGAGCTTCACTGTTTACAATCACCGAGGAGGTAATCCGGGAGCTTCAATGTTTAAAACCAGCAAGGAGGTAACCAGGAGCATTACTCAGATGGAGGGAGCCAGGAGGGAACCAAGAAATTTACTGTCTGAAAGCAGGGAAGTGGAAGCTTCACTGTTTAAAATCAGTGAGGAGGGAATCGGGCGTTTCACTGTGTGAATTCAGGAAGGAGAGAGCCGGGAACTTCACTGTCTCAAATCAAGGAGGAAGAACCAATCAGCTTCACTGTTCAAAATCACAGAGGGGGAGCCAGTAGCTCCATTGTCTGAAATCAGGGAAGAAGGAGCTTTACTGTTTAAAATCAGCACGGAGGTAACCAGTTGCTTCACTGTTTGAAACAAGGGAGGAGGGATCCAGGTGATTCAATAGCTGAAATCAGGGAGGAGGGAGCCAAAAGCTTCACTGTCTGAAATCAGTCAGGTGGGGCCTTCACCATTGAAATCAGTGAGGAGCTAGTCGGTAGTTTCACTGTTTAAAATCAGTGATGAGGTTACTGGCAGCTCCACTGTTGCAAATCAGGGAGGGAGTAGCTTCACTATTTGAAACCATCGAGGAGGGAGCTGTGAGCTTCACTGGCTGAGATCAAGGTGGAGGGAGCCAGGAAGTTCACAGTCTGAATTCAGGGAGGCAGGAGTGGTGTGTTTCACTGTTTAAAATCAGTGAGGGGGGAGCCAAGAGCTCCACTGTCTGATATCGGAGAGGAGGGAGCGAGGAGCTTCATTGTCTGACAGCAGAGAGGAGGGAGCATCAATGCTTAAAATCAGCGAGGACGGAGTCGGGAGTTTCACTGTTTAAAATCAGCGAGCAGGGAGTCGGGGGTTTCAGTGTTAAAAATAAGCGAGGAGGGAGTCGGGCGTTTCACTGTTTAAAATCGACAAGGAGGGAGTTGGGAGTTTCACTGTTTAAAATCAGCGAGGAGGGAGTCAGGGTTTTCACTGTTTAAAAGCAGCAAGAGGGAGCTGGGAGGTTCACTGTTAAAAATCAGCGAGGAGGGAGTCGGGCGTTTCACTGTTTAAAATTGACGAGGAAAGAGTTGGGACTTTCACTGTTTAAAATCAGCGAGGAAGGAGTTGGGAGTTTCACTGTTTAAAATCAGCGAGCAGGGAGTTGGGAGGATCACTGTTAAAAATAAGCGAGGAGTGAGTCGAGAGCTTCACTGTTTAAAATCAGCGAGGAAGGAGCCGGGAGTTTCACTGTTTAAAATCCGTGAGGAGGAAGTCGAGGGTTTCAATGTTTAAAATCAGCGAGGAGGGAGTCAGTTGTTTATGTGTTTGAAATCAGTGAGGAGGGAGTCTGGAGTTTCATTGTTCAAAATCAATGAGGAGTGCATCAGGAGTTTCAATGTCTAAAATCAATGAGGAGGGAGTCGGGAGCTTCACTGCCTAAGATCAGCCATGAAGGTGCCAGCAGTTTCACTGTTTAAAATCAGCAAGGAGGGCGTCGGGAGTTTCACTGTTTAAAATCAGCGAGGAGGGAGTTGGGAGCTTCACTGTTTAAAATCAATCAGGAGGGAGCCACGAGCTTCAATGTTTAAAATCAGCATGTAGGGAGTCAGTCGTTTCAGTGTTTGAAATCAGAGAGGAGGGAGTCAGGAGTTCCATTGTTTAAAATCAACGAGGATGGAGGCGCGAGTTTCAGAATCTAAAATCAACGAGGAGGGAGTCAGGAACTTCACTGCTTAAAATCAGCAAGGAGGGAGCCAGCAGTTTCTGTGTTTAAAATCAGCAGGGAGGTCATCGGGAGTTTCTCTGTTTAAAATCAGTGAGGAGAGCGTCGGGAGTTTCACTGTTGTAAGTCAGCGAAGAGGGAGTCTGGAGTTTCACTGTCTAAAATCAAGGAGGAGGCAGTCGTTAGCTTCACTGCTTAAAATCAGCAAGAATGGAGCCAGGAGTTTCACTGTTTATAATCAGTGAGGAGGGAGTCGGGAGTTTCACTGTTTAAAATCAGCGAGGTTGCATTCAGGAACTTCAATGTTTAAAATCAGCATGGAGGGAGACAGTCATTTCAGTTTTTGAAATGAGGGAGGAGGGCATCGGGAGTTTCACTGTTTAAAATCAGGGAGGAGGGAGTCGGGAGCCTCACTGTTTAAAATCAGGGAGGAGGGAGGTGGAAGTTTCACTGTTTAAAATCAGCGAGGTGGGAGTAAGGAGTTTTACTGTTTAATATCAGTGAAGAGTGAGCCAAGATTCTCACCATTCAAAATATGCGAGGACGGAGTCGGGAGTTTCAAGGTTTAACATCAGCGAGGAGGGATTCACAAGCTTCAATGTTTAAAATCAGCATGGAGGGAATCAGTCGTTTAAGTGTTTGAAATCAGTGAGCAGGGAGTCACGAGTTTCATTGTTTAAAATCAACGAGGAGGGAGTCAGGAGTTTCACTGTCTAAAATCAATGAGGAGGGAGTCGGGAGCTTCACTGCTTAAAATCAGCGAGGAAGGAGCGAGCAGTTTCACTGTTTAAAATCAGCCAGGAGGGCGTCGGGACTATTACTTTTTAAAATCAGCGAGGAGAGACTTGGGAGCTTCAGTGTTTAAAATCAACAAGGAGGGTTTCAGGCGGTTTCTCTGTTTAAAGTTAGCAAGGAGGGAGTTTGGAGTTTCACTGCTTGAAATCAGGGAGGCGGGAGCTTCAGTATTTGAAATCAGGGAGGAGGGCGGTTCACTGTTTGAAATCACCGAGGAGGTAATCCGCGAGCTTCACTGTTTAAAATCAGCGAGGAAGGAGCGAGCAGTTTCACTGTTTAAAATCAGCAAGGTGGGCGTCGGGTCTTTTACTGTTTAAAATATGTGACGAGGGAGTTGGGAGCTTCACTGTTTAAAATTTTCAAGAGGGAGTTCGGAGTTTCACTGTTTGAAATCAGGGAGGCGGGAGCTTCAGTATTTGATATCAGGGAGGAGGGCGCTTCACTGTTTAAAATCACCGAGGAGGTAATCCGGGATCTTCACTGTTTAAAACCAACGAGGAGGAAACCAGGAGCATTATTCGGGTGGAGGGAGCCAGGAGGGAGCCAAGAACATCACTGTCTGAAAGCAGGTAAGTGGAAGCTTCACGGTTTAAAATTAGCGAGGAGGGAATCGGGCGTTTCACAGTTTTAAATCAGGAAGGAGGGAGCCGGGAGCTTCACTGGCTCAAATCAAGGAGGAAGAACCAATGAGCTTCACTGTTCAAAATCAGAGAAGTGGGAGCCAGGAGCTACATTGTCTGAAATCAGGGAGGAGGGAACTTTACTGTTTAATATCAGCACGGAGGTAACTGATTGCTTCACTGTTTGAATCCAGGGCGGAGGGAGCCAGGAGATTCACTGGCTGAAATCAGGTAGGAGGGAGCCAGAATTTTTACTTTCTGAAATCAGTTAGGTGGGGCCTTCACCACTGAAATCAGTGAGGAGCTAGTCGGTAGTTTCACTGTTTAAAATCAGTGATGAGGTTACTGGCAGCACCACTGTTACAAATCAGGTAGGAGGTATCTTCACTATTTGAAACAAGGGAGGAGGGAGATGGGTGTTTCACTGGCTGAGATCAGGGTGGAGGGAGCCAGGAACTTCAAGGTCTGAATTCAGGGAGGCAGGAGTGGGGTGTTTCACTGTTTAAAATCAGTGAGGGGGGAGCCAAGAGCTCCACTGTCTGATATCAGAGAGGAGGGAGCCAGGAGCTTCATTGTCGGACAGCAGAGAGGAGGGAGCTTCACTGCTTAAAATCAGCGAGGACGGAGTCGGGAGTTTCACTGTTTAAAATCAGCGAGCAGGGAGTCAGGGGTTTTACTGTTAAAAATAAGCGAGGAGGGAGTCGGGCGTTTCACTGTTTAAAATCGACGAGGAGGGAGTTGGGAGTTTCACTGTTTAAAATCAGCGAGGAGTGAGTCGGGCGTTTCACTGTTTAAAATCAGCGAGCAGGGAGTTGGGAGGTTCACTGTTAAAAATAAGCGAGGGGGGAGTTGGGCGTTTCACTGTTTAAAATCGACGAGGTGTGAGTTGGGAGTTTCACTGTTTAAAATCAGCGAGGAAGGAGTTGGGAGTTTCACTTTTTAAAATCATCGAGCAGGGAGTTGGGAGGTTCAATGTTTAAAATCAGTGAGCGGGGAGGGAAGTCTGGAGTTTCACTGTTTAAAATCAGGGAGGAGGGAGCTTCACTGTTTACAATCACTGAGGAGATAATCCGGGAGCTTCAATGTTTAAAACCAGCAAGGAGGTAACCAGGAGCATTACTCAGATGGAGGGAGCCAGGAGGGAGCCAAGAAATTCACTGTCTGAAAGCAGGGAAGTGGAAGCTTCACTGTTTAAAATCAGTGAGGAGGGAATCGGGCGTTTCACTGTGTGAATTCAGGAAGGAGAGAGCCGGGAACTTCACTGGCTCAAATCAAGGAGGAAGAACCAATCAGCTTCACTGTTCAAAATCAGAGAGGGGGAGCCAGGAGCTCCATTGTCTGAAATCAGGGAAGAAGGAGCTTTACTGTTTAAAATCAGTGAGGAGGTAACCGGTTGCTTCACTGTTTGAAACCAGGGAGGAGGGATCCAGGTGATTCAATAGCTGAAATCAGGGAGGAGGGAGCCAGAAGCTTCACTGTCTGAAATCAGTCAGGTGGGGCCTTCACCATTGAAATCAGTGAGGAGCTAGTCGGTAGTTTCACTGTTTAAAATCAGTGATGAGGTTACTGGCAGCTCCACTGTTGCAAATCAGGGAGGGGGTAGCTTCACTATTTGAAACCATCGAGGAGGGAGCTGTGAGCTTCACTGGCTGAGATCAAGGTGGAGGGAGCCAGGAAGTTCACAGTCTGAATTCAGGGAGGCAGGAGTGGGGTGTTTCACTGTTTAAAATCAGTGAGGGGGTAGCCAAGAGCTCCACTGTCTGATATCAGAGAGGAGGGAGCGAGGAGCTTCATTGTCTGACAGCAGAGAGGAGGGAGCATCAATGCTTAAAATCAGCAAGGACGGAGTCGGGAGTTTCACTGTTTAAAATCAGCGAGCAGGGAGTCGGGGGTTTCAGTGTTAAAAATAAGCGAGGAGGGAGTCGGGTGTTTCACTGTTTAAAATCGACAAGGAGGGAGTTGGGAGTTTCACTGTTTAAAATCAGTGATGAGGTTACTGGCAGCTCCACTGTTGCAAATCAGGGAGGGGGTAGCTTCACTATTTGAAACCATCGAGGAGGGAGCTGTGAGCTTCACTGGCTGAGATCAAGGTGGAGGGAGCCAGGAAGTTCACAGTCTGAATTCAGGGAGGCAGGAGTGGGGTGTTTCACTGTTTAAAATCAGTGAGGGGGGAGCCAAGAGCTCCACAGTCCGATATCAGAGAGGAGAGAGCCAGGAGCTTCATTGGCTGACAGCAGACAAGAGGGAGCATCACTGCTTAAAATCAGCGAGGACGGAGTCGGGAGTTTCACTGTTTAAAATCAGCGAGCAGGGAGTCGGGCGTTTCACTGTTTAAAATCGACAAGGAGGGAGTTGGGAGTTTCACTGTTTAAAATCAGCGAGGAAGGAGTTGGGAGTTTCTCTGTTTAAAATCAGCCAGCAGGGAGTTGGGAGGTTCACTGTTAAAAATAAGCGAGGAGTGAGTCGAGAGCTTCACTGTTTAAAATCAGCGAGGAAGGATCCGGGAGTTTCACTGTTTTAAATCCGTGAGGAGGAAGTCGGGGGTTTCAATGTTTAAAATCAGCAAGGAGTGAGTCAGTTGTTTAAGTGTTTGAAATCAGTGAGGAGGGAGTCTGGAGTTTCATTGTTCAAAATCAATGAGGAGTGCATCAGGAGTTTCACTGTCTAACATCAATGAGGAGGGAGTCGGGAGCTTCACTGCCTAAGATCAGCCATGAGGGAGCCAGCAGTTTCACTGTTTAAAATCAGCAAGGAGGGTGTCGGGAGTTTCACTGTTTAAAATCAGCGAGGAAGGAGTTGGGAGTTTCACTGTTTAAAATCAATGAGGAGGGAGTCACGAGCTTCAATGTTTAAAATCAGCATGTAGGGAGTCAGTCGTTTCAGTGTTTGAAATCAGAGAGGAGGGAGTCAGGAGTTCCATTGTTTAAAATCAACGAGGATGGAGGCGGGAGTTTCAGAGTCTAAAATCAACGAGGAGGGAGTCGGGAACTTCACTGCTTAAAATCAGCAAGGAGGGAGCCAGCAGTTTCAGTGTTTAAAATCAGCAGGGAGGTCATCGGCAGTTTCTCTGTTTAAAATCAGTGAGGAGGGCGTCGGGAGTTTCACTGTTGTAAGTCAGCGAAGAGGGAGTCGGGAGTTTCACTGTCTAAAATCAAGGAGGAGGCAGTCGTTAGCTTCACTGCTTAAAATCAGCAAGGATGGAGCCAGGAGTTTCACTGTTTATAATCAGTGAGGAGGGAGTCGGGAGTTTCACTGTTTAAAATCAGCGAGGTTGCATTCAGGAACTTCAATGTTTAAAATCAGCATGGAGGGCGACAGTCATTTCAGTTTTTGAAACGAGGGAGGAGGGCGTCGGGAGTTTCACTGTTTAAAATCAGGGAGGAGGGAGGCGGAAGTTTCACTGTTTAAAATGAGTGAGGAGAGAGTCGGGAGTTTCACTGTTTAAAATCAGCGAGGAGGGAGTCAGGAGTTTCACTGTTTAAAATCAGCGAGGAGGGAGTAAGGAGTTTTACTGTTTAAAATCAGTGAGGAGTGAGCCAAGATTTTCACCATTTAAAATCTGCGAGGACGGAGTCGGGAGTTTCAATGTTTAACATCGGCGAGGAGGGATTCACAAGCTTCAATGTTTAAAATCAGCATGGAGGGAGTCAGTTGTTTAAGTGTTTGAAATCAGTGAGCAGGGAGTCATGAGTTTCATTGTTTAAAATAAACGAAGAGGGAGTCAGGAGTTTACTGACTAAAATCAATGAGGAGGGAGTCGGGAGCTTCACTGCTTAAAATCAGCGAGGAAGGAGCGAGCAGTTTCACTGTTTAAAATCAGCAAGGTGGGCGTCGGGTCTTTTACTGTTTAAAATATGTGACGAGGGAGTTGGGAGCTTCACTGTTTAAAATTAGCAAGAGGGAGTTCGGAGTTTCACTGTTTGAAATCAGGGAGGCGGGAGCTTCAGTATTTGAAATCAGGGAGGAGGGCGCTTCACTGTTTAAAATCACTGAGGAGGTAATCCGGGAGCTTCACTGTTTAAAACCAACGAGGAGGTAACCAGGAGCATTATTCAGGTGGAGGGAGCCAGGAGGGAGCCAAGAACATCACTGTCTGAAATCAGGTAAGTGGAAGCTTCACGGTTTAAAATTAGCGAGGAGGGAATCGGGCGTTTCACAGTTTGAAATCAGGAAGGAGGGAGCCGGGAGCTTCACTGGCTCAAATCAAGGAGGAGGAACCAATGAGCTTCACTGTTCAAAATCAGAGAGGTGGGAGCCAGGAGCTCCATTGTCTGAAATCAGGGAGGAGGGAACTTTACTGTTTAAAATCAGCACGGAGGTAACTGATTGCTTCACTGTTTGAATCCAGGGCGGAGGGAGCCAGGAGATTCACTGGCTGAAATCAGGGAGGAGGGAGCCAGAAGTTTCACTGTCTGAAATCAGTTAGGTGGGGCCTTCACCACTGAAATCAGTGAGGAGCTAGTCGGTAGTTTCACTGTTTAAAATCAGGGATGAGGTTACTGGCAGCACCACTGTTGCAAATCAGGGAGGAGGTATCTTCACTACTTAAAACCAGGGAGGAGGGAGATGGGAGTTTCACTGGCTGAGATCAGGGTGGAGGGAGCCAGGTACTTCAAGGTCCGAATTCAGGGAGGCAGGAGTGGGTTGTTTTACTGTTTAAAATCAGTGAGGGGGGAGCCAAGAGCTCCACTGTCTGATAACAGAGAGGAGGGAGCCAGGAGCTTCATTGTCTGACAGCAGAGAGGAGGGAGCTTCACTGCTTAAAATCAGCGAGGACGGAGTCGGGAGTTTCACTGTTTAAAATCAGCGAGCAGGGAGTCAGGGGTTTTACTGTTAAAAATAAGCGAGGAGGGAGTCGGGCGTTTCACTGTTTAAAATCGACGAGGAGGGAGTTGGGAGTTTCACTGTTTAAAATCAGCGAGGAGTGAGTCGGGAGTTTCACTGTTTAAAATCAGCGAGCAGGGAGTTGGGAGGTTCGTGTTAAAAATAAGCGAGGGGGGAGTTGGGCGTTTCACTGTTTAAAATCGACGAGGAGTGAGTTGGGAGTTTCACTGTTTAAAATCAGCGAGGAAGGAGTTGGGAGTTTCACTTTTTAAAATCATCGAGCAGGGAGTTGGGAGGTTCACTGTTTAAAATCAATGAGCGGGGAGGGAAGTCTGGAGTTTCACTGTTTAAAATCAGGGAGGAGGGAGCTTCACTGTTTACAATCACCGAGGAGGTAATCCGGGAGCTTCAATGTTTAAAACCAGCAAGGAGGTAACCAGGAGCATTACTCAGATGGAGGGAGCCAGGAGGGAACCAAGAAATTTACTGTCTGAAAGCAGGGAAGTGGAAGCTTCACTGTTTAAAATCAGTGAGGAGGGAATCGGGCGTTTCACTGTGTGAATTCAGGAAGGAGAGAGCCGGGAACTTCACTGTCTCAAATCAAGGAGGAAGAACCAATCAGCTTCACTGTTCAAAATCACAGAGGGGGAGCCAGTAGCTCCATTGTCTGAAATCAGGGAAGAAGGAGCTTTACTGTTTAAAATCAGCACGGAGGTAACCAGTTGCTTCACTGTTTGAAACCAGGGAGGAGGGATCCAGGTGATTCAATAGCTGAAATCAGGGAGGAGGGAGCCAAAAGCTTCACTGTCTGAAATCAGTCAGGTGGGGCCTTCACCATTGAAATCAGTGAGGAGCTAGTCGGTAGTTTCACTGTTTAAAATCAGTGATGAGGTTACTGGCAGCTCCACTGTTGCAAATCAGGGAGGGAGTAGCTTCACTATTTGAAACCATCGAGGAGGGAGCTGTGAGCTTCACTGGCTGAGATCAAGGTGGAGGGAGCCAGGAAGTTCACAGTCTGAATTCAGGGAGGCAGGAGTGGTGTGTTTCACTGTTTAAAATCAGTGAGGGGGGAGCCAAGAGCTCCACTGTCTGATATCGGAGAGGAGGGAGCGAGGAGCTTCATTGTCTGACAGCAGAGAGGAGGGAGCATCAATGCTTAAAATCAGCGAGGACGGAGTCGGGAGTTTCACTGTTTAAAATCAGCGAGCAGGGAGTCGGGGGTTTCAGTGTTAAAAATAAGCGAGGAGGGAGTCGGGCGTTTCACTGTTTAAAATCGACAAGGAGGGAGTTGGGAGTTTCACTGTTTAAAATCAGCGAGGAGGGAGTCAGGGTTTTCACTGTTTAAAAGCAGCAAGAGGGAGCTGGGAGGTTCACTGTTAAAAATCAGCGAGGAGGGAGTCGGGCGTTTCACTGTTTAAAATTGACGAGGAAAGAGTTGGGACTTTCACTGTTTAAAATCAGCGAGGAAGGAGTTGGGAGTTTCACTGTTTAAAATCAGCGAGCAGGGAGTTGGGAGGATCACTGTTAAAAATAAGCGAGGAGTGAGTCGAGAGCTTCACTGTTTAAAATCAGCGAGGAAGGAGCCGGGAGTTTCACTGTTTAAAATCCGTGAGGAGGAAGTCGAGGGTTTCAATGTTTAAAATCAGCGAGGAGGGAGTCAGTTGTTTATGTGTTTGAAATCAGTGAGGAGGGAGTCTGGAGTTTCATTGTTCAAAATCAATGAGGAGTGCATCAGGAGTTTCACTGTCTAACATCAATGAGGAGGGAGTCGGGAGCTTCACTGCCTAAGATCAGCCATGAGGGTGCCAGCAGTTTCACTGTTTAAAATCAGCAAGGAGGGCGTCGGGAGTTTCACTGTTTAAAATCAGCGAGGAGGGAGTTGGGAGCTTCACTGTTTAAAATCAATCAGGAGGGAGCCACGAGCTTCAATGTTTAAAATCAGCATGTAGGGAGTCAGTCGTTTCAGTGTTTGAAATCAGAGAGGAGGGAGTCAGGAGTTCCATTGTTTAAAATCAACGAGGATGGAGGCGCGAGTTTCAGAATCTAAAATCAACGAGGAGGGAGTCAGGAACTTCACTGCTTAAAATCAGCAAGGAGGGAGCCAGCAGTTTCTGTGTTTAAAATCAGCAGGGAGGTCATCGGGAGTTTCTCTGTTTAAAATCAGTGAGGAGAGCGTCGGGAGTTTCACTGTTGTAAGTCAGCGAAGAGGGAGTCTGGAGTTTCACTGTCTAAAATCAAGGAGGAGGCAGTCGTTAGCTTCACTGCTTAAAATCAGCAAGAATGGAGCCAGGAGTTTCACTGTTTATAATCAGTGAGGAGGGAGTCGGGAGTTTCACTGTTTAAAATCAGCGAGGTTGCATTCAGGAACTTCAATGTTTAAAATCAGCATGGAGGGAGACAGTCATTTCAGTTTTTGAAATGAGGGAGGAGGGCATCGGGAGTTTCACTGTTTAAAATCAGGGAGGAGGGAGTCGGGAGCCTCACTGTTTAAAATCAGGGAGGAGGGAGGTGGAAGTTTCACTGTTTAAAATGAGTGAGGAGAGAGTCGGGAGCTTCACTGTTTAAAATCAGCGAGGAGGGAGTCAGGAGTTTCACTGTTTAAAATCAGCGAGGAGGGAGTCAGGAGTTTCACTGTTTAAAATCAGCGAGGTGGGAGTAAGGAGTTTTACTGTTTAATATCAGTGAAGAGTGAGCCAAGATTCTCACCATTCAAAATCTGCGAGGACGGAGTCGGGAGTTTCAAGGTTTAACATCAGCGAGGAGGGATTCACAAGCTTCAATGTTTAAAATCAGCATGGAGGGAATCAGTCGTTTAAGTGTTTGAAATCAGTGAGCAGGGAGTCACGAGTTTCATTGTTTAAAATCAACGAGGAGGGAGTCAGGAGTTTCACTGTCTAAAATCAATGAGGAGGGAGTCGGGAGCTTCACTGCTTAAAATCAGCGAGGAAGGAGCGAGCAGTTTCACTGTTTAAAATCAGCCAGGAGGGCGTCGGGACTATTACTTTTTAAAATCAGCGAGGAGAGACTTGGGAGCTTCAGTGTTTAAAATCAACAAGGAGGGTTTCAGGCGGTTTCTCTGTTTAAAGTTAGCAAGGAGGGAGTTTGGAGTTTCACTGCTTGAAATCAGGGAGGCGGGAGCTTCAGTATTTGAAATCAGGGAGGAGGGCGGTTCACTGTTTGAAATCACCGAGGAGGTAATCCGCGAGCTTCACTGTTTAAAATCAGCGAGGAAGGAGCGAGCAGTTTCACTGTTTAAAATCAGCAAGGTGGGCGTCGGGTCTTTTACTGTTTAAAATATGTGACGAGGGAGTTGGGAGCTTCACTGTTTAAAATTTTCAAGAGGGAGTTCGGAGTTTCACTGTTTGAAATCAGGGAGGCGGGAGCTTCAGTATTTGAAATCAGGGAGGAGGGCGCTTCACTGTTTAAAATCACCGAGGAGGTAATCCGGGATCTTCACTGTTTAAAACCAACGAGGAGGAAACCAGGAGCATTATTCGGGTGGAGGGAGCCAGGAGGGAACCAAGAAATTTACTGTCTGAAAGCAGGTAAGTGGAAGCTTCACGGTTTAAAATTAGCGAGGAGGGAATCGGGCGTTTCACAGTTTTAAATCAGGAAGGAGGGAGCCGGGAGCTTCACTGGCTCAAATCAAGGAGGAAGAACCAATGAGCTTCACTGTTCAAAATCAGAGAAGTGGGAGCCAGGAGCTACATTGTCTGAAATCAGGGAGGAGGGAACTTTACTGTTTAATATCAGCACGGAGGTAACTGATTGCTTCACTGTTTGAATCCAGGGCGGAGGGAGCCAGGAGATTCACTGGCTGAAATCAGGTAGGAGGGAGCCAGAATTTTTACTTTCTGAAATCAGTTAGGTGGGGCCTTCACCACTGAAATCAGTGAGGAGCTAGTCGGTAGTTTCACTGTTTAAAATCAGTGATGAGGTTACTGGCAGCACCACTGTTACAAATCAGGTAGGAGGTATCTTCACTATTTGAAACAAGGGAGGAGGGAGATGGGTGTTTCACTGGCTGAGATCAGGGTGGAGGGAGCCAGGAACTTCAAGGTCTGAATTCAGGGAGGCAGGAGTGGGGTGTTTCACTGTTTAAAATCAGTCGGGGGGGGGGGGAGCCAAGAGCTCCACTGTCTGATATCAGAGAGGAGGGAGCCAGGAGCTTCATTGTCGGACAGCAGAGAGGAGGGAGCTTCACTGCTTAAAATCAGCGAGGACGGAGTCGGGAGTTTCACTGTTTAAAATCAGCGAGCAGGGAGTCAGGGGTTTTACTGTTAAAAATAAGCGAGGAGGGAGTCGGGCGTTTCACTGTTTAAAATCGACGAGGAGGGAGTTGGGAGTTTCACTGTTTAAAATCAGCGAGGAGTGAGTCGGGCGTTTCACTGTTTAAAATCAGCGAGCAGGGAGTTGGGAGGTTCACTGTTAAAAATAAGCGAGGGGGGAGTTGGGCGTTTCACTGTTTAAAATCGACGAGGTGTGAGTTGGGAGTTTCACTGTTTAAAATCAGCGAGGAAGGAGTTGGGAGTTTCACTTTTTAAAATCATCGAGCAGGGAGTTGGGAGTTTAATGTTTAAAATCAGTGAGCGGGGAGGGAAGTCTGGAGTTTCACTGTTTAAAATCAGGGAGGAGGGAGCTTCACTGTTTACAATCACTGAGGAGATAATCCGGGAGCTTCAATGTTTAAAACCAGCAAGGAGGTAACCAGGAGCATTACTCAGATGGAGGGAGCCAGGAGGGATCCAAGAAATTCACTGTCTGAAAGCAGGGAAGTGGAAGCTTCACTGTTTAAAATCAGTGAGGAGGGAATCGGGCGTTTCACTGTGTGAATTCAGGAAGGAGAGAGCCGGGAACTTCACTGGCTCAAATCAAGGAGGAAGAACCAATCAGCTTCACTGTTCAAAATCAGAGAGGGGGAGCCAGGAGCTCCATTGTCTGAAATCAGGGAAGAAGGAGCTTTACTGTTTAAAATCAGTGAGGAGGTAACCGGTTGCTTCACTGTTTGAAACCAGGGAGGAGGGATCCAGGTGATTCAATAGCTGAAATCAGGGAGGAGGGAGCCAGAAGCTTCACTGTCTGAAATCAGTCAGGTGGGGCCTTCACCATTGAAATCAGTGAGGAGCTAGTCGGTAGTTTCACTGTTTAAAATCAGTGATGAGGTTACTGGCAGCTCCACTGTTGCAAATCAGGGAGGGGGTAGCTTCACTATTTGAAACCATCGAGGAGGGAGCTGTGAGCTTCACTGGCTGAGATCAAGGTGGAGGGAGCCAGGAAGTTCACAGTCTGAATTCAGGGAGGCAGGAGTGGGGTGTTTCACTGTTTAAAATCAGTGAGGGGGTAGCCAAGAGCTCCACTGTCTGATATCAGAGAGGAGGGAGCGAGGAGCTTCATTGTCTGACAGCAGAGAGGAGGGAGCATCAATGCTTAAAATCAGCAAGGACGGAGTCGGGAGTTTCACTGTTTAAAATCAGCGAGCAGGGATTCGGGGGTTTCAGTGTTAAAAATAAGCGAGGAGGGAGTCGGGCGTTTCACTGTTTAAAATCGACAAGGAGGGAGTTGGGAGTTTCACTGTTTAAAATCAGTGATGAGGTTACTGGCAGCTCCACTGTTGCAAATCAGGGAGGGGGTAGCTTCACTATTTGAAACCATCGAGGAGGGAGCTGTGAGCTTCACTGGCTGAGATCAAGGTGGAGGGAGCCAGGAAGTTCACAGTCTGAATTCAGGGAGGCAGGAGTGGGGTGTTTCACTGTTTAAAATCAGTGAGGGGGGAGCCAAGAGCTCCACAGTCCGATATCAGAGAGGAGAGAGCCAGGAGCTTCATTGGCTGACAGCAGACAAGAGGGAGCATCACTGCTTAAAATCAGCGAGGACGGAGTCGGGAGTTTCACTGTTTAAAATCAGCGAGCAGGGAGTCGGGCGTTTCACTGTTTAAAATCGACAAGGAGGGAGTTGGGAGTTTCACTGTTTAAAATCAGCGAGGAAGGAGTTGGGAGTTTCTCTGTTTAAAATCAGCCAGCAGGGAGTTGGGAGGTTCACTGTTAAAAATAAGCGAGGAGTGAGTCGAGAGCTTCACTGTTTAAAATCAGCGAGGAAGGATCCGGGAGTTTCACTGTTTTAAATCCGTGAGGAGGAAGTCGGGGGTTTCAATGTTTAAAATCAGCAAGGAGTGAGTCAGTTGTTTAAGTGTTTGAAATCAGTGAGGAGGGAGTCTGGAGTTTCATTGTTCAAAATCAATGAGGAGTGCATCAGGAGTTTCACTGTCTAACATCAATGAGGAGGGAGTCGGGAGCTTCACTGCCTAAGATCAGCCATGAGGGAGCCAGCAGTTTCACTGTTTAAAATCAGCAAGGAGGGTGTCGGGAGTTTCACTGTTTAAAATCAGCGAGGAAGGAGTTGGGAGTTTCACTGTTTAAAATCAATGAGGAGGGAGTCACGAGCTTCAATGTTTAAAATCAGCATGTAGGGAGTCAGTCGTTTCAGTGTTTGAAATCTGTGAGGAGGGAGTCAGGAGTTCCATTGTTTAAAATCAACGAGGATGGAGGCGGGAGTTTCAGTGTCTAAAATCAACGATGAGGGAGTCGGGAACTTCACTGCTTAAAATCAGCAAGGAGGGAGCCAGCAGTTTCAGTGTTTAAAATCAGCAGGGAGGTCATCGGCAGTTTCTCTGTTTAAAATCAGTGAGGAGGGCGTCGGGAGTTTCACTGTTGTAAGTCAGCGAAGAGGGAGTCGGGAGTTTCACTGTCTAAAATCAAGAGGAGGCAGTCGTTAGCTTCACTGCTTAAAATCAGCAAGAATGGAGCCAGGAGTTTCACTGTTTATAATCAGTGAGGAGGGAGTCGGGAGTTTCACTGTTTAAAATCAGCGAGGTTGCATTCAGGAACTTCAATGTTTAAAATCAGCATGGAGGGATACAGTCATTTCAGTTTTTGAAATGAGGGAGGAGGGCGTCGGGAGTTTCACTGTTTAAAATCAGGGAGGAGGGAGTCGGGAGCCTCACTGTTTAAAATCAGGGAGGAGGGAGGCGGAAGTTTCACTGTTTAAAATGAGTGAGGAGAGAGTCGGGAGCTTCACTGTTTAAAATCAACGAGGAGGGAGTCAGGAGTTTCGCTGTTTAAAATCAGCAAGGAGGGAGTAAGGAGTTTTACTGTTTAAAATCAGTGAAGAGTGAGCCAAGATTCTCACCATTCAAAATATGCGAGGACGGAGTCGGGAGTTTCAAGGTTTAACATCAGCGAGGAGGGATTCACAAGCTTCAATGTTTAAAATCAGCATGGAGGGAATCAGTCGTTTAAGTGTTTGAAATCAGTGAGCAGGGAGTCAGGAGTTTCACTGTTTAAAATCAATGAGGAGGGAGTCGGGAGCTTCACTGCTTAAAATCAGCGAGGAAGGAGCGAGCAGTTTCACTGTTTAAAATCAGCAAGGAGGGCGTCGGGACTTTTACTGTTTAAAATCAGCGAGGAGGGAGTTTGGAGTTTCACTGCTTGAAATCAGGGAGGCGGGAGCTTCACTACTTGAAATCAGGGAGGAGGGTGCTTCACTGTTTAAAATCACCGAGGAGGTAATCCGGGAGCCTCACTGTTTAAAACCAGCGAGGGGGTAACCAGGAGCATTATTCGGGTGGCGGGAGCCAGGAGGGAGCCAAGAACTTCACTGTCTGAAAGCAGGGAAGTGGAAGCTTCATGGTTTAAAATTAACGAGGAGGGAATCGGGTGTTCCACTCTTTGAAATCAGTAAGGAGGGAGCCGGGAGCTTCACTGGCTCAAATCAAGGAGGAAGAACCAAAGATCTTCACTGTTCAAAATCAGAGAGGTGGGAGCCAGGAGCTCCATTGTCTGAAATCAGGGCGGAGGGAACTTTACTGTTTAAAATCAGCACGGAGGTAACCGATTGCTTCACTGTTTGAAACCAGGGAGGAGGGAGCTTGGAGATTAACTGGCTGAAATCAGGGAGGAGGGAACCAGAAGTTTCACTTACTGAAATCAGTTAGGTGGGTCCTTCACCGTTGAAATCAGTGAGGAGCTAGTCGGTAGTTTCACTGTTTAAAATCAGTGATGAGGTTACTGGCAGCTCCACTGTTGCAAATCAGGGAGGAGGTATCTTCATTATTTGAAACCAGGGAGGAGGGAGCTGGGAGTTTTGCTGGCTGAGATCAGGGTGGAGGGAGCCAGGAACTTCAAGGTCTGAATTCAGGGAGGCAGGAGTGGGGTGTTTCACTGTTTAAAATCAGTCGGGGGGGGGGGAGCCAAGAGCTCCACTGTCTGATATCAGGGAGGAGGGAGCCAGGAGCTTCATTGTCTGACAGCAGAGAGGAGGGAGCTTCACTGCTTTAAATCAGCGAGGACGGAGTCGGGAGTTTCACTGTTTAAAATCAGCGAGCAGGGAGTCTGGGGTTTCTCTGTTAAAAATAAGCGAGGAGGGAGTCGGGTGTTTCACTGTTTAAAATCAACGAGGAGGGAGTTGGGAGTTTCACTGTTTAAAATCAGCGAGGAGGGAGTCAGGAGTTTCACTGTTTAAAATCAGCGAGCAGGGAGTTGGGAGGTTCACTGTTTAAAATCAATGAGCGGAGAGGGAAGTCTGGAGCTTCACTGTTTAAAATCACTGAGCAGAGAGTCGGGGATTTCACTGTTTAAATTAAGCGAGGAGTGATTCAGGAGTTTCACTGTTTAAAAACAGCGAGGATGGAGTCGGGAGTTTCACTTTTTAAAATCAGCCAGGAGTGAGTCAGGAGTTTCACTGTTTAAAATCAGCAAGGATGGAGTTAGGAGTTTCACTGCTTAAAATCAGCAAGGAGGGTTTCAGGTGGTTTCACTGTTTAAAATCAGCAAGGAGGGAGTTGGGAGTTTCACTGTTTGAAATCAGAGAGGGGGAGCCAGGAGCTCCATTGTCTGAAATCAGGGAAGAAGTAGCTTTACTGTTTAAAATCAGCGAGGCGGTAACCGGTTGCTTCACTGTTTGAAACCAGGGAGGAGGGATCCAGGTGATTCACTGGCTGAAATCAGGGAGGAGGGAGCCAGAAGTTTCACTGTCTGAAATCAGTCAGGTGGGTCCTTCACCATTGAAACCAGTGAGGAGCTAGTCGGTAGTTTCACTGTTTAAAATCAGTGATAAGGTTACTGGCAGCTCCACTGTTGCAAATCAGGGAGGGGGTAGCTTCACTATTTGAAACCAGGGAGGAGGGAGCTGTGAGCTTCACTGGCTGAGATCAAGGTGGAGGGAGCCAGGAACTTCACGGTCTGAATTCAGTGAGGCAGGAGTGGGGTGTTTCACTGTTTAAAATCAGTGAGGGGGGAGCCAAGAGCTCCACTGTCTGATATCAGGGAGGAGGGAGCCAGGAGCTTCATTGTCTGACAGCAGAGAGGAGGGAGCTTCACTGTTTAAAATCAGCGAGGAGGGTTTCAGGCGGTTTCACTGTTTAAAATTAGCAAGGAGGGAGTTTGGAGTTTCACTGCTTGAAATCAGGGAGGCGGGAGCTTCACTACTTGAAATCAGGGAGGAGGGCGCTTCACTGTTTAAAATCACCGAGGAGGTAATCCGGGAGCTTCACTGTTTAAAACCAGCGAGGCGGTAACCAGGAGCATTATTCGGGTGGAGGGAGCCAGGAGGGAGCCAAGAACTTCACTGTCTGAAAGCAGGTAAGTGGAAGCTTCATGGTTTAAAATTAACGAGGAGGGAATCGGGTGTTCCACTCTTTGAAATCAGTAAGGAGGGAGCCGGGAGCTTCACTGGCTCAAATCAAGGAGGAAGAACCAAAGAGCTTCACTGTTCAAAATCAGAGAGGTGGGAGCCAGGAGCTCCATTGTCTGAAATCAGGGAGGAGGGAAATTTACCGTTTAAAATCAGCACGGAGGTAACCGATTGCTTCACTGTTTGAAACCAGGGAGGAGGGAGCTTGGAGATTAACTGGCTGAAATCAGGGAGGAGGGAACCAGAAGTTTCACTTACTGAAATGAGTTAGGTGCGGCCTTCACCATTGAAATCAGTGAGGAGCTAGTCGGTAGTTTCACTGTTTAAAATCAGTGATGAGGTTACTGGCTGCTCCACTGTTGCAAATCAGGGAGGAGGTATCTTCATTATTTGAAACCAGGGAGGAGGGATCTGGGAGTTTTTCTGGCTGAGATCAGGGTGGAGGGAGCCAGGAACTTCAAGGTCTGAATTCAGGGAGGCAGGAGTGGGCTGTTTCACTGTTTAAAATCAGTGGGGGGTGGGGGGGGAGCCAAGAGCTCCACTGTCTGATATCAGGGAGGAGGGAGCCAGGAGCTTCATTGTCTGACAGCAGAGGAGGGAGCTTCACTGCTTAAAATCAGCGAGGACGGAGTCGGGATTTTCACTGTTTAAAATCAGCGAGCAGGGAGTCGGGCGTTTCACTGTTTAGAATTGACGAGGAGGGAGTTGGGAGTTTCACTGTTTAAATCAGCGAGGAGGGAGTCGGGAGTTTCACTGTTTAAAATCAGCAAGCAGGGAGGTGGGAGGTTCACTGTTCAAAATCAGTGAGCGGGGAGGGAAGTCTGGAGCTTCACTGTTTAAAATCAGTGAGCAGAGAGTCGGGGGTTTCATTGTTTAAATTAAGCGAGGAGTGATTCAGGAGTTTCACTGTTTAAAAACAGCGAGGATGGAGTTGGGAGTTTCACTTTTTAAAATCAGCCAGGAGGGAGTCGGGAGTTTCACTGTTTAAAATCAGCAAGGAGGGAGTTAGGGGTTTCAATGCTTAAAATCAGCAAGGAGGGTTTCAGGTGGTTTCACTGTTTAAAATCAGCAAGGAGGGTGTTGGGAGTTTCACTGTTTGAAATCAGAGAGGGGGAGCCAGGTGCTCCATTGTCTGAAATCAGGGAAGAAGGAGCTTTACTGTTTAAAATCAGCGAGGAGGTAACCGGTTGCTTCACTGTTTGAAACCAGGGAGGAGGGATCCAGGTGATTCACTGGCTGAAATCAGGGAGGAGGGAGCCAGAAGCTTCACTGTCTGAAATCAGTCAGGTGGGGCCTTCACCATTGAAATCAGTGAGGAGCTAGTCGGTAGTTTCACTGTTTAAAATCAGTGATGAGGTTACTGGCAGCTCCACTGTTGCAAATCAGGGAGGGGGTAGCTTCACTTTTTGAAACCAGGGAGGAGGGAGCTGTGAGCTTCACTGGCTGAGATCAAGGTGGAGGGAGCCAGGAACTTCATGGTCTGAATTCAGTGAGGCAGGAGTGGGGTGTTTCACTGTTTAAAATCAGTGAGGGGGGAGCCAAGAGCTCCACTGTCTGATATCAGGGAGGAGGGAGCCAGGAGCTTCATGGTCTGACAGCAGAGAGGAGGGAGCTTCACTGTTTAAAATCAGCGAGGAAGGATCCGGGAGTTTCACTGTTTTAAATCCGTGAGGAGGAAGTCGGGGGTTTCAATGTTTAAAATCAGCAAGGAGTGAGTCAGTTGTTTAAGTGTTTGAAATCAGTGAGGAGGGAGTCTGGAGTTTCATTGTTCAAAATCAATGAGGAGTGCATCAGGAGTTTCACTGTCTAACATCAATGAGGAGGGAGTCGGGAGCTTCACTGCCTAAGATCAGCCATGAGGGAGCCAGCAGTTTCACTGTTTAAAATCAGCAAGGAGGGTGTCGGGAGTTTCACTGTTTAAAATCAGCGAGGAAGGAGTTGGGAGTTTCACTGTTTAAAATCAATGAGGAGGGAGTCACGAGCTTCAATGTTTAAAATCAGCATGTAGGGAGTCAGTCGTTTCAGTGTTTGAAATCTGTGAGGAGGGAGTCAGGAGTTCCATTGTTTAAAATCAACGAGGATGGAGGCGGGAGTTTCAGTGTCTAAAATCAACGATGAGGGAGTCGGGAACTTCACTGCTTAAAATCAGCAAGGAGGGAGCCAGCAGTTTCAGTGTTTAAAATCAGCAGGGAGGTCATCGGCAGTTTCTCTGTTTAAAATCAGTGAGGAGGGCGTCGGGAGTTTCACTGTTGTAAGTCAGCGAAGAGGGAGTCGGGAGTTTCACTGTCTAAAATCAAAGAGGAGGCAGTCGTTAGCTTCACTGCTTAAAATCAGCAAGAATGGAGCCAGGAGTTTCACTGTTTATAATCAGTGAGGAGGGAGTCGGGAGTTTCACTGTTTAAAATCAGCGAGGTTGCATTCAGGAACTTCAATGTTTAAAATCAGCATGGAGGGATACAGTCATTTCAGTTTTTGAAATGAGGGAGGAGGGCGTCGGGAGTTTCACTGTTTAAAATCAGGGAGGAGGGAGTCGGGAGCCTCACTGTTTAAAATCAGGGAGGAGGGAGGCGGAAGTTTCACTGTTTAAAATGAGTGAGGAGAGAGTCGGGAGCTTCACTGTTTAAAATCAACGAGGAGGGAGTCAGGAGTTTCGCTGTTTAAAATCAGCAAGGAGGGAGTAAGGAGTTTTACTGTTTAAAATCAGTGAAGAGTGAGCCAAGATTTTCACCATTCAAAATATGCGAGGACGGAGTCGGGAGTTTCAAGGTTTAACATCAGTGAGGAGGGATTCACAAGCTTCAATGTTTAAAATCAGCATGGAGGGAATCAGTCGTTTAAGTGTTTGAAATCAGTGAGCAGGGAGTCAGGAGTTTCACTGTTTAAAATCAATGAGGAGGGAGTCAGGAGTTTCACTGTCTAAAATCAATGAGGAGGGAATCGGGAGCTTCACTGCTTAAAATCAGCGAGGAAGGAGCGAGCAGTTTCACTGTTTAAAATCAGCAAGGAGGGCGTCGGGACTATTACTGTTTAAAATCAGCGAGGAGGGAGTTGGGAGCTTCACTGATTAAAATCAGCGAGGAGGGTTTCAGGCGGATTCACTGTTTAAAATTAGCAAGGAGGGAGTTTGGAGTTTCACTGCTTGAAATCAGGGAGGCGGGAGCTTCACTACTTGAAATCAGGGAGGAGGGTGCTTCACTGTTTAAAATCACCGAGGAGGTAATCCGGGAGCCTCACTGTTTAAAACCAGCGAGGGGGTAACCAGGAGCATTATTCGGGTGGAGGGAGCCAGGAGGGAGCCAAGAACTTCACTGTCTGAAAGCAGGGAAGTGGAAGCTTCATGGTTTAAAATTAACGAGGAGGGAATCGGGTGTTCCACTCTTTGAAATCAGTAAGGAGGGAGCCGGGAGCTTCACTGGCTCAAATCAAGGAGGAAGAACCAAAGATCTTCACTGTTCAAAATCAGAGAGGTGGGAGCCAGGAGCTCCATTGTCTGAAATCAGGGCGGAGGGAACTTTACTGTTTAAAATCAGCACGGAGGTAACCGATTGCTTCACTGTTTGAAACCAGGGAGGAGGGAGCTTGGAGATTAACTGGCTGAAATCAGGGAGGAGGGAACCAGAAGTTTCACTTACTGAAATCAGTTAGGTGGGTCCTTCACCGTTGAAATCAGTGAGGAGCTAGTCGGTAGTTTCACTGTTTAAAATCAGTGATGAGGTTACTGGCAGCTCCACTGTTGCAAATCAGGGAGGAGGTATCTTCATTATTTGAAACCAGGGAGGAGGGATCTGGGAGTTTTGCTGGCTGAGATCAGGGTGGAGGGAGCCAGGAACTTCAAGGTCTGAATTCAGGGAGGCAGGAGTGGGGTGTTTCACTGTTTAAAATCAGTCGGGGGGGGGGGAGCCAAGAGCTCCACTGTCTGTTATCAGGGAGGAGGGAGCCAGGAGCTTCATTGTCTGACAGCAGAGAGGAGGGAGCTTCACTGCTTTAAATCAGCGAGGACGGAGTCGGGAGTTTCACTGTTTAAAATCAGCGAGCAGGGAGTCTGGGGTTTCTCTGTTAAAAATAAGCGAGGAGGGAGTCGGGTGTTTCACTGTTTAAAATCAACGAGGAGGGAGTTGGGAGTTTCACTGTTTAAAATCAGCGACGAGGGAGTCAGGAGTTTCACTGTTTAAAATCAGCGAGCAGGGAGTTGGGAGGTTCACTGTTTAAAATCAATGAGCGGAGAGGGAAGTCTGGAGCTTCACTGTTTAAAATCAGTGAGCAGAGAGTCGGGGGTTTCATTGTTTAAATTAAGCGAGGAGTGATTCAGGAGTTTCACTGTTTAAAAACAGCGAGGATGGAGTTGGGAGTTTCACTTTTTAAAATCAGCCAGGAGGGAGTCGGGAGTTTCACTGTTTAAAATCAGCAAGGAGGGAGTTAGGGGTTTCAATGCTTAAAATCAGCAAGGAGGGTTTCAGGTGGTTTCACTGTTTAAAATCAGCAAGGAGGGTGTTGGGAGTTTCACTGTTTGAAATCAGAGAGGGGGAGCCAGGTGCTCCATTGTCTGAAATCAGGGAAGAAGGAGCTTTACTGTTTAAAATCAGCGAGGAGGTAACCGGTTGCTTCACTGTTTGAAACCAGGGAGGAGGGATCCAGGTGATTCACTGGCTGAAATCAGGGAGGAGGGAGCCAGAAGCTTCACTGTCTGAAATCAGTCAGGTGGGGCCTTCACCATTGAAATCAGTGAGGAGCTAGTCGGTAGTTTCACTGTTTAAAATCAGTGATGAGGTTACTGGCAGCTCCACTGTTGCAAATCAGGGAGGGGGTAGCTTCACTTTTTGAAACCAGGGAGGAGGGAGCTGTGAGCTTCACTGGCTGAGATCAAGGTGGAGGGAGCCAGGAACTTCATGGTCTGAATTCAGTGAGGCAGGAGTGGGGTGTTTCACTGTTTAAAATCAGTGAGGGGGGAGCCAAGAGCTCCACTGTCTGATATCAGGGAGGAGGGAGCCAGGAGCTTCATTGTCTGACAGCAGAGAGGAGGGAGCTTCACTGTTTAAAATCAGCGAGGAAGGATCCGGGAGTTTCACTGTTTTAAATCCGTGAGGAGGAAGTCGGGGGTTTCAATGTTTAAAATCAGCAAGGAGTGAGTCAGTTGTTTAAGTGTTTGAAATCAGTGAGGAGGGAGTCTGGAGTTTCATTGTTCAAAATCAATGAGGAGTGCATCAGGAGTTTCACTGTCTAACATCAATGAGGAGGGAGTCGGGAGCTTCACTGCCTAAGATCAGCCATGAGGGTGCCAGCAGTTTCACTGTTTAAAATCAGCAAGGAGGGCGTCGGGAGTTTCACTGTTTAAAATCAGCGAGGAGGGAGTTGGGAGCTTCACTGTTTAAAATCAATGAGGAGGGAGTCACGAGCTTCAATGTTTAAAATCAGCATGTAGGGAGTCAGTCGTTTCAGTGTTTGAAATCTGTGAGGAGGGAGTCAGGTGTTCCATTGTTTAAAATCAACGAGGATGGAGGCGGGAGTTTCAGTGTCTAAAATCAACGATGAGGGAGTCGGGAACTTCACTGCTTAAAATCAGCAAGGAGGGAGCCAGCAGTTTCAGTGTTTAAAATCAGCAGGGAGGTCATCGGCAGTTTCTCTGTTTAAAATCAGTGAGGAGGGCGTCGGGAGTTTCACTGTTGTAAGTCAGCGAAGAGGGAGTCGGGAGTTTCACTGTCTAAAATCAAGGAGGAGGCAGTCGTTAGCTTCACTGCTTAAAATCAGCAAGAATGGAGCCAGGAGTTTCACTGTTTATAATCAGTGAGGAGGGAGTCGGGAGTTTCACTGTTTAAAATCAGCGAGGTTGCATTCAGGAACTTCAATGTTTAAAATCAGCATGGAGGGATACAGTCATTTCAGTTTTTGAAATGAGGGAGGAGGGCGTCGGGAGTTTCACTGTTTAAAATCAGGGAGGAGGGAGTCGGGAGCCTCACTGTTTAAAATCAGGGAGGAGGGAGGTGGAAGTTTCACTGTTTAAAATGAGTGAGGAGAGAGTCGGGAGCTTCACTGTTTAAAATCAACGAGGAGGGAGTCAGGAGTTTCACTGTTTAAAATCAGCAAGGAGGGAGTAAGGAGTTTTACTGTTTAAAATCAGTGAAGAGTGAGCCAAGATTTTCACCATTTAAAATCTGCGAGGACGGAGTCGGGAGTTTCAAGGTTTAACATCAGCGAGGAGGGATTCACAAGCTTCAATGTTTAAAATCAGCATGGAGGGAGTCAGTCGTTTAAGTGTTTGAATTCAGTGAGCAGGGAGTCATGAGGTTCATTGTTTAAAATCAACGAGGAGGGAGTCAGGAGTTTCACTGTCTAAAATCAATGAGGAAGGAGTCGGGAGCTTCACTGCTTAAAATCAGCGAGGAAGGAGCCAGCGGTTTCACTGTTTAAAATCAGCAAGGAGGGTTTCAGGCGTTTTCACTGTTTAAAATTAGCATGGAGGGAGTTTGGAGTTTCACTGTTTGAAATCAGGGAGTAAGGAGCTTCACTATTTGAAATCAGGGAGGAGGGTGCTTCACTGTTTAAAATCACTGAGGAGGTAACCAGGAGTATTACTCAGGTGGAGGGAGCCTGGAGGGAGCCAAGAACTTCACTCTCTGAAATCAGGTAATTGGAAGCTTCACGGTTTAAAATTAGCGAGTAGGGAATCGAGCGTTTCTCTGTTTGAAATCAGGAAGGAGGGAGCCGGGAGCTTCACTGGCTCAAATCAAGGAGGAGGAACCAATGAGCTTCACTGTTTAAAATCAGAGAGGTGGGAGCCAGGAGCTCCATTGTCTGAAATCAGGGAGGAGGGAACTTTACTGTTTAAAATCAGCACGGAGTTAACCAATTGCTTCACTGTTTGAAACCAGGGAGGAGGGAGCCAGCAGATTCACTGGCTGAAATCAGGGAGGAGGGAGCCAGAAGTTTCACTGTCTGAAATCAGATAGGTGGGGCCTTCACCATTGAAATCAGTGAGGAGCTAGTCGGTAGTTTCCCTGTTTAAAATCAGTGATGAGGTTACTGGCAGCTCCACTGTTGCAAATCAGGGAGTAGGTATCTTCACTGTTTGAAACCAGGGAGGAGGGAGCTGGGAGTTTCACTGGCTGAGATCAGGGTGGAGCGAGCCAGGAACTTCAATATCAGAATTCAGGGAGGCAGGAGTGGGGTGTTTCACTGTTTAAAATCAGTGAGGGGGGAGCCAAGAGCTCCACTTTCTGATATCAGGGAGGAGGGGGCCAGGAGCTTCATTGTCTGACAGCAGAGAGGAGGGAGCTTCACTGCTTAAAATCAGCGAGGACGGAGTCGGGAGTTTCACTGTTTAAAATCAGCGAGGAGGGAGTCGGGCGTTTCATTTTTTAAAATTGACGAGGAGGGATATGGGAGTTTCACTGTTTAAAATCAGCGAGGAGGGACTCAGGATATTCACTGTTTAAAATCAGCGAGCAGGGAGTTGGGAGGTTCACTGTTTAAAATCAGTGAGCGAGGAGGGAAGTCTGGAGTTTCACTGTTTTAAATCAGTGAGCAGGGTGTCGGGGGTTTCACTGTTTAAATTAAGCGAGGAGGGAATCAGGAGTTTCACTGTTTAAAAACAGCGAGGATGGAGTCAGGAGTTTCACTTTTTAAAATTAGCCAGGAGGGAGTCGGGAGTTTGTTTAAAATCACCGAGGAGGGAGTTAGGAGTCTCACTGCTTAAAATCAGCAAGGAGGGTTTCAGGCGGTCTCACTGTTTAAAATCAGCTGTAGGGAGCTGGGAGTTTCACTGTTTGAAACCAGGGAGGAGAGATCCAGGAGATTCACTGGCTGAAATCAGGGAGGAGGGAGCCAGAAGCTTCACAGTCTGAAATCAGTCAGTTGGGTCCTTCACCATTGAAATCAGTGAGGAGCTAGTCGGTAGTTTCACTGTTTAAAATCAGTGATGAGGTTACTGGCAGCTCCACTGTTGCAAATCAGGGAGGAGGTAGCTTCACTATTTGAAACCATCGAGGAGGGAGCTGGGCTCTTCACTGGCTGAGATCAGGATGGAGGGAGCCAGGAACTTCACGGTCTGAATTCAGGGAGGCAGGAGTGGGGTGTTTCACTGTTTAAAATCAGTGAGGGGGGAGCCAAGAGCTCCACTGTCTGATATCAGAGAGGAGGGAGCCAGGAGCTTCATTGTCTGACAGCAGAGAGGAGGGAGCTTCACTGTTTAAAATCAGCGAGCAGGGAGTCGGGGGTTTCACTGTTAAAAGTAAGCAAGGAGGGAGTCGGGCGTTTCACTGTTTAAAATCGACAAGGAGGGAGTTGGGAGTTTCACTGTTTAAAATCAGCGTGGAGGGAGTCAGGAGTTTCACTCTTTAAAATCAGCGAGGAGGGAGTCAGGAGTTTCACTCTTTAAAATCAGCGAGGACGGAGTCGGGAGTTTCACTGTTTAAAATCAGCGAGCAGGGAGTCGGGGGTTTCACTGTTAAAAGTAAGCAAGGAGGGAGTCGGGCGTTTCACTGTTTAAAATCGACAAGGAGGGAGTTGGGAGTTTCACTGTTTAAAATCAGCGTGGAGGGAGTCAGGAGTTTCACTCTTTAAAATCAGCGAGGAGGGAGTCGGGAGTTTCACTATTTAAAATCAATGATGAGGTAACTGGGAGCTCCAATTTTACAAATCAGGGAGGAGAGTGCTTCACTGTTTAAAATCAGCAAGGATGGAATTGGGAACTTTACTGTTTAAAATCAGCGAGGAGGGAGTCACGCGTTTTACTGTTTAAAATCAGCGAGGAGGCAGTCAGTAGTTTCACTGTCTAATATCAGCGAGGAGTGAGTTTGTATTTTCACCGTTTACATCAGCCAGGACATATTCAGGAGCTTCACTATTTAAAATTAGTGAGGAGGGAGCCGGGAGATTCACAGTTTAAAATCAGTGATGAGATTTTCGGGAGCTTCAATGGTTAAAAATTGGGGAGAATGGAGTCGGCAGCTTCACTGTGTAAAATCAGGGAGGAGGGAGTCGGGAGTTCCACTGTATAAAATCAGAGAGGAGGGAGTTGGGAGCTTCACTGTTTAAATTTCAGGGAGGTGGGAGTCATGCATTTCAACGTTTGAAATCAGGGGGCAGGGAAACGAGTGCTTCAATGGCTAAAATCAGGGATGATGGAGCCAGGAGCTCCATTGTCTCAAATCAGAGAGGAAGGAGCTTCACTGTTTGAAATCAGGGAGGGAGGGAACTTCACTGTTTAAAATCAGCGAGGAGGGAGTCGGGAACTTTACTGTTTAAAATCAGCAAGGAGGGAATCGGGCGTTTCAATGTTTGAAATCTGGAAGGAGGGAGCCGGGAACTTCACTCACTGAAATCAAGGAGGAAGGACCAAGGAGCTTCACTGTTCATAATCCAAGAGGGGAAGGCAGGAATTCCACTGTCTGAAATCAGGCAGGAGGGAGCTTCACTGTTTAAAATCAGCGAGGAGGTAACCAGGAGCGTCACTGTTTGCAACAAGGGTGGAGGAAGCCAGGAGCTTAACTGTCTGACATCAGAGAGGAGGGAGCTTTACTTTTTACAATCAGCAAGGGGGGAGCCGAGAGCTTCACTTCTTAAAATGAGCGACGAGTGAATCGGGAGTTTCGCTGTTTAAAATGAGCAAGGAGGGAGCCGGGAGTTTCACGTTTAAATCAGTGAGGAGGGAGTCGCGAATTTCACTGTTTAAAATCAGCGAGCACGGAGTCAGGCCTTTTACTGTATAAATCAGTGATGAGGGAATAGGTAGCTTCACTGGCTGAAATCAGCGAGGAGGTAACTGGGTGCTTCACTGTTTGAAATCAGGGAGGAGACAGCTTCACTGCTTAAAATCAGCGATGAGGAAACCGGGATCTTTACTTTTTGAAGCCAGGGAGCTGGGAGCCGGGAACTTCACTGATTGAAATCAGGGAGGATTGAGCCAGGGGCTTGACTGTTTAATATCAGTGAGGGGGGAGCCAGGAGCTCCACTGTCTGAAATCAGGGAGGAGAGAACTTCACTGTTTAAAATCAGTGAGGAGTGAGTCAGGCACTTTACTGTTTAAAATCAACAAGGAGGAAGTCAGGCGTTTCACTGTTTGAAATCAGGGAGCAGGGAACTGGGAGCTCCACTGGCTGAAATCAGGGAGGAGGGAGCCAGCAGCTCCATTGTCTCAAATCAGAGAGGCGGGAGCGTCACTGTTTAAAACCAATGCGGAGGTAACCAGGTGCTTCACTGTTTAAAACCATGAAGGAGGGAGCCAGGAGATTCACTCCCTGAAATCAGGGAGGAGGGAGCCATAAGCTTCACTGTCTGAAATCAGGGGCCGGGACCTTCACTGTTTAAATCAGCGAGGAGCGAGTCGGGAGTTTCACTCTTTAAAATCAGCAAGGAGCGAGTCGGGAGTTTCACTATTTAAAATCAGCACGGAGGTAACTGAGAGCCTCACTGTTTGAAATCAGGGAGAAGGGAGGTTCACTGTTTAAAATTAGGGAGGAGGTAACTGGGAGCATCACTGTTTAAAATTGGCTAGTAGATACCCGGGAACTTTACTTTTGAAGTCAGGGAGGCAGGAGCTGGGAGCATCACTGGCTGAAATCAGGGAGGAGGGAGACAGGAGCTTCACTGTTTAAAATCAGTGAGGGGGGAGCCAGGATCTCCACTGTCTGTAATCAGGGAGGAGAGAGCTTCACTGTTTAAAATCAGCGAGGAGTTAACCGGGAGCTTCACTGTTTGAAACCAGGTAGGAAGGAGCCAGGGGCTTCACTGGCTGAAATCAAAGATGAGGGAGCCAGGAACTTCACTGTCTGACATCAGAGAGGAGGGAGCTTCACTGTTTAAAATCAGCGAGGAGGGAGTCGGAAGTTGCACTATTTAAAATCAATAAGGTGGGTGTCAGGTGTTTCACTGTTTAACATCAGCAAGGAGGGAGCCAGGAACTTTACTGTTTGAAATCAGTGAGGAGTGAGTCTGGAGTTTCACTTTTTAAATCAGCGATGAGGGAGTCGGTAGCTTTACTGGCTGAAATCAGCGAGGTGGTAACTGGATGCTTCACTCTTTGAAATCAGGGAGCTGGGAGCCGGGAGCTTCACTGGCTGAAATCAGGGTGGATGTAGCCAGGAGCTTGACTGTTTAAATTCAGCGAGGTGGGAGCCAAGAGCTCTAAAGTCTGAAATCAGGGAGGAGAGTGCTTCACTGTTTCAAATCAGGGAGGAGGGAACTTCACTGCTTAAAATCAGCAAGGATGGAGTCGGGAGTTTTACTGTTTAAAATCAGCGAGGAGGCAGTCAGGAGTTTCACTGTCTAAAATCAGTGAGGAGTGAGTTGGTATTTTCACTGTTTACATCAGCCAGGACGTATTCAGGAGCTTGACTATTTAAAATTAGCGATGAGGGAGCCGGGAGCTTCACTGTTTAAAATCAGTGAGGAGGGAGTTGGGAGCTTCACTGTTTAAATTTCAGGGAGGAGGGGGTCGGAAGCTTCACTTTGTAAAATCAGGGAGGAGGGAGGAGGGAGTTTCACTATTTCAGATCAGTGAGGAGGGAGTCAGGAGTTTCACTGTTTAAAATCAGGGAGGTGGGAGTCATGCCTTTCAATGTTTGAAATCAGGTAGCAGGGAAACGAGTGCTTCAATGGCTAAAATCAGGGAGGATGGAGCCAGGAGCTCTATTGTCTCAAATCAGAGAGGAAGGAGCTTCACTGTTTGAAATCAGGGAGGAGGGATCTTCAATGTTTAAAATCAGCGAGGAGGGAGTCGGGAACTTTACTGTTTAAAATCAGCAAGGAGGGAGTCAGGCGTTTTAATCTTTAAAACCAGTGAGGAGGCAGTCGGGGACTTCCCTGTTTAAAATCAGTGAGGTCGGAGTCTGGCGTTTCACTGTTTAAAATCAGCGAGGAGTGAGTCAGTAGTTTCACTGTTTAAATCAGCCAGGTCACAATCAGGATCTTCACTATTTAAAATCTGCGAGGAGGGAGCCGGGCGCTTCAGTGCTTAAAATCAGTGAGGAGGTTTTTGGGAGCTTTACTGTTTAAAAATCAGGGAGGATGGAGTCGGGAGGTCCACTGTATAAAATCAGTGAGGCGGGAGTCAGGAGCTTCACTGTTTAAAAATCAGGGAGGAGGGTGTTGGCAGCTTCACTGTGTAAAATCAGGGAGGAGGGAGTTTCACTGTTTGAAATCAGCGAGGAGGAAGTTGGGAGTTTCACTGTTTCAAATCAGTGAGGAGGGAGTCAGGAGTTTCACTGTTTAAAATCAGGGAGGATGAAGTCATGCATTTCACTGTTTGAAATCAGGGAACAGGGAACTGGGAGCTCCACTGGCTGAAATCAGGGAGGAGGGAGACTGCAGCTCCTTTTTCGCAAATCAGAGAGGAGGGAGGTTCACTGTTTAAAAGCAATGCGGAGGTAAGCGGGTGCTTCACTTTTTAAAACCATGAAGGAGGGAGCCAGGAGATTCACTGCCTGAAATCAGGGAGGAAGGAGCCATAAGCATCACTGTCTGAAATCAGGGGCCGTGACCTTCACTGTTTAAATCAGCGAGGGGTGAGTCGGGAGTTTCACTGTTTAAAATCAATGATGAGGTAACTGGGAGCTCCAATTTTACAAATCAGGGAGGAGGTAGCTAGACGAATTGAAACCAGGGAGGAGGGAGCTGGCAGCTTCAGTGCCTTAAACCAGGGTGGAGGGAGCCAGGAACTTCACTGTCTGAATTCAGGGATGCCGGAGTGGGGTGTTTCACTGTTTAAAATCAGTGAGGCGGGAGCCAAGAGATCCACTGTCTGAAATCAGGGAGGAGAGTGCTTCACTGTTTCAAATCAGGGATGAGGGAACTTCACTGTTTAAAATCAGCAAGGATGGAATCGGGAACTTTACTGTTTAAAATCAGTGAGGAGGGTGTCAGGCGTTTTACTTTTTAAAATCAGCGAGGAGGCAGTCAGTAGTTTCACTGTCTAATATCAGCGAGGAGTGAGTTTGTATTTTCACCGTTTACATCAGCCAGGACATATTCAGGAGCTTCACTATTTAAAATTAGTGAGGAGGGAGCCGGGAGATTCACAGTTTAAAATCAGTGATGAGATTTTCGGGAGCTTCAATGGTTAAAAATTGGGGAGAATGGAGTCGGCAGCTTCACTGTGTAAAATCAGGGAGGAGGGAGTCGGGAGTTCCACTGTATAAAATCAGAGAGGAGGGAGTTGGGAGCTTCACTGTTTAAATTTCAGGGAGGTGGGAGTCATGCATTTCAACGTTTGAAATCAGGGGGCAGGGAAACGAGTGCTTCAATGGCTAAAATCAGGGATGATGGAGCCAGGAGCTCCATTGTCTCAAATCAGAGAGGAAGGAGCTTCACTGTTTGAAATCAGGGAGGGAGGGAACTTCACTGTTTAAAATCAGCGAGGAGGGAGTCGGGAACTTTACTGTTTAAAATCAGCAAGGAGGGAATCGGGCGTTTCAATGTTTGAAATCTGAAAGGAGGGAGCCGGGAACTTCACTCACTGAAATCAAGGAGGAAGGACCAAGGAGCTTCACTGTTCATAATCCAAGAGGGGAAGCCAGGAATTCCACTGTCTGAAATCAGGCAGGAGGGAGCTTCACTGTTTAAAATCAGCGAGGAGGTAAACAGGAGCGTCACTGTTTGAAACAGGGCGGAGGAAGCCAGGAGCTTAACTGTCTGACATCAGAGAGGAGGGAGCTTCACTGTTTAAAATCAGCAAGGGGGGAGCCGGGAGCTTCACTTCTTAAAATGAGCGACGAGTGAATCGGGAGTTTCGCTGTTTAAAATGAGCAAGGAGGGAGTCGGGAGTTTCACGTTTAAATCAGTGAGGAGGGAGTTGGGAATTTCACTGTTTAAAATCAGTGAGCAGGGAGTCAGGCCTTTTACTGTTTAAATCAGTGATGAGGGAGTAGGTAGCTTCACTGGCTGAAATCAGCGAGGATGTAACTGGGTGCTTCACTGTTTGAAATCAGGGAGGAGACAGCTTCACTGCTTAAAATCAGCGATGAGGTAACCGGGATCTTTACTTTTTGAAGGCAGGGAGCTGAGAGCCAGGAACTTCACTGATTGAAATCAGGGAGGATTGAGCCAGGGGCTTGACTGTTTAATATCAGTGAGGGGGGAGCCAGGAGCTCCACTGTCTGAAATCAGGGAGGAGAGAACTTCGCTGTTTGAACTCAGGGAGGAGGGAACTTCACTGTTTAAAATCAGTGAGGAGTGAGTCAGGCACTTTACTGTTTAAAATCAGCAAGGAGGAAGTCAGGCGTTTCACTGTTTGAAATCAGGGAGCAGGGAACTGGGAAATCCACTGGTTGAAATCAGGGAGGAGGGAGCCAGCAGCTCCATTGTCTCAAATCAGAGAGGAGGGAGCGTCACTGTTTAAAACAAATGCGGAGTTAACCGGGTGCTTCACTGTTTAGAACCATGAAGGAGGGAGCCAGGAGATTCACTCCCTGAAATCAGGGAGGAGGGAGCCATAAGCTTCACTGTCTGAAATCAGGGGCCGTGACCTTCACTGTTTAAATCAGCGAGGAGCGAGTCGGGAGTTCCACTCTTTAAAATCAGCGAGGAAGGAGTCGGGAGTTTCACTATTTAAAATCAGCACGGAGGTAACTGAGAGCTTCACTGTTTGAAATCAGGGAGGAGAGAGGTTCACTGTTTAAAATTAGGGCGGAGGTAACCGGGAACATCACTGTTTAAAATTGGCTAGTAGATACCCGGGAACTTTACTTTTGAAGACAGGGAGGCAGGAGATGGGAGCTTCACTGGCTGAAATCAGGGAGGAGGGAGACAGGAGCTTGACTGTTTAAATTCAGTGAGGTGGGAGCCAAGAGATCTACTGTCTGAAATCAGGGAGGAGAGTGCTTCACTGTTTCAAATCAGGGAGGAGGGAACTTCACTGTTTAAAACCAGCAAGGATGGAGTCGGGAACTTTACTGTTTAAAATCCGCGACGCGGCTGTTAGGAGTTTCACTGTCTAAAATCAGTGAGGAGTGAGTTGGTATTTTCACTGTTTACATCAGCCAGGACGTATTCAGGAGCTTGACTATTTAAAATTAGCGATGAGGGAGCCGGGAGCTTCACTGTTTAAAATCAGTGAGGAGGGAGTTGGGAGCTTCACTGTTTAAATTTCAGGGAGGAGGGGGTCGGATGCTTCACTTTGTAAAATCAGGGAGGAGGGAGGAGGGAGTTTCACTATTTCAGATCAGTGAGGAGGGAGTCAGGAGTTTCACTGTTTAAAATCAGGGAGGTGGGAGTCATGCCTTTCAATGTTTGAAATCAGGTAGCAGGGAAACGGATGCTTCAATGGCTAAAATCAGGGAGGATGGAGCCAGGAGCTCTATTGTCTCAAATCAGAGAGGAAGGAGCTTCACTGTTTGAAATCAGGGAGGAGGGAGCTTCACTGTTTAAAATCACCGAGGAGGTAACCGGGAGCTTCACTGTTTAAAACCAGCATGGAGGTAACCAGGAGCTTTACTCAGGCAGGAGGGAGCCAGAAACTTCACTGTCTGAAATCAGGGTGGCGGGAGCTTCACTGTTTAAAATCAGCGAGGAGGGAATCAGGCATTTTACTGTTTGAAATCAGTAAGGAGGGAGCTGGGAGCTTCACATGCTGAAATCAAGGAGGAAGAACCAAGGACCTTCACTGTTCATAATCAGTGAGGGGGAGCCAGGAATTCCACTGTCTGAAATCAGGGAGGAGGGAGCTTTACTGTTTAAAATCAGTGAGGAGTTAACCAGAGCTTCACTGTTTGAAACAAGGGCAGAGGGAGCCAGGAGCTTCACAGGCTGAAATCAAGGAGGAGGAAGCCAGGAACTTCACTGTCTGACATCAGAGAGGAGGGAGCTTCACTGTTTAAAATCAGCAAGGGGGGAGCCGGGAGTTCACTGTTTAAAATGATTGAGGAGGGAGTCGGGAATTTCACTGTTTTAAATCAGCGAGGAGGGAGTCGGGAGTTTCACTGTTCAAAATCAGTGAGCAGGGTGTTGGGAGTTTCACTGTTTAAAATCAGTGAGGAGGGTTGTCGGGAGTATCACTGTTTAAAATCAGCAAGGAGGGAGCTTCACTGTTTCAAATCAGTGCGAAGGTAACCGGGTGCTTCACTGTTTGAAACCAGGGAAGAGTGAGCCAGAAGCCTCACTGTCTGAAATCAGGGAGGCGGGACCTTCTCTGTTTAAATCAGCGAGGAGGGAGTCGGGAGTTTCACTCTTTAAAATCAGCAAGGATCGAGTCGGGACGTTCACTGTCTAAATCAGCGAGAAAGTGTTCGGGAGTTCCACTGTTTAAAATCAGCGAGGGGAGAGTCAGGAGTTTCTCTTTTTAAAATCAGCGAAGAGGGACGCGGGTGGTTCATGGTTTAAAATCAGCGAGCAGGGAGTTGGGGGGTTCACTTTTTAAAATAAGCGAGGAAGGAGTCAGGACTTTCACTGTTTATATCAGCGAGAAAGGAGTCGGGAGTTCCACTGTTTAAAATCAGCGAGAAGGTATTCGGGAGATTCACTGTTTAAAATCAGCAAGGAGGGAGTCGGAAGATTCAGTTTTTAATATCTGCAAGGAGGGAGTTGTGACTTTCCCTGTTTAAAATCAGCGAGGAACTAACTGGGAGCTTCACTGTTTCAAATCAGTGAGGAGGGAGCTTCACTGTTTAAAATCACCGAGGAGGTAACCGGGAGCATCACTGTTTAAAACCAGCGTGGAGGTAACCAGGAGCTTTACTCAGGGAGGAGGGAGCCAGAAACTTCACTTTCTGAAGTCAGGGAGGCAGGAGCTTCACTGTTTTAAATCAGCGAGGAGGGAATCGGGCGTTTCACTGTTTGAAATCCGGAGGGAGGGAGCCGGGAGCTTCACTCGCTGAAATCAAGGAGGAAGGACTAAGGAGCTTCACTGTTCATAATCAGAGAGGGGGAGCCAGTAATTCCACTGTCTGAAATCAGGGAGGAGGGAGCTTCACTGTTTAAAATCAGCAATGGGGAAGCTGGGCGCATCACTGTTTAAAATCAGCGAGGAGCGAGTCGGGATCTTCAATGTTTAAAACCAGTGAGGAGGGATTCGGGAGTTTCACTGTTTGAAATCAGGAAGTAGGGAGCCGGGAGCTTCACTCGCTGAAATCAAGGAGGAAGGACCAAGGAGCTTCACTGTTCATAATCATAGAGGGGGAGCCAGTAATTCCACTGTCTGAAATCAGGGAGGAGGGAGCTTCACTGTTTAAAATCAGCAATGGGGAAGCCGGGCGCATCACTGTTTAAAATCAGCGAGGAGCGAGTCGGGATCTTCAATGTTTAAAAACAGTGAGGAGGGATTCGGGAGTTTCACTGTTTGAAATCAGGAAGTAGGGAGACGGGAGCTTCACTCGCTGAAATCAAGGAGGAAGGACCAAGGGGCTTCACTGTTTAAAATCAGAGATGGGGGAGCCAGGAGATCCATTGTCTGAAATCAGGGAGGAGGGATTTTCACTGTTTAAAATCAGCGAGGAGGTAAGCGGGAGCTTCACTGTTTAAAACCAGGGAGGCACGAGCCAGGAGATTCTTAGGCTGAAATTAAGGAAGAGGAAGCCCGGAGCTTCACTGTCTGACATCAGAGAGCAGGGAGCTTCACTGTTTAAAATCAGCAAGGGGAGAGCCGGGAGCTTCACTGTTTAAAATCAGCGAGCAGCGAGTCGGGATCTTCAATGTTTAAAGTCAGCGAGGAGGGAGTCGGGAGTTTCACTGTTTAAA
Source organism: Carcharodon carcharias (assembly GCF_017639515.1). NCBI lineage: Eukaryota > Metazoa > Chordata > Chondrichthyes > Lamniformes > Lamnidae > Carcharodon > Carcharodon carcharias. The sequence continues at coordinate 168,926,559 of NC_054468.1, forward strand.
ATCAGCGAGGATGGAGTCAGGAGTTTCACTCTTTAAAATCAGCGAGGAGAGAGTCGGGATTTTCACTGTATAAAATCAGCACGGAAGTAACTGAGAGCCTCACTTTTTAAAATCACTGAGGAGGGATGTTCACTGTTTAAAATTAGGGAGGAGGTAAGCGGGAGCATCATTGTTTAAAATTGGTGAGGAGATAACCGGGAGCTTTACTTTTGAAACCAGGGAGGAAAGATTCAGGAGCTTCACTGGCTGAAATCAGGGAGGTTGGAGACAGGAGCTTCACCATTTAAAATCAATGAGGGGGAGCCAGGAGCTCCACTGTCTGAAATCAGGGAGGAGAGAGCTCCACTGTTTAAAATCAGCAAGGAGTTAATCGAGAGCTTCACTGTTTGAAACCTGGTAGGAGGGAGCCAGGATCTTCACTGGCCGAAATCAAGGACAAGGGAGCCATGAGCTTCACTGTCTGACATCAGAGAGGAGGGAGCTTCACTGTTTAAAATCAGCAAGGAGGGAGTCGGAAGTTTCACTGTTTAAAATCCATAAGGTGGGTGTCAGATGTTTCACTGTTTAACATCAGCAAGGAGGGAGCCAGGAACTTTGTTGTTTGAAATCAGTGAGGAGTGAGTCTGGAGTTTCACTGTTTAAATCAGCGATGAGGTAGTTGGTAGCTTTACTGGCTGAAGTCAGCGAGGTGGTAACTGGGTGCTTCACTCTTTGAAATCCGGGAGGTGGCAGCTTCACTTCTTAAAATCAGTGATGAAGTAACCGGGATCTTTACTTTTTGAAGTCAGGGAGCTGGGAGCTGGGAGCTTCACTGGCTGAAATCAGGGAGGAGGTAGCCAGGAGCTTGACTGTTTAAAATCAGCGAGGGTGGAGCCAAGAGCTCCACTGTCTGAAACCAGGGAGGAGAGTGCTTCACTGTTTCAAATCAGGGAAGAGGGAACTTCACTGTTTAAGATCAGCGAGGATGGAGTTGCGAACATTACTGTTTAAAATCAGCGAGGAGGGAGTCAGGCTCTTTACTGTTTAAAATCAGTGAGGAGTCAGTCGGGAGTTTCACCATTTAAAATCAGCGAGGAGTGAGTTGGCAGTTTCACTGTTTAAATCAGCCAGGATGTATTCAGCACCTTCAATATTTAAAATCACCGAGGAGGTAACCGGGAGCTTCACTGTTTAAAATCATTGAGGAGATTGTCGGGAGATTCAATGTTTAAAAATCGGGGATGACGGAGTCGGCAGCTTCACTTTGTAAAATCAGGGAGGAATGGAGTTTGGAGTTCAACTGTTTAAACTCAGCGAGGAGGGAGTTGTGAGTTTCACTGTTTAAAATCAGTGATTAGGGAGTCAGGAGTTTCACTGTTTAAAATCAGGGAGGTGGGAGTCATGTGTTTCACTGTTTAAAATCAGGGAACAGGGAAATGGAAGCTTCAATGGTTAAAATCAGGGAGGATGGAGCCAGGAGCTCCATTGTCTGAAATCAGAGAGGAAGGAGCTTCACTGTTTAAAATCAGCACGGAGGTAACCGGGTGCTTCACTGTTTGAAACCGGGGAAGAGGGAGCCAGGAGATTCACTGGCTGAAATCAGGGAGGAGGGAGCCAGAAGCTTCACTGTCTGAAATTGGTGAGTTGGGACCTTCACCGTTGAAAGAAGTGAGGAGCGAGTCGGAAGTTTCACTGTTTAAAATCAGTGATGAGGTAACTGGGAGCTCCACTGTTGCAAATCAGGGAGGAGGTAGCTTCACTATTTGAAACCAAGGAGGAGGAATCTGGGAATTTCACTGGCTGAAATCAGAGTAGAGGGAACCAGGAAATTCACTCTCTGAATTCAGGGAGGCGGGAGTGGGGTGTTTCATGGTTTATAATCAGTGAGGGGGGAGCCAAGAGGTCCACTGTCTGATATCAGGGAGGAGGGAGCCAGGAGCATCACTGGCTAAAATCAAGGAAAAGGGAACCAGGAGCTTCACTGTCTGACATCAGAGAGGGGAGAGCTTCACTGTTTAAAATCAGTGAGGAAGGAGTGGGTGTTTCATTGTTTAAAATCAGTGAGGAGGGATTCAGGAGTTTCACAGTTTAAAATCAGCGAGGAGGGAGTCAGGAGTTTCACTGTTTAAAATCAGCGATGTGGGAGTTGGGAAATGCACTGTTTAAAATCAGCGAGGAGGGAGTTAGGAGTTTCACTGTTTAAAATCAGCAAGGAGGGAGTCAGGCGGTTTCACTGTTTAAAATCCGCAAGGAGGTAGTTATGAGTTTCACTGTTTGAAATAAGGGAGGAGTGAGATTCACTGTTTAAAATCACCGAGGAAGTATTCGGGAGCTTCACTGTTTAAAATCAGTGAGGAGATAACCGGAAGCTTTACTCAGGGAGGAGGGAGCCAGGAGGTAGCCAGGAACTTCTCTGTCTGAAATCAGGGAGGAGGGAGCTTCACTGTTTAATATCAGCGAGGTGGGAATTGAGAGTGTCACTCTTTGAAATCAGGAAGGAGGGAGCCAGGAGCTTCATGGTCTGAAATCAAGGAGGAAGGACCAAGGAGCTTAACTGTTTAACATCAGAGAGGGGGGAGCCAGGAGCTCCACTGTCTGATATCAGGGAGGAGGGAGCTTTACTGTTTAAATTCAGCAAGGAGATCACCAGCAGCTTCACGGTTTGAACCCAAGGAAGAGGGAGCCAGGAGCTTCACTGGCTGAAATCAAGGAGGAGAAAGCCAGCAGCTTCACAGTCTGACATCAGAGACAAGGGAGCATCACTGTTTAAAATCAGTGAGGGGGGATGCAGGAGCTTCACCCTTTAAAATCTGTGAGGAGAGAATCGGGAGCTTCACTGTTTAAAATCAGCGAGGAGGTAACCGGAAGCTTTACTCAGGGAGGAGACAGCCAGGAGGGAGCCAGGAACTTCACTGTCTGAAATCAGGGATGCGGGAGCTTCACTGTTTGAAATCAGGGTGGAGGGTATTGAGCGTGTCACTCTTTGATATCAGGAAGGAGGGAGCCGGGAGCTTCACAGTCTGAAATCAAGGAGGAAGGATGAAGGAGCTTAACGGTTTAAAATCAGAGAGGGGGAGCCAGGTGCTCCACATCTGATATCAGGGAGGAGGGAGCTTTAATGTTTAAAATCAGCAAGGATGTCACCAGGAGCTTCACTGTTTGAAACCAGGGAAGAAGGAGCCAGGAGCTTCACTGGCTGAATTCAAGGAGGAGGAAGACAGGAGCTTCACAGTCTGATATCAGAGACAAGGGAGCTTCACTGTTTAAAATCAGCAAGGGGGGAGCCGGGAGCTTCACTTTTAAAATCAGCGAGTCGGGATCTTCAATGCTTAAAATCAGCGAGGAGGCAGTCGGGAGTTTCACTGTTTAAAATCAGCGAGGGGTGAGTTGGTAGTTTCATTGTTTAAATCAGCCAGGACGTATTCAGGACCTTCACTAATTAAAATCAGCGAGGATTGAGCCGGGAGCTTCACTTTTTAAAACCAGTGATTTGATTGTCGGGAGCTTCACTGTTTAAACATTGGGGAGGATGGAGTCGGCAGCTTCACTTTGTAAAATCAGGGAGGAATGGAGTCTGGAGTTCCACTGTTTGAAATCAGTGAGGAGGGAGTTGGGAGTTTCACTGTTTAAAATTCAGGGAGGAGAGGGTCAGCAGCTTCACTGTGTAATATCAGGGAGGAGGGAGTTTCACTGTTTAAAATCAGGGAGCAGGGAAATGGAAGCTTCAATGGCTAAAATCAGGGAGGATGGAGCCAGGAACTCCTTTGTCTGAAATCAGAGAGGAAGGAGCTTCACTGCTTAAAATCAGCACGGAGGTAACCAGGTGCTTCACTGTTTGAAACCGGGGAGGAGGGAGCCAGGAGATTCACTGTCTGAAATCGGTGAGTTGGGACCTTCACTGTTGAAATCAGTGAGGAGCGAGTTGGAAGTTACACTGTTTAAAATCAGTGATGAGGTAACTGGGAGCTCCACAGTTGCAAATCAGGGAGCAGGTAACTTCACTATTTGAAACCAGGGAGGAGGGAGCTGGGAGCTTCACTGGTTGAAATCAGAGTAGAGGGAGTCAGGAACTTTACTGTCTGAATTCAGTGAGGCAGGAGTGGGGTGTTTCACTGTTTAAATTCAGTGAGGTGTGAGCCAAGAGGTCCACTGTCTGATATCAGGGAGGAGGGAGCCAGGAGCTTCACTGGCTGAAATCAAGGAGAAGGGAAACAGGAGCTTCACTGCCCAGCATCAGAGATGAGGCAGCTTCACTGTTTAAAATCAGTGAGGAGGGAGTTAGGAGTTTCACTGTTTAAAATCAGCAAGGAGGGAGTCAGGTGGTTTCATTGTTTAAAATCAGCAAGGAGGTAGTTGGGTGTTTCACCGTTTGAAATCAGGGAGGAGTGAGCTTCACTGTTTAAAATCACTGAGGAGGTAACCGAGAGCTTCACTGTTTAAAATCAGGGAGGAGATAACTGGCAGCTTTACTCAGGGAGGAGGGAGCCAGGAGGGAGCCAGGGACTTCACTGTCTGAAATCAGGGAGGAGGCAGCTTCACTGTTTAAAATCAGCGAGGAGGGTATCGAGCTTGTCACTCTTTGATATCAGGAAGGAGGGAGCCGGGGGCTTCACAGTCTGAAATCAAGGAGGAAGGATGAAGGAGCTTAATGGTTTAAAATCAGAGAGGGGGAGCCAGGTGCTCCACATCTGATATCAGGGAGGAGGGAGCTTTAATGTTTAAAATCAGCAAGGAGGTCACCAGGAGCTTCATTGGCTGAATTCAAGGAGGAGGAAGACAGGAGCTTCACAGTCTGATATCAGAGACAAGGGAGCTTCACTGTTTAAGATCAGTGAGGAGGGAGTCGGGAGCTTCACTGTTTAAAATCAGCGAGGAGGTAACCAGAAGCTTTACTCAGGGAGGAGGCAGCCAGAGGGAGCCAGGAACTTCACTGTCTGAAATCAGGGATGCGGGAGCTTCACTGTTTGAAATCAGGGAGGAGGGAGCTTCACTGTTTAAAATCAGCAAGGAGGGAATTGAGCATGTCACTCTTTGAAATCAGGAAGGAGGGAGCCAGGAGCTTCACGGTCTGAAATCAAGGAGGAAGGACCAAGGAGCTTAACTGTTTAAAATCAGAGAGTGGGGAGCCAGGAGCTCCACTGTCTGATATCAGGGAGGAGGGAGCTTTACTGTTTAAATTCAGCAAGGAGATCACCAGCAGCTTCACGGTTTGAACCCAAGGAAGAGGGAGCCAGGAGCTTCACTGGCTGAAATCAAGGAGGAGGAAGCCAGCAGCTTCACAGTCTGACATCAGAGACAAGGGAGCATCACTGTTTAAAATCAGTGAGGGGGGATGCAGGAGCTTCACCCTTTAAAATCTGTGAGGAGAGAATCGGGAGCTTCACTGTTTAAAATCAGCGAGGAGGTAACCGGAAGCTTTACTTAGGGAGGAGACAGCCAGGAGGGAGCCAGGAACTTCACTGTCTGAAATCAGGGATGCGGGAGCTTCAGTGTTTGAAATCAGGGAGGAGGGAATTGAGCATGTCACTCTTTGAAATCAGGGATGCGGGAGCTTCAGTGTTTGAAATCAGGGAGGAGGGAGCTTCACTGTTTAAAATCATCGAGGTGGTGAGTGGGAGCTTCACTGTTTGAAACCAGGGAGGAGGGAGCCTCGAGTTTCAAGCGCTGAAATCAAGGAGGAGGAGACCCGGAGTATCACTGTCTGATATCAGAGAGCAGGGAGCTTCACTTTTTAAAATCAGCGAGGAGGCAGTCTGGAGTTTCACTGTTTAAAATCAACGAGGAGTGAGTTGATAGTTTCACTGTTTAAATCAGCCAGGATGTATTCAGGACCTTCATTATTTAAAATCAGCGAGGATGGAGCCGGGAGCTTCACTGTTTAAAACCAATGAGGAGATTGCGGGAGCTTCATTGTTTAAAAATCAGTGAAGATGGAGTTGGCAGCTTCACTTTGTAAAATCAGGGAGGAATGGAGTCTGGAGTTCCACTGTTTGAAATCAGTGAGGAGGGAGTTGTGAGTTTCACTGTTTAAAATTCAGGGAGGAGGGGTTTGGCAGCTTCACTGTGTAAAATCAGGGAGGAGGGAGTTTCACTGTTTAAAATCAGTGAGGAAGGAGTTGGGAGTTTCACTGTTTAAAATCAATGAGGAGGGAGTCAGGAGTTTCACTGTTTAAAATCAGGGAGGTGGGTGTCATGCATTTCACTGTTTAAAATCAGGGAGCAGGGATACGGAAGCTTCAATGGCTAAAATCAGGGAGCATGGAGCCAGGAGCTCCATTGTCTGAAATCAGAGAGGAAGGAGCTTCACTGTTAAAATCAGCACGGAGGTAACCGAGTGCTTCACTGTTTGAAACCAGGGAGGAGGGAGCCAGGAGATTCATTGTCTGAAATCAGAGAGGAAGGAGCTTCACTGTTAAAATCAGCACGGAGGTAACCGAGTGCTTCACTGTTTGAAACCAGGGAGGAGGGAGCCAGGAGATTCATTGGCTGAAATCAGAGAGGAAGGAGCTTCACTGTTAAAATCAGCACGGAGGTAACCGAGTGCTTCACTGTTTGAAACCAGGGAGGAGGGAGCCAGGAGATTCATTGTCTGAAATCAGAGAGGAAGGAGCTTCACTGTTAAAATCAGCACGGAGGTAACCGAGTGCTTCACTGTTTGAAACCAGGGAGGAGGGAGCCAGGAGATTCATTGGCTGAAATCAGGGAGGAGGGAGCCAGAAGCTCCACTGTCTGAAATCGGTGAGTTGGGACCTTCACCGTTGAAAGAAGTGAGGAGCGAGTTGGAAGTTTCACTGTTTAAAATCAGTGATGAGGTTACTGGCAGCTCCACTGTTGCAAATCAGGGAGGAGGTAGCTTCACTATTTGAAACCAGGGAGGAGGGAGCTGGGAGCTTCACTGTCTGATATCAGGGAGGGGTGAGATTTACTGTTTAAAATCAGCAAGGGGGATGCGGGAGCTTCACTGTTTAAAGTCAGTGAGGAGGGAGTCGGGAGCTTCACTGTTTTAAATCAGCGAGCAGGTAACCGGAAGCTTTACTCAGGGAGGAGGCAGCCAGGAGCGAGCCTGGAACTTCAATGTCTGAAATCAGGGATGCGGGAGCTTCACTGTTTAAAATCATCGAGGAGGTAAGTGGGAGCTTCACTGTTTGAAACCAGGGAAGAGGGAGCCACGAGTTTCAAGGGCTGAAATCAAGGAGGAGGAAGCCCGGATCTTCAATGTCTGACATCAGAGAGCAGGGATCTTCACCTTTTAAAATCAGCAAGGGGGGAGCCAGGAGCTTCACTGTTTAAAATCAGCGAGTCAGGATCTTCAATGCTTAAAATCAGCGAGGAGGCAGTCAGGAGTTTCACTCTCTAAAATCAGCGAGGAGGGTGTCGGGCATTGCACTGTTTGAAATCAGGGAGGAGGGATCTTCACTGTTTGAAATCAGCGAGGAGGGAGTCAGGCATTTTACTGTTTAAAATTAGCGAGGAGTGAGTCAGGAGTTTCACTGTTTAAATCAGCGAGGATGGACTCGATAGCTTCACTGGCTGAAATCAGAGAGGAGGGAGCCAGGAACTTCACTGCCTGAAAACAGGGAGGCAGGAGCTTCACTGTGTAAAACCAGCGAGGAGGGAGTCGGGCATTTCACTGTTTCAAATCAGGGAGGAGGGAGCTGGGAGCTTCACTGGCTGAAATCAGTGAGGAGCAAGCCAGGATCTTCATTGTTTAAAATAAGCGAGGGGGGAGCAGGGTGCTTCACTGTTTGAAACCAGGGAGGAGGGAGCCAGGAGCGTCACTGGCTAAAATCAAGGAGGAAGAAGCCTGGAGCTTCTCTGACTGACATCAGAGAGGAGTGAGCTTCACTGTTTAAAATCAGCAAGGTGGGAGCCGGGAGCTTCACTGTTTAAAATCAGCCAGGAGGGAGTCGGGAGCTTGATTGTTTAAAATCAGCGAGGAGGTAACGACGAGCTTTATTCAGGAAGGAGGCAGCCAGGAGGGAGCCAGGAACTTCACTGTTTGAAATCAGGGAGGTGGGAGTTACACTGTTTGAAATCAGGGAGGAGGGAACTTCACTGTTTAAAATCACCGAGCAGGTAACCGGGAGCTTCACTGTTTAAAATCAGCAAGGAGGTAACCGACAGTTTTACTCAGGGACGAGGGAGCCTAGAGGGAGCCAGGAACTTCACTGTCTGAAATCAGGGAGGCGGGAGCTTTACTGTTTCAAGTCAGCAAGGAGGGAATTGGGCATTTAACTGTTTGAAATCAGGAAGGAGGAAGTCAGGAACTTCACTGCCTGAAATCAGTGAGGAGGGAGCTTCACTGTTTAAAATCAGTGAGGATGGACTTGGGCGTTGCACTGTTTGAAAGCAGGGAGGAGGGAGCCAGGAACTTCACTGCCCGAAATCAGGGCGGCAGGAGCTTCACTGTGTAAAACCAGCAAGGAGGGAGTCGGGCGTTTCACTGTTTCAAATCAGGGAGGAGGGAGCCGGGAGCTTCACTGGCTGAAATCAGCGAGGAACGAGCCAGGATCTTCACTGTTTAAAATAAGTGAGGGGGAAGCAGGGAGCTTCACTGTTTGAAACCAGGGAGGAGGGAGCCAGGAGATTCACTGGTTAAAATCAAGGAGGAGGAAGCCTGGAGCTTCTCTGTCTGACATCAGAGAGGAGTGAGCTTCACTGTTTAAAATCAGCCAGCAGGGAGTCAGGAGCTTGATTGTTTAAAATCAGCGAGGAGGTAACCGCGAGCTTTACTCAGGAAGGAGGGAGCCTGGAGGGAGCCAGGAACTTCACTGTTTGAAATCAGGGAGGAGGGAGCTTCACTGTTTAAAATCACCGAGGAGGTAACCGGGAGCTTCACAGTTTAAAATCAGTGAGGCGGTAACCGGCAGCTTTGCTCAGGGAGGAGGGAGCCTGGAGGGAGCCAGGACCTTCACTGTATGAAATCAGGGAGGAGGGAATTGGGCATTTCACTGTTTGAAATCATGAAAGAGGGAGCCGGGAGCTTCATTGGCTGAAATCACAGAGGAAGGCCCAAGGAGCTTCACTGTTTAAAATCAGAAAGGAGGGAGCCAGGAGCTCCACTGTCTGAGATCAGGGAGGAGGGAGCTTCACTGTTTAAAATCAGCGAGGAGGTAACCGGAAGATTCACTGTTTGAAACCAGGGAGGAGGGAGCCACGAGCTTCACAGGCTGAAATCAAGGAGGAGGAAGCCCGAAGATTCATTGTCTGACATCAGAGCAGAGAGAGCTTCTCTGTTTAAAATCAGCAAGGGGGGAGCCGGGAGCTTTACTCTTTAAAATCAGCGAGGAGGGAGTCGGGAGTTTCACGTTTAAATCAGCAAGGAGGGAGATGGGAATTTCAATGTTTAAAATCAGCGAGGAGGCAGTTGGGAGTTTCACTTTTTAAAATCAGCACGGAGGTAACTGCAAGCCTCACTGTCTGAAATCAGGGAGGCGGGAGTTTCACTGTTTCAAATTAGCGAGGAGGGAATTGGGCATTTCACTGTTTGAAATCAGGAAGGAGGGAGCCGGGAGCTTCACTGGCTGAAATCACAGAGGAAGGCCCAAGGAGCTTCACTGTTTAAAATCAGAGAAGGGGAGCCAGGAGCTCTACTGTCTGAAATCAGGGAGGAGGGAGCTTCACTGTTTAAAATCAGCGAGGAGGTAACTGGAAGCTTCATTGTTTGAAACCAGGGAGGAGGGAGCCACGAGCTTCACTGGCTGAAATCAAAGAGGAGGAATCCAGGAGCTTCACTGTCTGACATCAGAGCGGAGAGAGCTTCTCTGTTTAAAATCAGCAAGGAGGGAGCTGGGAACTTTACTCTTTAAAATCGGCGAGGAGGGAGTCGGGAGTTTCACGTTTAAATCAGCAAGGAGGGAGATGGGAATTTCACTGTTTAAAATCAGCGAGGAGGCAGTCGGGAGTTTCACTTTTTAAAATCAGCACGGAGGTAACTGCAAGCCTCACTGTCTGATATCAGGGAGGCGGGAGCTTCACTGTTTAAAATCAGCGAGGAGGGAATTGGGCATTTCACTGTTTGAAATCAGGAAGGAGGGAGCCGGGAGCTTCACTGGCTGAAATCACAGAGGATGCCCAAGGAGCTTCACTGTTTAAAATCAGAGAGGGGGAGCCAGGAGCTCCACTGTCTGAAATCAGGGAGGAGGGAGATTCACTGTTTAAAATCAGCGAGGAGGTAACTGGAAGCTTCACTGTTTGAAACCAGGGAGGAGGGAGCCACGAGCTTAACAGGCTGAAATCAAGGAGGAGGAATCCAGGAGCTTAACTGTCTGTCATCAGAGAGGAGCAAGCTTCTCTGTTTAAAATCAGCAAGGAGGGAGTCAGGAGTTTCACATTTAAATCAGCGAGGAGGGAGATGGGAATTTCACTGTTTAAAATCAGCAAGGAGGCAGTCGAGATTTTCACTTTTTAAAATCAGCATGGAGGTAACTGAGAGCCTCACTGTTTGAAATCGTGGAGGAGGGAGCTGCACTGTTTAAAATCAGCGAGGAGTTAACCGGGAGCTTCACTGTTTAAAATCGGTGAGGAGCTAACCGGGAGCTTTACTTTTGAAGCCAGGGAGGAGGGAGCCAGGAGCTTCACTGGCTGAAATCAGGAAGGAGGGAGCCAGGCACCTCACTGTCTGAAATCAGGGAAGTGGGAGCTTCACTGTTGTAAATCAGCGAGGAGGGAGTCAGGCGTTGCACTGTTTAAAATCAGCGAGGCGTGAGTCAGGGGTTTCACTGTATAAATCAGCGAGGAGGGAGTCGGTAGCTTCACTACCTGAAATCAGCGAGCAAGTAAATGGGAGCTTCACTGTTTGAAATGAGGTAGGAGGGAGATTTACTGTTTAAAATCAGTGAGTGGGGAGTCAGGAGCTTCACTGTTTAAAATCAGCAAGGAGGGAGTCAGAGATTTCACTGTTTAAAATTAATAAGGAGGGATTCAGGCATTTCACTGTTTAACATCAGCAAGGACGGAGCCAGGAATATCATTGTTTTAAATCAGCAAGGAGGGATTCGGGCATTGCACTGTTTGAAATCAGGGAGGAGGAAGCCAGGAACTTCACTGCCTGAAATCAGTGAGGCGGGAGCTTCACTGTTTACAATCAGTGAGGATGGAGTCGGGCGTTTCACTGTTTGAAATCAGGGAGGAGGGAGTCAGGAGCTTCACTGGCTGAAATCAAGGAGGAGGAAGTGCCGAGCTTCACTGTCTGACATCAGAGAGGAGGGAGCTTCACTGTTTAAAATCAGCGAGAGGGTAGCCACGAGCTTCAATGTTTGAAACCAGGAAGGAGGGAGCCAGGAGCTTCAATGGCTAAAATCAAGTAGGAGGAAGCCATGAGCTTCACTGTCTAAAATCAGTGAGGGGGGAGCCGGCTGCTTCACAGTCTAAAATCAGCGAGGAGGGTGTCGGGCATTGCACTGTTTGAATCAGGGAGGAGGGAGCTTCAAGCTACACTGGCTGAAATCAGAGAGGCGGGAGCCAGGAGATTAACTGTTTACAGTCAGTGAGGGGGTAGCCAGGAGCTCCACTGTCTGGACTCAGGGAGGAGAGAGTTCACTGTTTAAAATCAGCGAGGAGGTACCCGGGAGCTTTACTGTTTGAAACCAGGGAGGAGGGAGCCAGGAGCTTCACTGTCTGACATCCAAGAGGAGGGATTTTCACTGTTTAAAATCAGTGAGGGGGGAGCCAGGAGCTTTGCTGTTTAAAATCAGCGAGGAGGGAGTCGGGAGTTTCACGTTTAAATCAGCAAGGAGGGAGATGGGAATTTCACTGTTTAAAATCAGCGAGGAGGCAGTCTGGAGTTTCACTTTTTAAAATCAGCACGGAGGTAACTGCAAGCCTCACTTCTGAAATCAGGGAGGCGGGAGATTCACTGTTTCAAATTAGCAAGGAGGGAATTGGGCATTTCACTGTTTGATATCAGGAAGGTGGGAGCCGGGAGCTTCACTGGCTGAAATCACAGAGGAAGGCCCAAGGAGCTTCACTGTTTAAAATCAGAGAGGGGGAGCCAGGAGCTCCACTGTCTGAAATCAGGGAGGAGGGAGCTTCACTGTTTAAAATCAGCGAGGAGGTAACTGGAAGCTTCACTGTTTGAAACCAGGGAGGAGGAAGCCACGAGCTTCACTGGCTGAAATCAAGGAGGAGGAATCCAGGAGCTTAACTGTCTGACATCAAAGAGGAGGGAGCTTCTCTGTTTAAAATCAGCAAGGACGGAGTCGGGAGTTTCACGTTTAAATCAGCGAGGAGGGAGATGGGAATTTCACTGTTTAAAATCAGCAAGGAGGCAGTCGAGAGTTTCACTTTTTAAAATCAACACAGAGGTAACTGAGAGCCTCACTGTTTGAAATCGGAGAGGAGGGAGCTGTACTGTTTAAAATCGGTGAGGAGCTAACCAGGAGCTTTACTTTTGAAGCCAGGGAGGAGGGAGCCAGGAGCTTCACTGGCTGAAATCAGGGAGGAGGGAGCCAGGAACCTCACTGTCTGAAATCAGGGAAGTGGGAGCTTCACTGTTTTAAATCAGCGAGGACGGAGTCGGGTGTCGCACTGTTTAAAATCAGCGAGGAGTGAGTCAGGGGTTTCAATGTATAAATCAGTGAGGAGGGAGTCGGTAGCTTCACTACCTGAAATCAGCGAGCAAGTAAATGGGAGCTTCACTGTTTGAAATGAGGTAGGAGGGAGATTTACTGTTTAAAATCAGTAAGGGGGGAGTTGGGTGCTTCACTGTTTAAAATCAGCAAGGAGGGAGTCGGAGATTTCACTGTTCAAAATTAATAAGGAGGGATTCAGGCATTTCACTGTTTAACATCAGCAAGGACGGAGCCAGGAATATCATTGTTTTAAATCAGTGAGGAGGGAGTCAGGCATTGCACTGTTTGAAATCAGGGAGGCGGAAGCCAGGAACTTCACTGCCTGAAATCAGTGAGGTGGGAGCTTCACTGTTTAAAATCAGTGAGGATGGAGTCGGGTGTTTCACTGTTTGAAATCAGGGAGGAGGGAGTCAGGAGCTTCACTGGCTGAAATCAAGGAGGAGGAAGTGCCGAGCTTCACTGTCTGACATCAGAGAGGAGGGAGCTTCACTGTTTAAAATCAGCGAGAGGGTAGCCACGAGCTTCAACGTTTGAAACCAGGGAGGTGGGAGCCAGGAGCTTCACTGGCTAAAATCAAGTAGGAGGAAGCCATGAGCTTCACTGTCTAAAATCAGCGAGGGGGGTGTCGGGCATTGCACTGTTTGAAATCAGGGAGGAGGGAGCTTCAAGCTACACTGGCTGAAAACAGAGAGGCGGGAGCTAGGAGATTGATTGTTTACAATCAGTGAGGGGGTAGCCAGGAGCCCCACTGTCTGGACTCAGGGAGGAGAGAGTTCACGGTTTAAAATCAGCGAGGAGATATCCGGGAGCTTTACTGTTTGAAACCAGGGAGGAGGGAGCCAGGAGCTTCACTGTCTGACATCCAAGAGGAGGGATCTTTTATGTTTAAAATCAGTGAGGTGGGAGCCGGGATCTTCATTGTTTAAAATCAGCAAGGAGGGAGTTGGAAGTTTCACTGTTTAAAATCAATAAGGAGAGAATCTGGCATTTTACTGTTTAAAATCAGTGAGGAGGACGTCAGAAGTTTCAGTGTTTAAATCAGTGAGGAGGGAGTCGGTAACATCACAGGCTGAAATCAGCGAGGAGGTAACTGGGAGCTTCACTGTTTGAAATCAGCAAGGAGGGAGCTTCACTGTTTGAAATCAGTGAGGAGGGAGTCAGGTGTTTTACTGTTTAAAATTACTGAGGAGTGAGTCAGGAGTTTCACTGGTTAAATCAGCGAGGAGGGAGTCGGTAGCTTCACTGGCTGAAATCAGAGAGAAGGGAGCCAGGAACTTCACTGCCCGAAATCAGGGAGGCAGGAGCTTCACTGTGTAAAACCAGCGAGGAGGGAGTCGGGCATTTCACTGTTTCAAATCAGGGAGGAGGGAGCCGGGAGCTTCACTGGCTGAAATCAGCGAGGAGCGAGCCAGGATCTTCACTGTTTAAAATAAGCGAGGGGGGAGCAGGGAGCTTCACTGTTTGAAACCAGGGAGGAGGGAGCCAGGAGCTTCACTGGCTAAAATCAAGGAGGAGGAAGCCCGGAGCTTCTCTGACTGACATCAGAGAGGAGTGAGCTTCACTGTTTAAAATCAGCAAGGTGGGAGCCGGGAGCATCACTGTTTAAAATCAGCCAGGAGGGAGTCGGGAGCTTGATTGTTTAAAATCAGCGAATAGGTAACCGCGAGCTTTACTCAGGAAGGAGGCAGCCTGGAGGGATCCAGGAACTTCACTGTTTGAAATCAGGGAGGAGGGAGCTTCACTGTTTAAAATCACCGAGGAGGTAACCGGGAGCTTCACAGTTTAAAATCAGCAAGGAGGGAGTCGGAGATTTCATTGTTTAAAATTAATAAGGAGAGATTCAGGCATTTCACTGTTTAACATCAGCAAGGACGGAGCCAGGAATATCACTGTTTTAAACCAGCGAGGAGGGAGTCGGGCATTGCACTGTTTGAAATCAGGGAGGAGGGAGCCAGGAACTTCACTGCCTGAAATCAGGGAGGCAGGAGCTTCACTGTGTAAAACCAGCGAGGAGGGAGTCGGGCGTTTTACTATTTCAAATCAGGGAGGAGGGAGCCAGGAACTTCACTGTTTGAAATCAGGGAGGAGGGAGCTTCACTGTTTAAAATCACCAAGGAGGTAACAGGGAGCTTCACAGTTTAAAATCAGCAAGGAGGGAGTAGGAGATTTCACTGTTTAAAATTAATAAGGAGGGATTCAGGCATTTCACTGTATAACTTCAGCAAGGATGGAGCCAGGAATATCACTGTTTTAAATCTGCGAGGAGGGAGTCGGGCATTGCACTGTTTGAAATCAGGGAGGAGGAAGCCAGGAAATTCATTGGCTGAAATCAAGGAGGAAGGACCAAGGAGCTTCACTGTTTAAAATCAGAGATGGGGGAGCCACTAGCTCCACTGTCTGAAATCAGGGAGGAGAGAGCTTCACTGTTTAAAATCAGTGAGGAGTTAACCGGGAGCTTCATTGTTTGAAACCAGGAAGGAGGGAGCCACGAGCTTCACAGGCTGTAATCAAGGAGGAGGGAGCCAGGAGCTTCACTGTCTGACATCAGAGAGGAGGGAGCTTCACTGTTGAAAATCAGCAGGCGGGGAGCTGGGAGCTTCACGGTTTAAAATCATTGAGGAGGGAGTCGGGAGTTTCACATTTAAATCAGCGAGGAGGATGTCGGGAGTTTCACTGTTTAAAATCAGCTAGGAAGTAACTGAGAGCCTCATTGTTTGAAATCAGGGAGGAGGGTGCTTCACTGCTTAAAATCAGCGAGGGGGTAACTGGGAGCTTCACTGTTTAAACTCGGCGAGGAGGAAACTGGGAGCTTTACTTTTGAAGCCAGGGAGCACGGAGCCAGGATCTTCACTGTCTGAAATCAGGGAAGGGGGTGCTTCACTGTTTTAAATCAGCGAGGAGGGATTCGGGTGTTGCACTGTTTGAAATCAGGGAGGAGGGAGTCAGGAATTTGACTGTTTAAATTCATTGAGGGGGAGCCAGGAGCTCCACTGTCTGGACTCAGGGAGGAGAGAGCTTTGCTGTTTAAAATCAGTGAGGAGGTACCCGGGAGCTGCACTGTTTAAAATCAGTGAGGAGGTACCCGGGAGCTTCACTGTTTAAAATCGGTGAGGAGCTAACCGTGAGCTTTTAACTTTTGAAGCCAGGGAGGAGGGAGCCGGGAGCTTCACTGGCTGAAATCAGGGAGGAGGGAGCCAGGAACCTCACTGTCTGAAATCAGAAAAGCGGGAGCTTCACATTATTAAATCAGTGAGGAGGGAGTCGGGTGTTGCACTGTTTAAATCAGCGAGGAGTGAGTCGGTAGCTTCTCTGGCTGAAATCAGCGAGGAAGTAACTGGGAGCTTCACTGTTTGAAATCAGGTAGGAAGGAGATTTACTGTTTAAAATCAGTGAGGGGGAGTCGGGAGCTTCACTGTTTAAAATCAGCAAGGAGGGAGTGGGATGTTTCACTGTTTAAAATCAATAAGGAGAGATTCAGGCATTTCACTGTTTAACATCAGCAAAGACGGAGCCGGGAAGTTGACTCTTTAAAATCAGCAAGGAGGGAGTCGGGAACTTTAATGTTTAAAATCAGCGAGGAGGAGTCAGGCATTTTACAATTTAAAATCAGCAAGGAGGGAGTCGGGAGTTTCAGTATTTAAAATCGGCGAGGAGTGAGTCTGGAGTTTCACATTTTAAATCAGGGACGAGGGAGTTGGTAGCTTTACTTTTTGAAGCCAGAGAGCAGGGAGCCAGGTGCTTCACTGGCTGAAATCAGAGAGAAGGGATCCAGTAACTTCACTGTCTGAAATCAGGGAGACGGGAACTTCACTGTTTTAAATCAGTGAGGAGGGAGTCGAGCATTGCACTGTTTGAAAACAGGGAGGAGGGAGCTGGGAGCTTCAATTTCTGAAATCAGGGAGGCAGGAGCTTCACTGTTTTAAATCAGCATGGAGCGAGTTAGGCGTTGCACTGTTTGAAACCAGGGACGAGGGAGCCAGGAGCTTCACTGGCTGAAATCGAGGAGGAAGGAGCTTCACTGTTTAAAATTAGCGAGGAGGTAACTTGGACCTTCCCTATTTAAAATCAGCGAGGGGGGAGCCAGGAGCTTCACTGTTTAAAATCAGCAAAGAGGGAGTCAGGAGTTTCACTGTTTAAAATCAGCGAGGAGGGAGTCGGGAGATTCACTGTTTAAAATCAGCGAGGAGGTAACTGGGAGCTACACTGTTTGAAATCAGCGAGGAGGTATCTGAGAGCTTCACTGATTGAAATCAGGGATAAGGGAGCTTCACTGTTTAAAACCAGTGAGGAGGTCACTGGGGGCTTCATTGTTTATAATCAGCGAAGAGGTAACTGGGCGCTTTACTGTTTGAAACCAGGAAGGAGGCAGTCAGGAGTTTCATGGTTTAAATTAAGGAGGAGGTAGCCAGGAGCTCCATTGTCTGAAATCAGCGAGGAGAGAGTCGGGAATTTCACTGTTTAAAATCAGTGAGGAAGGAGTCGGGAGTTTGACTGTTTACATCAGCGAGGAGTGAGTCCAGAGCTTCACTGGCTGAAAGCAGCGAGGAACTAACTGGGTGCTTCACTGCTTGAAATCAGTGAGGAGGGAGCTTCAATGTTTAAAATTAGTGAGGAGGTAACCGGGAGCTTCACTGCTTAAACTCAGTGTGGAGGTAACCGTGAGCTTTACTGTTTGAAACCAGTGAGGAGGGAGTTTGTAATCATGGAGGAGGGAACTGGGAGCTTCACTGGCTGAAATCAGCGGGTGGGGGAGCCAGGAGCTCCACTGTCTGAAATCAGGTAGGAGGGAGCTTCACTGTTTAAATTCAGTGAGGAGGTAACTTGTAGCTTCACTGTTTGAAACCAGGGAGGAGGGACCCAGGAGCTTCACTGGCTGAAATTGAGGACGAGGGAGCTTCACTGTTCAAAATCAGCGAGGAGGTAACTTGGAACTTCCCTATTTAAAATCAGCGAAGGGGGGGGGCCAGGAGCTTCACTGTTTAAAATCAGCGAAGAGGGAGTCGGGAGTTTTACTGTTTAAAATCAGTGAGGAGGGAGTCGAGAGATTCACTGTTTAAAATCAGCGAGCAAGGAGCCGGAATTTCACTGTTTAAAATCAGCGAGGAGGTAACTGGGAGCTTCACTGTTTAAAATCAGCGAGGAGGGAGTCAGGAGTTTCACTGTTTAAAATCAGTGAGGAGGGAGTCGGGAGTTTCACTGTTTAAAATAAGTGAGGAGGGAGTCAGGAGTTTCACTGTTTAAAATCAGTGAGGAGGGAGTCGGGAGTTTCACTGTTTAAAACCAGTGAGGAGGTCACTGGGAACTTCATTGTTTAAAATCAGCGAGGAGATAACTGGACGATTTACTGTTTGAAACCAGGGACGAGGGAGCCAGGAGCTTCACTGGCTGAAATCAGGGAGGAGGAAGCCAGGAGCTCCAATGTCTGAAATCTGGGAGTAGGGTGCTTCACTGTTTAAAATCAGCGAGGAGGTAACTGGGACCTTCATTGTTTAAAATCAACGAGGAGGTAACCGGGATCTTCACTGATAAAAATCAGCGAGGATGGAATCGGGAGTTTCACTGTTTAAATCAGCAAGGAAGGAGTCAGGAGTTTCACTGTTTAAAATCAGTGAGGAGGGAGTCAGGAGTTTCACTGTTTAAAATCAGTGAGGAGGGAGTCAGGAGTTTCACTGTTTAAAATCAGTGAGGAAGTAACTGAGAGCTTCACTGATTGAAATCAGGGAGGAGAGAGCTTCACTGTTTAAAATCAGCGAGGAGGTAACCGGGATCTTTACTGTTTGAAACCATGGAGGTTAGAGCCAGGAGCTTCACTTGCTGAAATCAGGGAGGAGGAAGCCTGGAGCTCCATTGTCTCAAATCAGCGAGAAGGGAGCTTCACTGTTTTAAATCAGCGACAGGGGAGCCCGGAGCTTCATTATTTAAAATCAGCGAGGAGGGAGTTGGAAGTTTCGCTGTTTAAAACCCATAAGGAGGGAGTCAGGCATTTCACTGCTTAACATCAGCAAGGAGGGAGTCGGTAACATTACTGTTTAAAATCAACGAGGAGGGAGTCAGTCATTTCACTGCTTAAAATCAGCGAGGAGGGTGTCTGGAGTTTCACTGTTTAAAATCAGTGAGGAGAGAGTCGGGAGCTTCACTGTTTAAAATCAGCAAGGTGGGAGTCGAGAACTTTACTGTTTAAGATCAGCAAGGAAGGGGTTGGGAGTCTAACTTTTTAAAATCAGTGAGGAGGGAATCGGGAGTTTCACTGTTTAAAATCAGCGAGGAGGTATCTGAGAGCTTCAGTGATTGAATTCAGGGAGGATGGAGCTTCACTGTTTAAAATCAGTGAGGAGGTAACTGGGTGCTTCACTGTTTAAACTCAGCGAGGTTGTAACTGGGAGCTTCACTGTTCGAAATCAGCGAGGAGGTATCTGAGAGCTTCCCTGATTGAATTCAGGGAGGAGGGAGCTTCACTGTTTGAAATCAGTGAGGGGTGAGCCGGTAGCATCACTGTTTAAAATCAAAGTGGAGGGACTCGGGAGTTTCACTATTTAAAATCAGCAAGGAGGGAGTGGGGAGTTTCACTGTTTAAAATCAGTGAGGAGGGTGCCAGGAGTTTCACTGTTTAAAATCATCGAGGATGTAACTAAGAAACTCACTGTTTGAAATTAGGGAGGAGGGTGCTTCACTGTTTAAAATCAGCGAGGAGGTACCCGGGAGCTTCACTGTTTCAAACCAGGGAGGAGGGAGCCAGGAGTTTCGTTGGCTGAAATCAAGGACGAGTGAGCCAGGAGCTTCACCATCTGACATGAGAGAGAAGTGAGATTCACTGCTTAAAATCAGTAAGGGTGGAGCTGTGAGCTTAACGAGTTTAGAATCAGGGAGGAGAGATCTTCACTGTTTAAAATCAGTGAGGATGGAGACGGGAACTTTACTGTTTAAAATCAGCGAGGAGGGAGTCAGGCGTTTTACTGTTTAAAATCAGCGAGTAGGGAGGCCAGAGTTTCACTGTGTGAAATCAGCTAGGATGTAACCGGGACCTTCATTCTTTAAAATCAGCGAGGAGGGAGTCGAAGTTTCACTGTTCAAAATCAATAAGGAGGGAGTCAGGCGTTTCACTGTTTGTAATCATGGAGGAGGGAGCTGGGAGCTTCACTGGCTGAAATCAGCGGGTGGGGAAGCCAGGAGCTCCACTGTTGGAAATCAGGGAGGAGGGAGCTTCACTGTTTAAATTAAGCATGGAGGTAGTCAGGAGTTTCACTGTTTAAAATCAGCAAGGAGGGAGTCGGGAGTTTCACTGTTTAAAATCAGCAAGGAGGTAACTGGGAGCTACACTGTTTGAAATCAGCGAGGAAGTATCAGAGAGCTTCGCAGATTGAAATCAGGGAGAAGGGAGCTTCACTGTTTAAAACCAGTGAGCAGGTCACCGGGAACTTCATTTTTTAAAATCAGCGAGGAGGTAACTGGGCGCGTTACTATTTCAAACCAGGGAGGAGGGAGCCAGGAGTTTCACTGGCTGAAATCACGGAAGAGGGAGATGGAGCTTCACTGACTGACATCAGAGAGGAGGGAGTTTCACTATTTAAAATCAGCCAGGGGGGAGCTGGGTGATTCATGGTTAAAAAATCAGCGAGGGGGAGACGGGAGTTTCACTGTTTAAAATCAGCAAGGGGGGAGTCGGGTGTTTTACAGTTTAAATCAGCGAGGAGGGATTTGGGAGTTTCACTGTTTAAAATCAGCAAGCAGGGAGTCAGGAGTTTTACTGTTTAAAATCAGCTAGGAGGGAGTTGGGAGTTTCACTGTTTAAAATCAGCGAGGGGGGAGTCGGGTGTTTTACAGTTTAAATCAGCGAGGAGGGATTTGGGAGTTTCACTGTTTAAAATCAGCAAGCAGGGAGTCAGGAGTTTTACTGTTTAAAATCAGTGAGGAGGGAGTTGGGAGTTTCACTGTTTAAAATCAGAGAGGAAGGAGTCGGGAGTTTCACTGTTTAAAATCTGGGAGGAGGTATCTGAGAGCTTCGCTGATTGAAATCAGGGAGAAGGGAGCTTCACTATTTAAAACCAGTGAGGAGGTCACCAAGAGCTTTATTGTTTGAAACCAGGGAGGAGGGAGCCAGGAGCTTCACTGGCTGAAATCAGGGAGGAGGAAGCCAGGAGCTCCATTGTCTGAAATCGGGAGTAGGGTGCTTCACTGATAAAATCAGCGAGGAGGTAACAGGGACCTTCATTGTTTAAAATCAGCGAGGAGGAAGTCAGATGTTTCACTGTTTAAAATCAAAAAAGAGTGAGTCAGACATTTCACTGTTTAAAATCAGCAAGGAGGGAGTTGGGAACATCACTGTGTAAAATCAGAGAGGAGGGAGTTGGGAACTTTATTGTTTAAAATCAGTGAGGAGGGAGTCAGGAGTTTCACTGTTTAAAATCAGCGAGGAGGGAGTCGGGGGTTTCACTGTTTAATTCAGCGAGGAGGGAGTCAGAGGTTTCACTGTTTTAAAATCAATAAGGAGGGAGTCAGGCATTTCACTGTTTAACATCGGCAAGGAGGGAGTCAGGAGCTTCACTGTTTAAAATCAGTGAGGAAGGAGTTGGGAGCTTAACTGTTTTAAATCAGCAAGGAGGGAAATGGGAGTTTCACAGTTTAAATCAGCAAGGGGTGATTCCAGAGCATCACTGGCCGAAATCAGTGAGGAGGTAACTGGAAGCTTCACTGTTTTAAATCAGGGAGGTGGGAGCTTCACTGTTTAAAATAAGTGAGGAGGTAACTGGGAGCTTTACTGTTTGAAACCAGGGAGGAGGCAGCCGGGATCTTCACTGGCTGAAATCACTGAGGGGGGAGCAAGGAGCTCAACTGTCTGAAATTCGGGAATACGGAGCTTCACTGTTTAAAACCAGTGAGCAGGTCACCAGGAACTTCATTGTTTACAATCAGCGAGGAGGTAACTGGGTGCTTTACTCTTTCAAACCAGGTAGGAGGGAGCCAGGAGCTTCACTGGCTGAAATCAGGGAGGAGGAAGCCAGGAGCTCCATTGTCTGAAATCAGGGAGAAGGGTGCTTCACTGTTTAAAATCAGCGAGGAAGTAACCGGGACCTTCATTGCTAAAAATCAGCGAGGAGGGAGTCGAAGTTTTACTGTTTAAAATCACTGAGGGGGGAGTCGGGAGATTCACTGTTTAAAATCAGTGAGCTGGTAACTGGGAGCTTCACTGTTTGAAATCAGGGAGGAGGAAGCCAGGAACTTCACTGTCTGAAATCAGGGAGGCGGGAGCTTCACTGTTTAAGATCAGCGAGGAGGGAGTCGGGAGTTTCACTATTTGAATTCAGGGAGGAGGGAGCTGGGAGCTTCTCTGGCTAAAATTAGGGAGGCGAAAGCCACGAGCTTCACTGTTTGAAATCAGGGAGGAGGGAGCTTCACTGTTTAAAATCAGCGAGGAGATAACCGGGACCTTCAGTGTTTCAAATCAGGGAGGTGGGAGCCTGGAGCTTCACTGGCTGAAATCAGTGAGCGGGATAACTGGGAGCTTCATTGTTTGAAACCAGGGAGGAGGGAGCTTCACTATTTAAAATCAGTGAGGGGGGTAACCGGGAGCTTTGCTGTTTGAAACCAGGGAGGAGGAAGCCAGGAACATCACTGTCTGAAATCAGGGAGGCGGGAGCTTCACTGTTTAAAATCAGCGAAGTGGGTGTCGGGCGTTTCACTATTTGAAATCAAGGAGGAGGGAGCCAGGTGCTTCACTCTCTGACATCAGAGAGGAGGGAGCTTCACTGTTTAAAATCAGCAAGGGGGAAGCCAAGAGCTTCACTGCTTAAAATCAGTGAGGAGGACGTCGGAAGTTTCACAGTTTGAAATCTATAAGGAGGGAGTCAGGAGTATTACTGTTTAACATCAGCAAGGAGGGAGTCGGGAACTTTGCTGTTTAAAGTCAGTGCGGACGGAGTGAGGTGTTTCATTGTTTGAAACCAGGGAGGTGGTAACTGTGAGCTTCAAAGTTAAAAATCAGCGAGGGCGGAGTCGGGGGTTTCACTGTTTAAAATCAGCAAGGAGGGAATCGGAAGTTTCACTGTTTAAAATCAGCAAGGAGGGAGTCGGAAGTTTCACTGTTTAAAATCAGCAAGGAGGGAATCGGAAGTTTCACTGTTTAAAATCAGCAAGGAGGGAGTTGGAAGTTTCACTATTTAAAATCAGCGAGGAGGGAGTCGGGAGTTTCACTGTTTAAAATCAGTGAGGAGGGAGTCGGGAGTTTCACTGTTTAAAATCAGGGAGCTGGTAACTGGGAACTTCACTGTTTGAAATCAGGGAGGAGGGAGCGTCAATGTTTAAAATCAGCAACGAGATAACCGCGAGCTTCACTGGCAGAAATCAGCGAGGGGGGTAACTGGGAGCTTCATTGTTTGAAACCAGGGAGGAGGGGGTTCACTGTTTAAAATCAGTGAGGAGGTAACCAGGAACTTTGCTGTTTGAAACCAAGGAGGAGGGAGACGTGAGCTTCCCTGGCTAAAAACAGGGAGGAGGGAGCCAGGAACTTCACTGTCTGAAATCTGGGAGGCGGGAGCTTCACGGTTTAAAATCAGCGAGGAGGGAGTTGGGGGTTTCACTGTGTAAAATCAGCGAGGAGGGAGTCGGGCGTTTCACTGTTTGAAATCAGGGAGGAGGGAAAAGAAGCTACACTGGCTAAAATCAGCGAGGAGGGAGCCACGAGCTTCACTGTTTAAAATCAGCGAGGGGGGAGCCAGGA
This sequence comes from Carcharodon carcharias, assembly GCF_017639515.1. Lineage (NCBI taxonomy): Eukaryota > Metazoa > Chordata > Chondrichthyes > Lamniformes > Lamnidae > Carcharodon > Carcharodon carcharias. The sequence continues at coordinate 168,949,824 of NC_054468.1, forward strand.
GCTCCACTGACTGAAATCAGGGAGGAGGGAGCTTCATTTTTTAAAATCAATGAGGTGGTAACCGGGAGATTCAGTGTTTCAAATCAGGGAGGAGGGAGCCTGGAGCTTCACTGGCTGAAATCAGTGAGCGGGATAACTGGGAGCTTCATTGTTTGAAACCAGGGAGGAGGGAGCTTCACTATTTAAAATCAGCGAGGGGGTAACCGGGAGATTTGCTGTTTGAAACCAGGGAGGAGGAAGCCAGGAACTTCACTGTCTGAAATCAGGGAGGCGGGAGCTTCACTGTTTAAAATAAGTGAGGAGGGAATCAGACATTTCACTATTTGAAATCAAGGAGGAGGGAGCCAGGAGCTTCACTGTCTGACATCAGAGAGGAGGGAGCTTCACTGTTTAAAATCAGCAAGGGGGAAGCCACGAGCTTCACTGTTTAAAATCAGTGAGGAGGACGTCGGAAGTTTCGCAGTTTAAAATCTAAAAGGAGGGAGTCAGGAGTTTTACTGTTTAACATCAGCAAGAAGGGAGTCTGGAACTTTGCTGTTTAAAGTCAGTGCGGATGGAATGAGGCGTTTCATTGTTTGAAATCAGTGAGGTGGTAACTGTGAGCTTCACAGTTAAAAATCAGCGAGGGCGGAGTCGAGAGTTTCACTGTTTAAAACCAGCAAGGAGGGAATCGGAAGTTTCACTGTTTAAAATCAGCGAGGAGGGAGCCATGAGCTTCACTGTTGAAAATCAGCGAGGGGGGAGCCAGGAGCTCCACTGACTGAAATCAGGGAGGAGGGAGCTTCATTTTTTTAAAATCAATGAGATGGTAACCGGGAGCTTCACTGTTTGAAACCAGGGAGGAGGGAGCCAGGGGCTTTCCTGGATGAAATCAAGGAGGAGGGAGCCAGGAGATTCACTGTCTGACATCAGAGAGCAGGGAGCATCACTGTTTAAAATCAGCAATGGGGAAGCTGGGAGCTTCACTGTTTAAAATCAGTGAGGAGGGCATCGGAGGTTTCACAGTTTAAAATCAATAAGGAGGGAGTCAGGTGTTTCACTGTTTAACATCAGCAAGGAGGGAGTTGGAAACTTGGCTGTTTGAATTTCAGTGTGGAATGAGTCAGGCGTTTCACTCTTTAAAATCAGCGAGGAGGTAGTCGAGAATTTCACTGTTTAAAATCAGAGAGCATGTAACTGGGAGCTTCACTGTTTGAAATAAGGGAGCTGGGATCAAGGAGCTTCACTGGCTGAAATCAGGGAGGAGGGAGTTTCACTGTTTAAAATCAGTGAGGAGGTAACTGGGAGCTTCACTGTTTAAAATCAGCGAGGAGGTAACTGGCAGCTTCCCTGTTTAAAATCAGCAAGGGGATAACTGGGAGCTTCATTGTTTGAAACCAGGGAGGAGGGAGACAGGAACTTCACTGGCTGAAATCAGGGAGGATGAAGCCAGGAGCTCCATTGTCTGAAATCAGGGAGTAGGGTGCTTCACTGTTTAAATCAGCGAGGAGGTAACTGGGACATTCATTGTTTCAAATCAGCGAGGAGGAGGTCAGACGTTTCACTGTTTAAAATCAAAAAAGAGTGAGTCCGTCATTTCACTGTTTAACATCAGCAAGGAGGGAGTTGGGATCATCACTGTGTAAAATCAGCGAGGAGGGAGTTGGGAACTTTACTGTTTAAAATCAGTGAGGAGGGAGTCAGGGGTTTCACTGTTTAAAATCAGCGAGGAGGGAGTCGGGGGTTTCACTGTTTAAATCAGCGAGGAGGGAGTCAGAGGTTTCACTGTTTTAAAATCAATAAGGAGGGAGTCAGTCAGTTCACTGTTTAACATCGGCAAGGAGGGAATCAGGAGCTTCACTGTTTAAAATCAGCAAGGAGGGAGTCGGGAACATTACTGTTTAAAATCAGTGAGGAAGGAGTTGGGAGCTTAACTGTTTAAAATCAGCAGGGAGGGAAATGGGAGTTTCACTGTTTAAATCAGCAAGGAGTGATTCCGGAGCATCACTGGCTGAAATCAGCAAGGAGCTAACTGGAAGCTTCACTGTTTTAAATCAGGGAGGTGGGAGCTTCACTGTTTAAAATCAGTGAGGAGGTAACTGGGAGCTTTACTGTTTGAAACTAGGGAGGAGGGAGCCGGGATCTTCACTGGCTGAAATCACCAAGGGGGGAGCAAGGAGCTCAACTGTCCGAAATTCGGGAATAGGGAGCTTCACTGTTTAAAACCAGTGAGCATGTCACCAGGAACTTCATTATTTAAAATCAGCGAGGAGGTAACTGGGCGCTTTACACTTTCAAACCAGGGAGGAGGGAGCCAGGAGCTTCACTGGCTGAAATCAGGGAGGAGGAAGTGAGGAACTCATTGTCTGAAATCAGGGAGAAGGGTGCTTCACTGTTTAAAATCAGCGAGGAAGTATCTGGGACATTCATTGTTTAAAATCAGCGAGGAGGGAGTCGAAGTTTTACTGTTTAAAATCAGTGAGGGGGAGTCGGGAGATTCACTGTTTAAAATCAGGGAGCTGGTAACTGGGAGCTCAACTGTTTGAAATCAGGGAGGAGGGAGCTTCACTGTTTAAAATCAACGAGGAGATAACTGGGACCTTCAGTGTTTCAAATCAGGGAGGAGGGAGCCTGGAGCTTCACTGGCTGAAATCAGCAAGTGCGATAACTGGGAGCTTCATTGTTTGAAACCAGGGAGGAGGGAGCTTCACTATTTAAAATCAGCGACGGGGTATCCGGGAGCTTTGCTGTTTGAAACCAGGGAGGAGGAAGCCAGGAACATCACTGTCTGAAATCAGGGAGGCGGGAGCTTCACTGTTTAAAATCAGCGAGGAGGGAGTCGGACGTTTCACTATTTGAAATCAAGGAGGAGGGGGCCAGGAGCTTCACTGTCTGACATCAGAGAGGAGGGAGCTTCACTGTTTAAATTCAGCAAGGGGGAAGCCACGAGCTTCACTGTTTAAAATCAGTGAGGAGGACGTCGGAAGTTTCACAGTTTAAAATCTATAAGGAGGGAGTCAGGAGTTTTACTGTTTAACATCAGCAAGGAGGGAGTCGGGAACTTTGCTGTTTAAAGTCAGTGCGGACGGAGTGAGGCGTTTCATTGTTTGAAATCAGTGAGGTGGTAACTGTGAGCTTCAAAGTTAAAAATCAGCGAGGGCTGAATCGGGAGTTTCACTGTTTAAAATCAGCAAGCAGGGAGTCGGAAGTTTCACTGTTTAAAATCAGCAAGGAGGGAATCGGAAGTTTCACTGTTTAAAATCAGCAAGGAGGGAGTCGGAAGTTTCACTGTTTAAAATCAGCGAGGAGGGAAACGGGAGTTTCACTTTTTAAAATCAGCAAGGAGCTAACTGGGAGCTTCACTGTTTAACATCAGCGAGGAAGCAGTCGGGAGTTTCACTGTTTAAAATCAGGGAGCTGGTAACTGGGAACTTCACTGTTTGAAATCAGGGAGGAGGGAGCTTCACTGTTTTAAATCAGAGACGAGATAACCGCGAGCTTCACTGGCAGAAATCAGCGAGGGGGTAACTGGGAGCTTCATTGTTTGAAACCAGGGAAGAGGGGGTTCACTGTTTAAAATCAGTGAGGAGGTAACCAGGAACTTTGCTGTTTGAAACCAAGGAAGAGGGAGCCGTGAGCTTCCCTGGCTAAAAACAGGGAGGAGAGAGCCAGGAACTTCACTGTCTGAAATCAGGGAGGCAGGAGCTTCACGGTTTAAAATCAGCGAGGAGGGAGTTGGGGGTTTCACTGTTTAAAATCAGCAAGGAGGGAGTCGGGCGTTTCACTGTTTGAAATCAGGGAGCAGGGAGCCGGAAGCTTCACTGGCTAAAATCAGTGAGGAGGGAGCCACGAGCTTCACTGTTTAAAATCAGCGAGGGGGGAGCCAGGAGATCCACTGACTGAAATCAGGGAGGAGGGAGCTTCATTTTTTAAAATCAATGAGGTGCTAACCAGGAGCTTCACTGTTTGAAACCAGGGAGGAGGGAGCCAGGGGCTTTCCTGGATGAAATCAAGGAGGAGGGAGCCAGGAGCTTCACTGTCTGACATCAGAGAGGAGGGAGCATCACAGTTTAAAATCAGCAATGGGGAAGCTGGGAGCTTCACTGTTTAAAAACAGCGAGGAGATAACTGGGACCTTCAGTGTTTCAAATCAGGGAGGTGGGAGCCTGGAGCTTCACTGGCTGAAATCAGCGAGGGGGATAACTGGGAGCTTCATTGTTTGAAACCAGGGAGGAGGGAGCTTCACTATTTAAAATCAGCGAGGGGGTAACTGGGAGCTTTGCTGTTTGAAACCAGGGAGGAGGAAGCCGGGAACTTCACTGTCTGAAATCAGGGAGACGGGAGCTTCACTGTTTAAAATCAGCGAGGAGGGAGTCGGGAGTTTCACTATTTGAATTCAGGGAGGAGGGAGCTGGGAGCTTCTCTGGCTAAAATTAGGGATGCAGGAGCCACGAGCTTCACTGTTTGAAATCAGGGAGGAGGGAGCTGCATTGTTTAAAATCTTCGAGGAGATAACCAGGACGTTCAGTGTTTCAAATCAGGGAGGAGGGAGCCTGGAGCTTCACTGGCTGAAATCAGCGAACGGGATAACTGGGAGCATCATTTTGTGAAACCAGGGAGGATGGAGCTTCATTGTTTAAAATCAGCGAGGAGATAACCGGGACCTTCAGTGTTTCAAATCAGGGAGGAGGGAGCCTGGAACTTCACTGGCTGAAATCAAGGAGGAGGGAGCCAGGAGATTCACTGTCTGACATCAGAGAGGAGGGAGCATCACTGTTTAAAATCAGCAATGGGGAAGCTGGGAGCTTCACTGTTTAAAATCAGTGAGGAGGGCATCGGAGGTTTCACAGTTTAAAATCAATAAGGAGGGAGTCAGGCGTTTCACTGTCTAACATCAGCAAGGAGGGAGTCGGAAACTTGGCTGTTTAAATTTCAGAGTGGAGGGAGTCAGGCGTTTCACTCTTTAAAATCAGTGAGGAGGTAGTCGAGAGTTTCTCTGTTTAAAATCAGCGAGGATGTAACTGGGAGCTTCACTGCTTGAAATCAGGGAGGACGAGCCGGGATCTTCACTGTTTAAAATCAGGGAGCTGGGATCAAGGAGCTTCACTGGCTGAAATCAGGGAGGAGGGAGTTTCACTGTTTAAAATCAGTGAGGAGGTAACTGGGAGCTTCACTGTTTAAAATCAGCGAGGAGGTAACTGGGAGCTTCCCTGTTTAAAATCAGCAAGGGGGTAACTGGGAGCTTCATTGTTTGAAACCAGGGAGGAGGGAGACAGGAACTTCACTGGCTAAAATCAGGGAGGAGGAAGCCAGGAGCTCCATTGTCTGAAATCAGGGAGTAGGGTGCTTCACTGTTTAAAATCAGCGAGGAGGTAACTGGGACCTTCATTGTTTAAAATCAGCGAGGAGGAAGTCATACGTTTCACTGTTTAAAATCAAAAAAGAGTGTGTCAGTCATTTCACTGTTTAACATCAGCAAGGAGGGAGTTGGGATCATCACTGTGTAAAATCAGCGAGGAGGGAGTTGGGAACTTTACTGTTTAAAATCAGTGAAGAGGGAGTCAGGGGTTTCACTGTTTAAAATCAGCGAGGAGGGAGTCGGGGGTTTCACTGTTTAAATCAGCGAGGAGGGAGTCAGAGGTTTCACTGTTTTAAAATCAATAAGGAGGGAGTCAGTCATTTCACTGTTTAACATCGGCAAGGAGGGAATCAGGAGCTTCACTGTTTAAAATCAGCAAGGAGGGAGTCGGGAACATTACTGTTTAAAATCAGTGAGGAAGGAGTTGGGAGCTTAACTGTTTAAAATCAGCAGGGAGGGAAATGGGAGTTTCCCTGTTTAAATCAGCAAGGAGTGATTCCGGAGCATCACTGGCTGAAATCAGCAAGGAGCTAACTGGAAGCTTCACTGTTTTAAATCAGGGAGGTGGGAGCTTCACTGTTTAAAATCAGTGAGGCGGTAACTGGGAGCTTTACTGTTTGAAACCAGGGAGGAGGGAGCCGGGATCTTCACTGGCTGAAATCACCGAGGGGGGAGCAAGGAGCTCAACTGTCTGAAATTCGGGAATAGGGAGCTTCACTGTTTAAAACCAGTGAGCAGTTCACCAGGAACTTCATTATTCAAAATCAGCGAGGAGGTAACTGGGCGCTTTACTCTTTCAAACCAGGGAGGAGGGAGCCAGGAGCTTCACTGGCTGAAATCAGGGAGGAGGAAGCCAGGAACTCCATTGTCTGAAATCAGGGAGAAGGGTGCTTCACTGTTTAAAATCAGCGAGGAAGTAACCGGGACATTCATTCTTTAAAATCAGTGAGGAGAGAGTCGAAGTTTTACTGTTTAAAATCAGTGAGGGGGGAGTCGGGAGATTCACTGTTTAAAATCAGGGAGCTGGTAACTGGGAGCTCAACTGTTTGAAATCAGGGAGGAGGGAGTTTCACTGTTTAAAATCAGCAAGGAGGGAGTCGGAAGTTTCACTGTTTAAAATCAGCAAGGAGGGAGTCGGAAGTTTCACTGTTTAAAATCAGCAAGGAGGGAATCGGAAGTTTCACTGTTTAAAATCAGCAAGCAGGGAGTCGGAAGTTTCACTGTTTAAAATCAGGAAGGAGGGATTCGGAAGATTCACTGTTTAAAATCAGCAAGGAGGGAGTTGGAAGTTTCACTATTTAAAAAAAGCGAGGAGGGAGTCGGGAGTTTCACTTTTTAAAATCAGCGAGGAGCTAACTGGGAGCTTCACTGTTTAACATCAGCGAGGAAGGAGTCGGGAGTTTCACTGTTTAAAATGAGGGAGCTGGTAACTGGGAACTTCACTGTTTGAAATCAGGGAGGAGGGAGCTTCACTGTTTAAAATCAGCGACGAGACAACCGCGAGCTTCACTGGCAGAAATCAGCGAGGGGGGTAACTGGGAGCTTCATTGTTTGAAACCAGGGAAGAGGGGGTTCACTGTTTAAAATCAGTGAGGAGGTAACCAGGAACTTTGCTGTTTGAAACCAAGGAAGAGGGAGCCGTGAGCTTCCCTGGCTAAAAACAGGGAGGAGGGAGCCAGGAACTTCACTGTCTGAAATCAGGGAGGCAGGAGCTTCACGGTTTAAAATCAGCGAGGAGGGAGTTGGGGGTTTCACTGTTTAAAATCAGCAAGGAGGGAGTCGGTTTTTCACTGTTTGAAATCAGGGAGCAGGGAGCCGGAAGCTTCACTGGCAAAAATCAGCGACGAGGGAGCCACGAGCTTCACTGTTTAAAATCAGCGAGGGGGGAGCCAGGAGCTCCACTGACTGAAATCAGGGAGGAGGGAGCTTCATTTTTTAAAATCAATGAGGTGGTAACTGGAAGCTTCACTGTTTGAAACCAGGGAGGAGGGAGCCAGGGGCTTTCCTGGATGAAATCAGGGAGGCGGGAGCTTCACTGTTTAAAATAAGTGAGGAGGGAATCGGGCGTTTCACTATTTGAAATCAAGGAGGAGGGAGCCAGGAGCTTCACTGTCTGACATCAGAGAGGAGGGAGCTTCACTGTTTAAAATCAGCAAGGGGGAAGCCACGAGCTTCACTGTTTAAAATCAGTGAGGAGGACGTCGGAGGTTTCACAGTTTAAAATCTAAAAGGAGGGAGTCAGGAGTTTTACTGTTTAACATCAGCAAGGAGGGAGTCGGGAATTTTGCTGTTTAAAGTCAGTGAGGACAGAGTGAGGCGTTTCATTGTTTGAAATCAGTGAGGTGGTAACTGTGAGCTTCAAAGTTAAAAATCAGCGAGGGCGGAGTCAAGAGTTTCACTGTTTAAAATCAGCAAGGAGGGATTCGGAAGTTTCACTGTTTAAAATCAGCAAGGAGGGAGTTGGAAGTTTCACTGTTTAAAATCAGCGAGGAGGGAGTCGGGAGTTTAACTGTTTAAAATCAGGGAGCTGGTAACTGGGAACTTCACTGTTTAAAATCAGTGAGGAGGGAGTCGGGAGTTTCACTGATTAAAATCAGCGAGGAGCTAACTGGGAGCTTCACTGTTTAACATCCGCGAGCAAGGAGTCGGGAGTTTCACTGTTTAAAATCAGGGAGCTGATAACTGGGAACTTCACTGTTTGAAATCAGGGAGGAGGGAGCTTCACTGTTTAAAATCAGCGAGGAGATAACCGGGAGCTTCACTGGCAGAAATCAGCGAGGGGGGTAACTGGGAGCTTCATTGTTTGAAACCAGGGAGGAGGGGGTTCACTGTTTAAAATCAGTGAAGAGGTAACCAGGAACTTTGCTGTTTGAAACCAAGGAGGAGGGAGCCGTGATCTTCCCTGGCTAAAAACAGGGAGGAGGGAGCCAGGAACTTCACTGTCTGAAATCTGGGAGGCGGGAGCTTCGTGATGGAAAATCAGCGAGGAGGGAGTTGGGGGTTTCACTGTTTAAAATCTGTGAGGAGGGAGTCGGGCGTTTCACTGTTTGAAATCAGGGAGGAGGGAAAAGAAGCTTCACTGGCTAAAATCAGCGAGGAGAGAGCCACGAGCTTCACTGTTGAAAATCAGCGAGGGGGGAGCCAGGAGCTCCACTGACTGAAATCAGGGAGGAGGGAGCTTCATTTTTTTAAAATCAATGAGATGGTAACCGGGAGCTTCACTGTTTGAAACCAGGGAGGAGGGAGCCAGGGGCTTTCCTGGATGAAATCAAGGAGGAGGGAGCCAGGAGATTCACTGTCTGACATCAGAGAGGAGGGAGCATCACTGTTTAAAATCAGCAATGGGGAAGCTGGGAGCTTCACTGTTTAAAATCAGTGAGGAGGGCATCGGAGGTTTCACAGTTTAAAATCAATAAGGAGGGAGTCAGGCATTTCACTGTTTAACATCAGCAAGGAGGGAGTCGGAAACTTCACTGTTTAAAATCAGTGTGGAGGGAGTCAGGCGTTTCACTCTTTAAAATCAGCGAGGAGGTAGTCGAGAGTTTCTCTGTTTAAAATCAGCGAGGATGTAACTGGGAGCTTCACTGTTTGAAATCAGGGAGAACGAGCCGGGAGCTTCACTGTTTAAAATCAGGGAGCCGGGATCAAGGAGCTTCACTGGCTGAAATCAGGGAGGAGGAAGCCAGGAGCTCCATTGTCTGAAATCAGGGAGTAGGGTGCTTCACTGTTTAAAATCAGCGAGGAGGTAACTGGGACCTTCATTGTTTAAAATCAACGAGGAGGAAGTCATAGGTTTCACTGTTTAAAATCAAAAAAGAGTGAGTCAGGCATTTCACTGTTTAACATCAGCAAGGAGGGAGTTGGGATCATCACTGTGTAAAATCAGCGAGGAGGGAGTGGGGAACTTTACTGTTTAAAATCAATGAGGAGGGAGTCAGGGGTTTCACTGTTTAAAATCAGCGAGGAGGGAGTCGGGGGTTTCACTGTTTAAATCAGCGAGGAGGGAGTCAGAGGTTTCACTGTTTTAAAATCAATAAGGAGGGAGTCAGTCATTTCACTGTTTAACATCGGCAAGGAGGGAATCAGGAGCTTCACTGTTTAAAATCAGCAAGGATTGAGTTGGGAACATTACTGTTTAAAATCAGTGAGGAAGGAGTTGGGAGCTTAACTGTTTAAAATCAGCAGGGAGGGAAATGGGAATTTCACAGTTTAAATCAGCAAGGAATGATTCTGGAGCATCACTGGCTGAAATCAGTGAGGAGGTAACTGGAAGCTTCACTGTTTTAAATCAGGGAGGTGGGAGCTTCACTGTTTAAAATCAGTGAGGAGGTAAATCTGAGCTTTACTGTTTGAAACCAGGGAGGAGGGAGCCGGGATCTTCACTGGCTGAAATCACCAAGGGTGGAGAAAGGAGCTCAACTGTCTGAAATTCGGGAATAGGGAGCTTCACTGTTTAAAACCAGTGAGCAGGTCACCAGGAACTTCATTATTTAAAATCAGCAAGGAGGTAACTGGGCGCTTTACTCTTTCAAACCAGGGAGGAGGGAGCCAGGAGCTTCACTGGCTGAAATCAGGGAGGAGGAAGCCAGGAACTCCATTGTCTGAAATCAGGGAGAAGGGTGCTTCACTGTTTAAAATCAGCGAGGAAGTAACCGGGACATTCATTCTTTAAAATCAGCGAGCAGGGAGTCGAAGTTTTACTGTTTAAAATCAGTGAGGGGGGAGTCGGGAGTTTCACTGTTTAAAATCAGGGAGCTGGTAACTGGGAGCTCAACTGTTTGAAATCAGGGAGGAGGGACCTTCACTGTTTAAAATCAACGAGGAGATAACTGGGACCTTCAGTGTTTCAAATCAGGGAGGAGGGAGCCTGGAGCTTCACTGGCTGAAATCAGCGAGCGGGATAACTGGGAGCTTCATTGTTTGAAACCAGGGAGGGTGTATCCGGGAGCTTTGCTGTTTGAAACCAGGGAGGAGGAAGCCAGGAACTTCACTGTCTGAAATCAGGGAGGCCGCAGCTTCACTGTTTAAAATCAGCGAGGAGGGAGTCGGACGTTTCACTATTTGAAATCAAGGAGGAGGGAGCCAGGAGCTTCACTGTCTGACATCAGAGAGGAGGGAGCTTCACTGTTTAAATTCAGCAAGGGGGAAGCCACGAGCTTCACTGTTTAAAATCAGTGAGGAGGACGTCGGAAGTTTCACAGTTTAAAATCTATAAGGAGGGAGTCAGGAGTTTTACTGTTTAACATCAGCAAGGTGGGAGTCGGGATCTTTGCTGTTTAAAGTCAGTGCGGACGGAGTGAGGCGTTTCATTGTTTGCAATCAGTGAGGTGGTAACTGTGAGCTTCACAGTTAAAAATCAATGCGGGCGGAGTCGGGAGTTTCACTGTTTAAAATCAGCAAGGAGGGAGTCGGAAGTTTCACTGTTTAAAATCAGCAAGGAGGGAGTCGGAATCTTCACTGTTTAAAATCAGCAAGGAGGGATTCAGAAGTTTCACTGTTTAAAATTAGCCAGGAGGGAGTTGGAGGTTTCACTATTTAAAATCAGCGAGGAGGGAATCGGGAGTTTCACTGTTTAAAATCAGCAAGGAGCAAACTGGGAGCTTCACTGTTTAACATCAGCGAGGAAGGAGTCGGTAGTTTCCCTGTTTAAAATCAGGGAGCTGGTAACTGGGAACTTCACTGTTTGAAATCAGGGAGGAGGGAGCTTCACTGTTTAAAATCAGTGACGAGATAACCGCGAGCTTCACTGGCAGAAATCAGTGAGGGGAGTAACTGGGAGCTTCATTTTTTGAATCCAGGGAAGAGAGGGTTCACTGTTTAAAATCAGTTAGGAGGTAACCAGGAACTTTGCTGTTTGAAACCAAGGAAGAGGGAGCCGTGAGATTCCCTGGCTAAAAACAGGGAGGAGGGAGCCATGAACTTCACTGTCTGAAATCAGGGAGGCGGGAGCTTCACGGTTTAAAATCAGCGAGGAGGGAGTTGGGGGTTTCACTGTTTAAAATCAGCAAGGAGGGAGTCGGGCGTTTCACTGTTTGAAATCAGGGAGCAGGGAGCCGGAAGCTTCACTGGCTAAAATCAGCGAGGAGGGAGCCACGAGCTTCACTGTTTAAAATCAGCGAGGGGGGAGCCAGGAGATCCACTGACTGAAATCAGGGAGGAGGGAGCTTCATTTTTTAAAATCAATGAGGTGGTAACCGAGAGCTTCACTCTTTGAAACCAGGGAGGAGGAAGCCAGGGGCTTTCCTGGATGATATCAAGGAGGAGGGAGCCAGGAGCTTCACTGTCTGACATCAGAGAGGAGGGAGCATCACTGTTTAAAATCAGCAATGGGGAAGCTGGGAGCTTCACTGTTTAAAAACAGCGAGGAGATAACTGGGACCTTCAGTGTTTCAAATCAGGGAGGTGGGAGCCTGGAGCTTCACTGGCTGAAATCAGCGAGGGGGATAACTGGGAGCTTCATTGTTTGAAACCAGGGAGGAGGGAGCTTCACTATTTAAAATCAGCGAGGGGGTAACTGGGAGCTTTGCTGTTTGAAACCAGGGAGGAGGAAGCCAGGAACTTCACTGTCTGAAATCAGGGAGGCGGGAGCTTCACTGTTTAAAATCAGCAAGGGGGAAGCCACGAGCTTCACTGTTTAAAATCAGTGAGGAGGGAGTCGGGCGTTTCACTGTTTGAAATCAGGGAGGAGGGAAAAGAAGCTTCACTGGCTAAAATCAGCGAGGAGGGAGCCACGAGCTTCACTGTTGAAAATCAGCGAGGGGGGAGCCAGGAGCTCCACTTACTGAAATCAGGGAGGAGGGAGCTTCATTTTTTAAAATCAATGAGATGGTAACCGGGAGCTTCACTGTTTGAAACCAGGGAGGAGGGAGCCAGGGGCTTTCCTGGATGAAATCAAGGAGGAGGGAGCCAGGAGATTCACTGTCTGACATCAGAGAGCAGGGAGCATCACTGTTTAAAATCAGCAATGGGGAAGCTGGGAGCTTCATTTTTTAAAAACAGCGAGGAGATAACTGGGACCTTCAGTGTTTCAAATCAGAGAGGTGGGAGCCTGGAGCTTCACTGGCTGAAATCAGAGAGGGGGATAACTGGGAGCTTCATTGTTTGAAACCAGGGAGGAGGGAGCTTCACTATTTAAAATCAGGGAGCCGGGATCAAGGAGCTTCACTGGCTGAAATCAGGGAGGAGGGAGTTTCACTGTTTAAAATCAGCGAGGAGGTAACTGGCAGCTTCCCTGTTTAAAATCAGCAAGGGGGTAACTGGGAGCTTCATTGTTTGAAACCAGGGAGGAGGGAGAAAGGAACTTCACTGGCTGAAATCAGGGAGGAGGAAGCCAGGAGCTCCATTGTCTGAAATCAGGGAGTAGGGTGCTTCACTGTTTAAAATCTGTGAGGAGGTAACTGGGACCTTCATTGTTTAAAATCAACGAGGAGGAAGTCAGACGTTTCACTGTTTAAAATCAAAAAAGAGTGAGTCAGGCATTTCACTGTTTAACATCAGCAAGGAGGGAGTTGGGATCATCACTGTGTAAAATCAGCGAGGAGGGAGTTGGGAACTTTACTGTTTAAAATCAGTGAGGAGGGAGTCAGGGGTTTCACTGTTTAAAATCAGCGAGGAGGGAGTCGGGGGTTTCACTGTTTAAATCAGCGAGGAGGGAGTCAGAGGTTCCACTGTTTTAAAATCAATAAGGAGGGAGTCAGTCATTTCACTGTTTAACATCAGCAAGGAGGGAATCAGGAGCTTCACTGTTTAAAATCAGCAAGGAGGGAGTCGGGAACTTTACTGTTTAAAATCAGTGAGGAAGGAGTTGGGAGCTTAACTGTTTAAAATCAGCAAGGAGGTAACTGGAAGCTTCACTGTTTTAAATCAGGGAGGTGGGAGCTTCACTGTTTAAAATCAGTGAGGCGGTAACTGGGAGCTTTACTGTTTGAAACCAGGGAGGAGGGAGCCGGGATCTTCACTGGCTGAAATCACCGAGGGGGGAGAAAGGAGCTCAACTGTCTGAAATTCGGGAATAGGGAGCTTCACTGTTTAAAATCAGTGAGCAGGTCACCAGGAACTACATTATTTAAAATCAGCAAAGAGGTAACTGGGCGCTTTACTCTTTCAAACCAGGGAGGAGGGAGCCAGGAGCTTCACTGGCTGAAATCAGGGAGGAGGAAGCCAGGAACTCCATTGTCTGAAATCAGGGAGAAGGGTGCTTCACTGTTTAAAATCAGCGAGGAAGTAACCGGGACATTCATTGTTTAAAAGCAGCGAGGAGGGAGTCGAAGTTTTACTGTTTAAAATCACTGAGGGGGGAGTCGGGAGTTTCACTGTTTAAAATCAGGGAACTGGTAACTGGGAGCTCAACTTTTTGAAATCAGGGAGGAGGGAGCTTCACTGTTTAAAATCAACGAGGAGATAACTGGGACCTTCAGTGTTTCAAATCAGGGAGGAGGGAGCCTGGAGCTTCACTGGCTGAAATCAGCGAGCGGGATAACTGGGAGCTTCATTGTTTGAAACCAGGGAGGAGGGAGCTTCACTATTTAAAATCAGCGAGGGGGTAACTGGCAGCTTTGCTGTTTGAAACCAGGGAGGAGGAAGCCAGGAACTTCACTGTCTGAAATCAGGGAGGCGGGAGCTTCACTGTTTAAAATCAGCGAGGAGGGAGTCGGACGTTTCACTATTTGAAATCAAGGAGGAGGGAGCCAGGTGCTTCACTGTCTGACATCAGAGAGGAGGGAGCTTCACTGTTTAAATTCAGCAACGGGGAAGCCACGAGCTTCACTGTTTAAAATCAGTGAGGAGGACGTCGGAAGTTTCACAGTTTAAAATCTATAAGGAGGGAGTCAGGAGTTTTACTGTTTAACATCAGCAAGGAGGGAGTCGGGAACTTTGCTGTTTAAAGTCAGTGCGGACGGAGTGAGGCGTTTCATTGTTTGCAATCAGTGAGGTGGTAACTGTGAGCTTCACAGTTAAAAATCAGCGAGGGCGGAGTCGGGAGTTTCACTGTTTAAAATCAGCAAGGAGGGAGTCGGAAGTTTCACTGTTTAAAATCAGCAAGGAGGGACTTGGAGGTTTCACTGTTTAAAATCAGCGAGGTGGGAGTCAGGAATTTCACTGTTTAAAATCAGCGAGGAGCTAACTGGGAGCTTCACTGTTTAACATCAGCGAGGAAGGAGTCGGGAGATTCACTGTTTAAAATCAGGGAGCTGGTAACTGGGAACTTCACTGTTTAAAATCAGGGAGGAGGGAGCTTCACTGTTTAAAATCAGCGACGAGATAACCGCGAGCTTCACTGGCAGAAATCAGCGACGGGGTTAACTGCGAGCTTCATTGTTTGAAACCAGGGAAGAGGGGGTTCACTGTTTAAAATCAGTGAGGAGGTAACCAGGAACTTTGCTGTTTGAAACCAAGGAAGACGGAGCCGTGAGCTTCCCTGGCTCAAAACAGGGAGGAGGGAGCCAGGAACTTCACTGCCTGAAATCAGGGAGGCGGGAGCTTCACGGTTTAAAATCAGCGAGGAGGGAGTTGGGGGTTTCACTGTTTAAAATCAGCAAGGAGGGAGTCGGGCGTTTCACTGTTTGAAATCAGGGAGCAGGGCGCCGGAAGCTTCACTGGCTAAAATCAGTGAGGAGGGAGCCACGAGCTTCACTGTTTAAAATCAGCGAGGGTGGAGCCAGGAGCTCCACTGACTGAAATCAGGGAGGAGGGAGCTTCATTTTTTAAAATCAATGAGGTGGTAACCGGGAGCTTCAGTGTTTGAAACCAGGGAGGAGGGAGCCAGGGGCTTGACTGGATGAAATCAAGGAGGAGGGAGCCAGGAGATTCACTGTCTGACATCAGAGAGGAGGGAGCATCACTGTTTAAAATCAGCAATGGGGAAGCTGGGAGCTTCACTGTTTAAAATCAGTGAGGAGGGCATCGGAGGTTTCACAGTTTAAAATCAATAAGGAGGGAGTCTGCATTTCACTGTTTAATAACAGCAAGGAGGGAGTCGGAATCTACGCTGTTTAAAATCAGTGCGGAGGGAGTCAGGCGTTTCACTCTTTAAAATCAGCGAGGAGGTAGTTGAGAGTTTCACTGTTTAAAATCAGCGAGGATGTAACTGGGAGCTTCACTGTTTGAAATCAGGGAGGAGGAGCCGGGAGCTTCACTGTTTAAACTCAGGGAGCTGGGATCAAGGAGCTTCACTGGCTGAAATCAGGGAGGAGGGAGTTTCACTGTTTAAAATCAGTGAGGAGGTAACTGGGAGCATCACTGTTTAAAATCAGTGAGGATGTAACTGGCAGCTTCCCTGTTTAAAATCAGCAAGGGGGTAACTGGGAGCTTCATTGTTTGAAACCAGGGAGGAGGGAGCCAGGAGCTTCACTGGCTGAAATCAGAGAGGATGAAGGCAGGAGCTCCATTGTCTGAAATCAGGGAGTAGGGTGCTTCACTGTTTAAAATCAGCGAGGAGGTAACTGGGACCTTCATTGCTTGAAATCAGCGAGGAGGAAGTCAGATGTTTCACTGTTTAAAATCAAAAAAGAGTGAGTCAGGCATTTCAATGTTTAACATCTGCAAGGAGGGAGTTGGGATCATCACTGTGCAAAATCAGCGAGGTGGGAGTTGGGAACTTTACTGTTTAAAATCAGTGAGGAGGGAGTCAGGGATTTCACTGTTTAAATCAGCGAGGAGAGAGTCAGAGGTTTCACTGTTTTAAAATCAATAAGGAGGGAGTCAGTCATTTCACTGTTTAACATCGGCAAGGAGGGAATCAGGAGCGTCACTGTTTAAAATCAGCGAGGAGGGAGTCGGGGGTTTCACTGTTTAAATCAGCGAGGAGGGAGTCGGGAACATTACTGTTTAAAATCAGTGAGGAAGGAGTTGGGAGCTTAACTGTTTAAAATCAGCAGGGAGGGAAATGGGAGTTTCACAGTTTAAATCAGCAAGGACTGATTCCAGAGCTTCACTGGCTGAAATCAGCAAGGAGGTAACTGGAAGCTTCACTGTTTTAAATCAGGGAGGTGGGAGCTTCACTGTTTAAAATCAGTGAGGAGGTAACTGGGAGCTTTACTGTTTGAAACCAGGGAGGAGGGAGCCGGGAGCTTCACTGGCTGAAATCACCGAGGGGGGAGCAAGGTGCTCAATTGTCTGAAATTCGGGAATAGGGCACTTCACTGTTTAAAACCAGTGAGCAGGTCACCAGGAACTTCATTGTTTAAAATCAGCGAGGAGGTAACTGGGCGCTTTACTTTTTCAAACCAGGGAGGAGGGAGCCAGGAGCTTCACTGGCTGAAATCAGGGAGGAGGAAGTTAGGAGCTCCATTGTCTGAAATCAGGGAGAATGGTGCTTCACTGTTCAAAATCAGCGAGGAAGTAATCGGGACATTCATTCTTTAAAATCAGGGAGGAGGGAGTCGAAGTTTTATTGTTTAGAATCAGTGAGGGGGGAGTCGGGAGTTTCACTGTTTAAAATCAGGGAGCTGGTAACTGGGAGCTTCACTGCTTGAGATCAGGGTGGAGGTAGCTGCACTGTTTAAAATCAGCGAGGAGATAACTGGGACTTTCAGTGTTTCAAATCAGGGAGGAGGGAACCTGGAGCTTCACTGGCTGAAATCAGCGAGCTGGATAACTGGGAGCTTCATTGTTTGAAACCAGGGAGGAGGGAGCTTCACTATTTAAAATCAGCGAGGGGGTAACTGGGAGATTTCCTGTTTGAAACCAGGGAGGAGGAAGCCAGGAACTTCACTGTCTGAAATCAGGGAGGCAGAAGCTTCACTGTTTAAAATCAGCGAGAAGGGAGTCGGACGTTTCACTATTTGAAATCAAGGAGGAGGGAGCCAGGAGCTTCACTGTCTGACATCAGAGAGGAGGGAGATTCACTGTTTAAATTCAGCAAGGGGGAAGCCAAGAGCTTCACTGTTTAAAATCAGTGAGGAGGACGTCGGAAGTTTCACAGTTTAAAATCTATAAGGAGGGAGTCAGGAGTTTTACTGTTTAACATCAACAAGGAGGGAGTCGGGAACTTTGCTGTTTAAAGTCAGTGCGGACAGAGTGAGGCTTTTCATTGTTTGAAATCAGTGAGGTGGTAACTGTGAGCTTCACAGTTAAAAGTCAGCGAGGGGGGAGTCGGGAGTTTCACTGTTTAAAATCTGCAAGGAGGGAGTCGGAAGTTTCACTGTTTAAAATCAGGAAGGAGGGAGTCGGAGGTTTCACTGTTTAAAATCAGGAAGGAGGGAGTCGGAAGTTTCACTGTTTAACATCAGCAAGGAGGGAGTTGGAAGTTTCACTGTTTAAGATCAGCGAGGAGGGATTCGGGAGTTTCACTGTTTAAAATCAGCGAGGAGCTAACTGGGAGCTTCACTGTTTAACATCAGCAAGGAAGGATTCGGGAGTTTCACTGTTTAAAATCAGGGAGCTGGTAACTGGGAACTTCACTGATTGAAATCAGGGAGGAGGGAGCTTCACTGTTTAAAATCAGTGACGAGATAACCGCGAGCTTCACTGGCAGAAATCAGCGAGGGGGGTAACTGGGAGCTTCATTGTTTGAAACCAGGGAGGAGGGGGTTCACTGTTTTAAATAAGTGAGGAGGTAACCAGGAACTTTGCTGTTTTAACCAAGGAAGAGGGAGCCGTGAGCTTCCCTGGCTAAAAACAGGGAGGAGGGAGCCAGGAACTTCACTGACTGAAATCAGGGAGGCGGGAGCTTCACGGTTTAAAATCAGCGAGGAGGGAGTTGGGTTTTTCACTGTTTAAAATCAGCGAGGAGGGAGTCGGGCTTTTCACTGTTTGAATCAGGGAGGAGGGAGCTGGAAGCTTCACTGGCTAAAATCAGCGAGGAGGGAGCCCCGTGCTTCCCTGTTTAAAATCAGCGAGGGGGGAGCCACGAGCTACACTGACTGAAATCAGGGAGGAGGGAGCTTCATTTTTTAAAATCAATGAGATGGTAACCGGGAGCTTCCCTGTTTGATACCAGGGAGGAGGGAGCCAGGGGCTTTCCTGGATGAAATCAAGGAGGAGGGAGCCAGGAGCTTCACTGACTGACATCAGAGAGGAGGGAGCATCACTGTTTAAAATCAGCAATGGGGAAGCTGGGAGCTTCACTGTTTAAAATCAGTGAGGAGGGCATCGGAGGTTTCACAGTTTAAAATCAATAAGGAGGGAGTCAGGCGTGTCACTGTTTAACATCAGCAAGGAGGGAGTCGGAAACTTCACTGTTTAAAATCATGTGGAGGGAGTAAGGCGTTTCAATTTTTAAAATCAGCGAGGAGGTAGTTGAAAGTTTCACTGTTTAAAACTAGTGAGGAGGTCACCGGGAGCTTCATTGTTTGAAACCAGGGAGGAGGGAGCCAGGAGCTTCACTGGCTAAAATCAGGGAGGAGGAAGCCAGGAGCTCCATTGTCTGAAATCAGGGAGGAGGGTGCTTCACTGTTTAAAATCAGCGAGGAAGTAACCGGGACCTTCATTGTTTAAAATCAACGAGGAGGAAGTCAGACGTTTCACTGTTTAAAATCAAAAAAGAGTGAGTCAGGCATTTCACTGTTTAACATCAGCAAGGAGGGAGTTGGGATCATCACTGTGTAAAATCAGCGAGGAGGGAGTTGGGAACTTTACTGTTTAAAATCAGTGAGGAGGGAGTCAGGAGTTTCACTGTTTAAAATCAGAGAGGAGGGAGTCGGGGGGTTCACTGTTTAAATCAGCGAGGAGGGAGTCAGAGGTTTCACTGTTTTAAAATCAATAAGGAGGGAGTCAGTCATTTCACTGTTTAACATCAGCAAGGAGGGAGTTCGGATCATCACTGCGTAAAATCAGCGAGGAGGGAGTTGGGAACTTTACTGTTTAAAATCAGTGAGGGAGTCGGGAGTTTCACTGTTTAAAATCAGCGAGGAGGGAGTCAGAGGTTTCACTGTTTTAAAATCAGTGAGGAGGGAGTCAGGCGTTTCACTGTTTAACATCGGCAAGGAGGGAGTCGGGAGCTTCACTGTTTAAAATCAGTGAGGAAGAAGTTGGGAGCTGCACTGTTTAAAATCAGCAAGGAGGGAAATGGTAGTTTTACTGTTTAAATCAGCAAGGAGTGATTCCGGAGCATCACTCGCTGAAATCAGCAAGGAGGTAACTGGAAGCTTCACCGTTTTAAATCAGGGAGGTGGGAGCTTCACTGTTTAAAATCAGTGAGGAGATAACTGGGAGCTTTACTGTTTGAAACCAGGGAGGAGGGAGCCGGGATCTTCACTGGCTGAAATCACCGAGGGGGGAGCAAGGAGCTCAACTGTCTGAATCCGGGAATAGTGATCTTCATTGTTTAAAATCAGTGAGGAGGTAAATGGGAGCTTCACTGTTTCAAACATGGGACGAGGGAGCCAGGAGCTTCACTGGCTGAAATCACGGCGGAGGGAGATGGAGCTTCACTGACTGACATCAGAGAGGAGGGAGTTTCACTGTTCAAAATCAGCGAGAGGGGAGCTGGGAGCTTCACGGTTAAAAATCAGCAATGGGGGAGTCAGGAGTTTCACGGTTTAAATCAGTGAGGAGGGAGTTGGGAGTTTCACTGTTTAAAATCACTGAGGAAGGAGTCGGGATTTTCACTGTTTAAAATCAGTGAGGAGTTATCTGAGAGCTTCGCTGATTGAAATCAGGGAGAAGGGAGCTTCACTGTTTAAAACTAGTGAGGAGGTCACCGGGAGCTTTACTGTTTGAAACCAGGGAGGAGGGAGCCAGGAGCTTCACTGGCTAAAATCAGGGAGGAGGAAGCCAGGAGCTCCATTGTCTGAAATCAGGGAGGAGGGTGCTTCACTGTTTAAAATCAGCAAGGAGGTAACTGGGACCTTCATTGTTTAAAATCAACGAGGAGGAAGTCAGACGTTTCACTGTTTAAAATCAAAAAAAAGTGAGTCAGGCATTTCACTGTTTAACATCAGCAAGGAGGGAGTTGGGATCATCACTGTGTAAAATCAGCGAGGAGGGAGTTGGGAACTTTACTGTTTAAAATCAGTGAGGAGGGAGTCAGGAGTTTCACTGTTTAAAATCAGAGAGGAGGGAGTCGGGGGTTTCACTGTTTAAATCAGCGAGGAGGGAGTCAGAGGTTTCACTGTTTTAAAATCAATAAGGAGGGAGTCAGTCATTTCACTGTTTAAAATCGGCAAGGAGGGAGTC
The DNA here is from genome assembly GCF_017639515.1 of Carcharodon carcharias. Classification (NCBI taxonomy): domain Eukaryota; kingdom Metazoa; phylum Chordata; class Chondrichthyes; order Lamniformes; family Lamnidae; genus Carcharodon; species Carcharodon carcharias. The sequence continues at coordinate 168,970,279 of NC_054468.1, forward strand.
GGGATCATTACTATTTAAAATGAGTGGGGAAGTAGTTGGGAGCTTAACTGTTTAAAATCAGCAAGGAGGGAAATGGGATTTTCACTGTTTAAATCAGCAAGGAGTGATTCCAGAGCATCACTGGCTGAAATCAGCGAGGAGGTAACTGGAAGCTTCACTGTTTTAAATCAGGGAGGTGGGAGCTTCACTGTTTAAAATCAGTGAGGAGGTAACTGGTAGCTTTATTGTTTGAAACCAGGGAGGAGGGATTTGGGATCTTCACTGGCTGAAATCACTGAGGGGGGAGCAAGGAGCTCAACTGTCTGAAACTCGGGAATAGGTTGTTTCACTGTTTAAAACCAGTGAGCAGGTCACCAGGAACTTCATTGTTTAAAATCAGTGAGGAGGTAACTGGGCGCTTTACTCTTTCAAACCAGGGAGGAGGGAGCCGTGATCTTCCCTGGCTAAAAACAGGGAGGAGGGAGCCAGGAACTTCACTGTCTGAAATCTGGGAGGCGGAAGCTTCACGGTTTAGCGAAGAGGGAGTTGGGGGTTTCACTGTTTAAAATCAGCGAGGAGGGAGTCGGGCGTTTCACCGTTTGAAATCAGGGAGGAGGGAGCCGGAAGCTTCACCGGCTAATATCAGCGAGGAGGCAGCCACGAGCTTCAGTGTTTAAAATCAGCAAGGGGGGAGCCAGGAGCTCCACTGACTGAAATCAGGGAGGAGGGAGCTTCATTTTTTAAAATCAATGACGTGGTAACCGGGAGCTTCAGTGTTTGAAACCAGGGAGGACGGAGTCAGGGGCTTTCCTGGATGAAATCAAGGAGGAGGGAGCCAGGAGATTCACTGTCTGACATCAGAGAGAATGGAGCATCACTGTTTAAAATCAGGAATGGGGAAGCTGGGAGCTTCACTGTTTAAAATCAGTGTGGAGGGCATCGGAGGTTTCACAGCCTAAAATCAATAAGGAGGGAGTCAGGCGTTTCACTGTTTAACATCAGCAAGGAGGGAGTCGGAAACGTCGTTGTTTAAAATCATGCGGAGGGAGTCAGGCGTTTCACTGTTTAAAATCAGCGAGGAGGTAGTCGAGAGTTTCACTGTTTAAAATCAGCGAGGATGTAACTGGGAGCTTCACTGTTTGAAATCAGGGAGGAGGAGCTGGGAGCTTCGCTGTTTAAAATCAGGGAGCCGGGATCAAGGAGCTTCACTGGCTAAAATCAGGGAGGAGGGAGCTTCACTGTTTAAAATCAGCGAGGAGGTAACTGGGACCTTCACTGTTTAAAATCAGCGAGGAGGGAGTCAGAAGTTTCACCTTTTAAAATCAATAAGGAGTGAGTCAGGCATTTCACTGTTTGTAATCATGGAGGAGGGAGCTGGGAGCTTCACTGGCTGCAATCAGCGGGTGGGGAAGCCAGGAGCTCCACTCTCTGAAATCAGGGAGGAGGGAGCTTCACTGTTTAAATTCAGCATGGAGGTAACTGGGAGCTTCATTGTTTGAAACCAGGGCGGAGGGAGCCAGGAGCTTCACAGGCTGAAATCAAGGAGGAGGGAGGCAGGAGCTTCACTGTCTGATATCAGAGAGGAGGGAGCTTCACTATTTAAAATCAGCAAGCGGGGAGCCAGGAACTTCACTGTTTAAAATCAGCGAGGAGGGAGTCGGGGGTTTCACTGTTTAATTCAGCAAGGATGGAGTCAGAGGTTTCACTGTTTTAAAATCAATAAGGAGGGAGTCAGTCATTTCACTGTTTAACATCGGCAAGGAGGGAATCAGGAGCTTCACTGTTTAAAATCAGCAAGGAGGGAGTCGGGAACTTTACTGTTTAAAAGCAGTGAGGAAGGAGTTGGGAGCTTAACTGTTTAAAATCAGCAACGAGGGAAATTGGAGTTTCACTGTTTAAATCAGCAAGGAATGATTCCGGAGCATCACTGGCTGCAATCAGCGAGGAGGTAACTGGGAGCTTTACTGTTTGAAACCAGGGAGGAGGGAGCCGGTATCTTCACTGGCTGAAATCACCGAGGGGGGAGCAAGGAGCTCAACTGTCTGAAATCCGTGAATAGGGAGCTTCACTGTTTAAAATCAGTGAGGAGGTAAACGGGAGCTTCACTGTTTGAAACCTGGGACGAGGGAGCCAGGAGCTTCAAGGCTGAAATCACGGCGGAGGGAGATGGAGCTTCACTGACTGACATCAGAGAGGAGGGAGTTTCACTGTTTAAAATCAGCAAGGGGGAGCTGGGAGCTTCACGGTTAAAAATCAGTGAGGGGGAGTCGGGAGATTCACTGTTTAAAATCAGCAAGGGGGGAGTCGGGTGTTTCACTGTTTAAATCAGCGAGGAGGGATTTGGGAGTTTCACTGTTTAAAATCAGCAAGTAGGGAGTCAGGAATTTCACTGTTTAAAATCAGCGAGGAAGGAATCGGGAGTTTCACTGTTTAAAATCAGCGAGGATGTAACTGGGAGCTTCACTGTTTGAAATCAGCGAGGAGGTATCTGAGAGCTTTGCAGATTGAAATCAAGGAGAAGGGAGCTTCACTGTTTAAAACCAGTGAGCAGGTCACCGGGAGCATTATTGTTTAATATCAGTGAGGAGGTAACTGGGCGCTTTGAAACCAGGGAGGAGGGAGCCAGGAGCTTCACTGGCTGAAATCAGCAAGGAGGAAGGCAGGAGCTCCATTGTCTGATATCAGGGAGTAGGGTGCTTCACTGTTTAAAATCAACGAGGAAGTAACCGGGACCTTCATTGTTTAAAATCAGGGAGGATGGAGTCGAAGTTTTAATGTTTAAAATCAGTGAGGAAGGAGTCGGGAGTTTCACTGTTTAAAATCAGGGAGCTGATAACTGGGAGCTTCACTGTTTGAAATCAGGGAGGAGGGAGCTTCACTGTTTAAAATCAGCGAGGAGATATCGGGGACCTTCAGTGTTTCAAATCAGGGAGGAGGGAGCCTGGAGCTTCACTGGCTGAAATCAGTGAGCGGGATAACTGGGAGCTTCATTGTTTGAAACCAGGAAGGAGGGAGCTTCACTATTTAAAATCAGCGAGGGGGTAACTGGGAGCTTTGCTGTTTGAAACCAGGGAGGAGGAAGCCAGGAACTTCACTGTCTGAAATCAGGGAGGCGGGAGCTTCACTGTCTAAAATCAGCGAGGAGGGAGTCGGGAGTTTCACTATTTGAATTCAGGGAGGAGGGAGTTGGGAGCTTCTCTGGCTAAAATTAGGGAGGCGGGAGCCACGAGCTTCACTGTTTGAAATCAGCGAGGATCTAACTGGGAGCTTCACTGTTTAACATCAGCGAGGAAGGAGTCGGGAGTTTCACTGTTTAAAATCAGGGAGCTGGTAACTGGGAACTTCACTGTTTGAAATCAGGGAGGAGGGAGCTTCACTGTTTAAAATCAGCGAGGAGATACCCGGGAGCTTCACTGGCAGAAATCAACGAGGGGGTAACTGGAATCTTCATTGTTTGAAACCAGGGAGGAGGGGGTTCACTGTTTAAAATCAGTGAGATGGTAACCAGGAACTTTGCTGTTTGAAACCAAGGAGGAGGGAGCTGGGAGCTTCCCTGGCTGAAATCAGGGAGGATGGAGCCAGGAACTTCATTGTCTGAAATCAGGGAGGTGGGAGCTTCATGGTTTAAAATCAGCGAGGAGGGAGTTGGGGGTTTCACATTTTAAAATCAGCGAGGAGGGAGTCGGGCGTTTCACTGTTTGAAATCAGGGAGGAGGGAGCCACGAGTTTCACTGGCTAAAATCAGCAAGGAGGGAGCCAGGAGCTCCACTGACTGAAATCAGGGAGGAGGGAGCTTCATTTTTTAAAATCAATGAGGAGGTAACCGGGAGCTTCATTGTTTGAAACCAGGGAGGAGGGAGCCAGGGGCTTTCCTGGCTGAAATCAAGGAGGAGGGAGCCAGGAGCTTCACAGTCTCACATCAGAGAGGAGGTAGCATCACTGTTTAAAATCAGCAAGGTGTGAGTCGGGAACTTTATTGTTTAAAATCAGTGAGGAAGGAGTTGGGAGCTTAACTGTTTAAAATCAGCGAGGAGGGAATTGGGAGTATCAATGTTTAAATCAGCAAGGACTGATTCCAGAGCTTCACTGGCTGAAATCAGCGAGGATGTAACTGGAAGCTTCACTGTTTTAAATCAGGGAGGAGGGAGCTTCACTGTTTAAAATCAGCGAGGAGGTAACTGGGAGCTTCACTGTTTGAAACCAGGGAGGAGGGAGCCGGGATCTTCACTGGCTGCTATCACCAAGGGGGGAGCAAGGAGCTCAACTGTCTGAAATCCGTGAATAGGGAGCTTCACTGTTTAAAATCAATGAGGAGGTAAACGGGAGCTTCACTGTTTGAAACCTGGGACGAGGGAGCCAGGATCTTCAAGGCTGAAATCACGGCGGAGGGAGATGGAGCTTCACTGACTGACATCAGAGAGGAGGGAGTTTCACTGTTTAAAATCAGCAAGGGGGAGCTGGGAGCTTCACGGTTAAAAATCAGTGAGGGGGAGTCGGGAGATTCACTGTTTAAAATCAGCAAGGGGGGAGTCGGGTGTTTCACTGTTTAAATCAGCGAGGAGGGATTTGGGAGTTTCACTGTTTAAAATCAGCAAGTAGGGAGTCAGGAATTTCACTGTTTAAAATCAGCGAGGAAGGAATCGGGAGTTTCACTGTTTAAAATCAGCGAGGATGTAACTGGGAGCTTCACTGTTTGAAATCAGCGAGGAGGTATCTGAGAGCTTTGCAGATTGAAATCAGGGAGAAGGGAGCTTCACTGTTTAAAACCAGTGAGCAGGTCACCGGGAGCATTATTGTTTAATATCAGTGAGGAGGTAACTGGGCGCTTTGAAACCAGGGAGGAGGGAGCCAGGAGCTTCACTGGCTGAAATCAGCAAGGAGGAAGGCAGGAGCTCCATTGTCTGAAATCAGGGAGAAGGGTGCTTCACTGTTTAAAATCAGCGAGGAAGTAACCGGGACATTCATTGTTTAAACTCAGGGAGGAGGGAGTCGAAGTTTTACTGTTTAAAATCAGTGAGGAAGGAGTCGGGAGTTTCACTGTTTAAAATCAGGGAGCTGATAACTGGGAGCTTCACTGTTTGAAATCAGGGAGGAGGGAGCTTCACTGTTTAAAATCAGCGAGGAGATAACTGGGACCTTCAGTGTTTCAAATCAGGGAGGAGGGAGCCTGGAGCTTCACTGGCTCAAATCAACGAGGGGGATAACTGGGAGCTTCATTGTTTGAAACCAGGGAGGAGGGAGCTTCACTATTTAAAATCAGCGAGGGGGTAACCGGGAGCTTTGCTGTTTGAAACCAGGGAGGAGGAAGCCAGGAACTTCACTGTCTGAAATCAGGTAGGAGGGAGCTTTACTGTTTAAAATCAGCAAGGAGATAACCGGGAGCTTCACTGGCAGAAATCAGCGAGGGGGGTAACTGGGAGCTTCATTGTTTGAAACCAGGGAGGAGGGGGTTCATTGTTTAAAATCAGTGAGGATGTAACCAGGAACTTTGCTGTTTGAAACCAAGGAGGAGGGAGCTGGGAGCTTCCCTGGCTGAAAACAGGGAGGATGGAGCCAGGAACTTCATTGTCTGAAATCAGGGAGGTGGGAGCTTCACGGTTTAAAATCAGCGAGGAGGGAGTTGGGGGTTTCACATTTTAATATCAGCGAGGAGGGAGTCGGGCGTTTCACTGTTTTAAATCAGGGAAGAGGGAGCCACGAGCTTCACTGGCTAAAATCAGCGAGGAGGGAGCCACGAGCTTCACTGTTTAAAATCAGCGAGGGGGGAGCCAGGAGCTCCACTGACTGAAATCAGGGAGGAGGGAGCTTCATTTTTTAAAATCAATGAGGAGGTAACCGGGAGCTTCACTGTTTGAAACCAGGGAGGAGGGAGCCAGGGGCTTTCCTGGCTGAAATCAAGGAGGAGGGAGCCAGGAGCTTCACAGTCTCACATCAGAGAGGAGGGAGCATCACTGTTTAAAATCAGCAAGGGGGAAGCCGGGAGCTTCACTGTTTAAAATCTGTGAGGAGGGCATCAGAGGTTTCACAGTTTAAAATCAATAAGGAGGGAGTCAGGCATTTCACTGTTTAACATCAGCAAGAAGGGTGTCGGAAACTTCGCTGTTTAAAATCAGTGCGGAGGGAGTCAGGCGTTTCACTGTTTAAAATCAGCGAGGAGGTAGTCGAGAGTTTCACTGTTTAACATCAGCGAGGATGTAACTGGGAGCTTCACTGTTTGAAATCAGGGAGGTGGGATCAAGGAGCTTCACTGACTGAAATCAGGGAGGAGGGAGTTTCACTGTTTAAAATCAGTGAGGAGGTAACCAGGAGTTTCACTGTTTGAAACTAGGGGGAGGGAGCCGGGAGCTTCACTGGCTGAAATTCGGGAGGAGGAAGCTTCCCTGTTTAAAATCAGCAAGGGGGGAGCCAGGAGCTTAACTGTTTAAAATCAGTGAGGAAGGATTCAGGCGTTTCACTATTTAAAATCAGAAAGCAGCGGGTCGTGAGTTTCACTGTTTAAAATCAGTGAGGAGGAGTCGGGATTTTCACTGTTTAAAATCAACGAGGAGTGAGTCGGGAGTTTCACTGTTTAAAATCAGTGAGGAGGGAGTCGGGAGTTTCATTGTTTAATATCAGCGAAGAGGTAACTGGGAGCATCACTGTTTGAAATCTGGGAGTCGGGATTTTCACTGTTTAAAATCAGAAAGGAGGTAACCGGGAGCTTCACTGTTTAAAATCAGTGAGGAGGTAATGGGCGCTTCACTGTTTGAAACCAGGGAGGAGTGATCCAGGAACTTCACTGGCTGAAATCAGGGAGGAGGGAGCCAGGAACTTCACTGTATGAAATCAGAGAGGCGGGAGCTTCACTGTTTTAAATCAGCGAGGAGGGAGTCGGGCATTTCACTGTTTGAAATCAGGGTGGACAGCGCCAGGAGCTTCACTGGCTGAAATCAGGGAGGAGGGAGCCACGAGCTTCACTGTTTAAAATCAGCGAGGGGGGAGGGAGGAGATCCACTGTCTGAAATCAGGGAGGAGGGAGCTTCACTGTTTAAAATCAGTGAGGAGGTAACTGGGAGCTTCACTGTTTGAAACCAGGGAGGATGGAGCCAGGAGCTTCGCTGGTTGAAATCAGGGAGGAGGGAGCCAGGAGCTTCACTGTCTGATGTCAGAGAAGAGGGAAATTCACTGTTTAAAATCAGCAAAGGGGAAGCCGGGAGTTTCACTGTTTAAAATCAGCAAGAAGGGCATCGGAAGTTTCACTGTTTAAAATCAATAAGGAGGAAGTCAGGTGTTTCACTGTTTAACATCAGCAAGGAGGGAGTCTGGAACATCAATGTTTAAAATCAGTGCGGAGGGAGTCAGGCGTTTCACTTTAAAATCAGCAAGGAGGTTACTCGGATCTTCACAGTTTGAAATCAGGGAGGAGGTGCCGGGAGCTTCACTGTTGAAATCAGAGAGGTGGGATCCAGGAGCTTCACTGGCTGAAATCAGGGAGGAGGAAGCCAGGAGCTCCATTGTCTGAAATCAGGGAGTAGGGTGCTTCACTGTTTAAAATCAGCGAGGAGGTAACTGGGACCTTCATTGTTTAAAATCAACGAGGAGGAAGTCATAGGTTTCACTGTTTAAAATCAAAAAAGAGTGAGTCAGGCATTTCACTGTTTAACATCAGCAAGGAGGGAGTTGGGATCATCACTGTGTAAAATCAGCGAGGAGGGAGTGGGGAACTTTACTGTTTAAAATCAATGAGGAGGGAGTCAGGGGTTTCACTGTTTAAAATCAGCGAGGAGGGAGTCGGGGGTTTCACTGTTTAAATCAGCGAGGAGGGAGTCAGAGGTTTCACTGTTTTAAAATCAATAAGGAGGGAGTCAGTCATTTCACTGTTTAACATCGGCAAGGAGGGAATCAGGAGCTTCACTGTTTAAAATCAGCAAGGATTGAGTTGGGAACATTACTGTTTAAAATCAGTGAGGAAGGAGTTGGGAGCTTAACTGTTTAAAATCAGCAGGGAGGGAAATGGGAGTTTCACAGTTTAAATCAGCAAGGAATGATTCTGGAGCATCACTGGCTGAAATCAGTGAGGAGGTAACTGGAAGCTTCACTGTTTTAAATCAGGGAGGTGGGAGCTTCACTGTTTAAAATCAGTGAGGAGGTAAATCTGAGCTTTACTGTTTGAAACCAGGGAGGAGGGAGCCGGGATCTTCACTGGCTGAAATCACCAAGGGTGGAGAAAGGAGCTCAACTGTCTGAAATTCGGGAATAGGGAGCTTCACTGTTTAAAACCAGTGAGCAGGTCACCAGGAACTTCATTATTTAAAATCAGCAAGGAGGTAACTGGGCGCTTTACTCTTTCAAACCAGGGAGGAGGGAGCCAGGAGCTTCACTGGCTGAAATCAGGGAGGAGGAAGCCAGGAACTCCATTGTCTGAAATCAGGGAGAAGGGTGCTTCACTGTTTAAAATCAGCGAGGAAGTAACCGGGACATTCATTCTTTAAAATCAGCGAGCAGGGAGTCGAAGTTTTACTGTTTAAAATCAGTGAGGGGGGAGTCGGGAGTTTCACTGTTTAAAATCAGGGAGCTGGTAACTGGGAGCTCAACTGTTTGAAATCAGGGAGGAGGGACCTTCACTGTTTAAAATCAACGAGGAGATAACTGGGACCTTAAGTGTTTCAAATCAGGGAGGAGGGAGCCTGGAGCTTCACTGGCTGAAATCAGCGAGCGGGATAACTGGGAGCTTCATTGTTTGAAACCAGGGAGGGTGTATCCGGGAGCTTTGCTGTTTGAAACCAGGGAGGAGGAAGCCAGGAACTTCACTGTCTGAAATCAGGGAGGCCGCAGCTTCACTGTTTAAAATCAGCGAGGAGGTAGTCGGACGTTTCACTATTTGAAATCAAGGAGGAGGGAGCCAGGAGCTTCACTGTCTGACATCAGAGAGGAGGGAGCTTCACTGTTTAAATTCAGCAAGGGGGAAGCCACGAGCTTCACTGTTTAAAATCAGTGAGGAGGACGTCGGAAGTTTCACAGTTTAAAATCTATAAGGAGGGAGTCAGGAGTTTTACTGTTTAACATCAGCAAGGTGGGAGTCGGGATCTTTGCTGTTTAAAGTCAGTGCGGACGGAGTGAGGCGTTTCATTGTTTGCAATCAGTGAGGTGGTAACTGTGAGCTTCACAGTTAAAAATCAACGCGGGCGGAGTCGGGAGTTTCACTGTTTAAAATCAGCAAGGAGGGAGTCGGAAGTTTCACTGTTTAAAATCAGCAAGGAGGGAGTCGGAATCTTCACTGTTTAAAATCAGCAAGGAGGGATTCAGAAGTTTCACTGTTTAAAATTAGCCAGGAGGGAGTTGGAGGTTTCACTATTTAAAATCAGCGAGGAGGGAATCGGGAGTTTCACTGTTTAAAATCAGCAAGGAGCAAACTGGGAGCTTCACTGTTTAACATCAGCGAGGAAGGAGTCGGTAGTTTCCCTGTTTAAAATCAGGGAGCTGGTAACTGGGAACTTCACTGTTTGAAATCAGGGAGGAGGGAGCTTCACTGTTTAAAATCAGTGACGAGATAACCGCGAGCTTCACTGGCAGAAATCAGTGAGGGGAGTAACTGGGAGCTTCATTTTTTGAATCCAGGGAAGAGAGGGTTCACTGTTTAAAATCAGTTAGGAGGTAACCAGGAACTTTGCTGTTTGAAACCAAGGAAGAGGGAGCCGTGAGATTCCCTGGCTAAAAACAGGGAGGAGGGAGCCATGAACTTCACTGTCTGAAATCAGGGAGGCGGGAGCTTCACGGTTTAAAATCAGCGAGGAGGGAGTTGGGGGTTTCACTGTTTAAAATCAGCAAGGAGGGAGTCGGGCGTTTCACTGTTTGAAATCAGGGAGCAGGGAGCCGGAAGCTTCACTGGCTAAAATCAGCGAGGAGGGAGCCACGAGCTTCACTGTTTAAAATCAGCGAGGGGGGAGCCAGGAGATCCACTGACTGAAATCAGGGAGGAGGGAGCTTCATTTTTTAAAATCAATGAGGTGGTAACCGAGAGCTTCACTCTTTGAAACCAGGGAGGAGGAAGCCAGGGGCTTTCCTGGATGATATCAAGGAGGAGGGAGCCAGGAGCTTCACTGTCTGACATCAGAGAGGAGGGAGCATCACTGTTTAAAATCAGCAATGGGGAAGCTGGGAGCTTCACTGTTTAAAAACAGCGAGGAGATAACTGGGACCTTCAGTGTTTCAAATCAGGGAGGTGGGAGCCTGGAGCTTCACTGGCTGAAATCAGCGAGGGGGATAACTGGGAGCTTCATTGTTTGAAACCAGGGAGGAGGGAGCTTCACTATTTAAAATCAGCGAGGGGGTAACTGGGAGCTTTGCTGTTTGAAACCAGGGAGGAGGAAGCCAGGAACTTCACTGTCTGAAATCAGGGAGGCGGGAGCTTCACTGTTTAAAATCAGTGAGGAGGACGTCGGAAGTTTCGCAGTTTAAAATCTAAAAGGAGGGAGTCAGGAGTTTTACTGTTTAACATCAGCAAGAAGGGAGTCTGGAACTTTGCTGTTTAAAGTCAGTGCGGATGGAATGAGGCGTTTCATTGTTTGAAATCAGTGAGGTGGTAACTGTGAGCTTCAAAGTTAAAAATCAGCGAGGGCGGAGTCGAGAGTTTCACTGTTTAAAACCAGCAAGGAGGGAATCGGAAGTTTCACTGTTTAAAATCAGCGAGGAGGGAGCCATGAGCTTCACTGTTGAAAATCAGCGAGGGGGGAGCCAGGAGCTCCACTGACTGAAATCAGGGAGGAGGGAGCTTCATTTTTTTAAAATCAATGAGATGGTAACCGGGAGCTTCACTGTTTGAAACCAGGGAGGAGGGAGCCAGGGGCTTTCCTGGATGAAATCAAGGAGGAGGGAGCCAGGAGATTCACTGTCTGACATCAGAGAGGAGGGAGCATCACTGTTTAAAATCAGCAATGGGGAAGCTGGGAGCTTCACTGTTTAAAATCAGTGAGGAGGGCATCGGAGGTTTCACAGTTTAAAATCAATAAGGAGGGAGTCAGGCATTTCACTGTTTAACATCAGCAAGGAGGGAGTCGGAAACTTCACTGTTTAAAATCAGTGCGGAGGGAGTCAGGCGTTTCACTCTTTAAAATCAGCGAGGAGGTAGTCGAGAGTTTCTCTGTTTAAAATCAGCGAGGATGTAACTGGGAGCTTCACTGTTTGAAATCAGGGAGAACGAGCCGGGAGCTTCACTGTTTAAAATCAGGGAGCCGGGATCAAGGAGCTTCACTGGCTGAAATCAGGGAGGAGGAAGCCAGGAGCTCCATTGTCTGAAATCAGGGAGTAGGGTGCTTCACTGTTTAAAATCAGCGAGGAGGTAACTGGGACCTTCATTGTTTAAAATCAACGAGGAGGAAGTCATAGGTTTCACTGTTTAAAATCAAAAAAGAGTGAGTCAGGCATTTCACTGTTTAACATCAGCAAGGAGGGAGTTGGGATCATCACTGTGTAAAATCAGCGAGGAGGGAGTGGGGAACTTTACTGTTTAAAATCAATGAGGAGGGAGTCAGGGGTTTCACTGTTTAAAATCAGCGAGGAGGGAGTCGGGGGTTTCACTGTTTAAATCAGCGAGGAGGGAGTCAGAGGTTTCACTGTTTTAAAATCAATAAGGAGGGAGTCAGTCATTTCACTGTTTAACATCGGCAAGGAGGGAATCAGGAGCTTCACTGTTTAAAATCAGCAAGGATTGAGTTGGGAACATTACTGTTTAAAATCAGTGAGGAAGGAGTTGGGAGCTTAACTGTTTAAAATCAGCAGGGAGGGAAATGGGAGTTTCACAGTTTAAATCAGCAAGGAATGATTCTGGAGCAACACTGGCTGAAATCAGTGAGGAGGTAACTGGAAGCTTCACTGTTTTAAATCAGGGAGGTGGGAGCTTCACTGTTTAAAATCAGTGAGGAGGTAAATCTGAGCTTTACTGTTTGAAACCAGGGAGGAGGGAGCCGGGATCTTCACTGGCTGAAATCACCGAGGGGGGAGAAAGGAGCTCAACTGTCTGAAATTCGGGAATAGGGAGCTTCACTGTTTAAAACCAGTGAGCAGGTCACCAGGAACTTCATTATTTAAAATCAGCAAGGAGGTAACTGGGCGCTTTACTCTTTCAAACCAGGGAGGAGGGAGCCAGGAGCTTCACTGGCTGAAATCAGGGAGGAGGAAGCCAGGAACTCCATTGTCTGAAATCAGGGAGAAGGGTGCTTCACTGTTTAAAATCAGAGAGGAAGTAACCGGGACATTCATTCTTTAAAATCAGCGAGCAGGGAGTCGAAGTTTTACTGTTTAAAATCAGTGAGGGGTGAGTCGGGAGTTTCACTGTTTAAAATCAGGGAGCTGGTAACTGGGAGCTCAACTGTTTGAAATCAGGGAGGAGGGACCTTCACTGTTTAAAATCAACGAGGAGATAACTGGGACCTTCAGTGTTTCAAATCAGGGAGGAGGGAGCCTGGAGCTTCACTGGCTGAAATCAGCGAGCGGGATAACTGGGAGCTTCATTGTTTGAAACCAGGGAGGGTGTATCCGGGAGCTTTGCTGTTTGAAACCAGGGAGGAGGAAGCCAGGAACTTCACTGTCTGAAATCAGGGAGGCCGCAGCTTCACTGTTTAAAATCAGCGAGGAGGTAGTCGGACGTTTCACTATTTGAAATCAAGGAGGAGGGAGCCAGGAGCTTCACTGTCTGACATCAGAGAGGAGGGAGCTTCACTGTTTAAATTCAGCAAGGGGGAAGCCACGAGCTTCACTGTTTAAAATCAGTGAGGAGGACGTCGGAAGTTTCACAGTTTAAAATCTATAAGGAGGGAGTCAGGAGTTTTACTGTTTAACATCAGCAAGGTGGGAGTCGGGATCTTTGCTGTTTAAAGTCAGTGCGGACGGAGTGAGGCGTTTCATTGTTTGCAATCAGTGAGGTGGTAACTGTGAGCTTCACAGTTAAAAATCAACGCGGGCGGAGTCGGGAGTTTCACTGTTTAAAATCAGCAAGGAGGGAGTCGGAAGTTTCACTGTTTAAAATCAGCAAGGAGGGAGTCGGAATCTTCACTGTTTAAAATCAGCAAGGAGGGATTCAGAAGTTTCACTGTTTAAAATTAGCCAGGAGGGAGTTGGAGGTTTCACTATTTAAAATCAGCGAGGAGGGAATCGGGAGTTTCACTGTTTAAAATCAGCAAGGAGCAAACTGGGAGCTTCACTGTTTAACATCAGCGAGGAAGGAGTCGGTAGTTTCCCTGTTTAAAATCAGGGAGCTGGTAACTGGGAACTTCACTGTTTGAAATCAGGGAGGAGGGAGCTTCACTGTTTAAAATCAGTGACGAGATAACCGCGAGCTTCACTGGCAGAAATCAGTGAGGGGAGTAACTGGGAGCTTCATTTTTTGAATCCAGGGAAGAGAGGGTTCACTGTTTAAAATCAGTTAGGAGGTAACCAGGAACTTTGCTGTTTGAAACCAAGGAAGAGGGAGCCGTGAGATTCCCTGGCTAAAAACAGGGAGGAGGGAGCCATGAACTTCACTGTCTGAAATCAGGGAGGCGGGAGCTTCACGGTTTAAAATCAGCGAGGAGGGAGTTGGGGGTTTCACTGTTTAAAATCAGCAAGGAGGGAGTCGGGCGTTTCACTGTTTGAAATCAGGGAGCAGGGAGCCGGAAGCTTCACTGGCTAAAATCAGCGAGGAGGGAGCCACGAGCTTCACTGTTTAAAATCAGCGAGGGGGGAGCCAGGAGCTCCACTGACTGAAATCAGGGAGGAGGGAGCTTCATTTTTTAAAATCAATGAGGTGGTAACCGAGAGCTTCACTCTTTGAAACCAGGGAGGAGGAAGCCAGGGGCTTTCCTGGATGATATCAAGGAGGAGGGAGCCAGGAGCTTCACTGTCTGACATCAGAGAGGAGGGAGCATCACTGTTTAAAATCAGCAATGGGGAAGCTGGGAGCTTCACTGTTTAAAAACAGCGAGGAGATAACTGGGATCTTCAGTGTTTCAAATCAGGGAGGTGGGAGCCTGGAGCTTCACTGGCTGAAATCAGCGAGGGGGATAACTGGGAGCTTCATTGTTTGAAACCAGGGAGGAGGGAGCTTCACTATTTAAAATCAGCGAGGGGGTAACTGGGAGCTTTGCTGTTTGAAACCAGGGAGGAGGAAGCCAGGAACTTCACTGTCTGAAATCAGGGAGGCGGGAGCTTCACTGTTTAAAATCAGCAAGGGGGAAGCCACGAGCTTCACTGTTTAAAATCAGTGAGGAGGGAGTCGGGCGTTTCACTGTTTGAAATCAGGGAGGAGGGAAAAGAAGCTTCACTGGCTAAAATCAGCGAGGAGGGAGCCACGAGCTTCACTGTTGAAAATCAGCGAGGGGGGAGCCAGGAGCTCCACTGACTGAAATCAGGGAGGAGGGAGCTTCATTTTTTAAAATCAATGAGATGGTAACCGGGAGCTTCACTGTTTGAAACCAGGGAGGAGGGAGCCAGGGGCTTTCCTGGATGAAATCAAGGAGGAGGGAGCCAGGAGATTCACTGTCTGACATCAGAGAGCAGGGAGCATCACTGTTTAAAATCAGCAATGGGGAAGCTGGGAGCTTCATTTTTTAAAAACAGCGAGGAGATAACTGGGACCTTCAGTGTTTCAAATCAGAGAGGTGGGAGCCTGGAGCTTCACTGGCTGAAATCAGAGAGGGGGATAACTGGGAGCTTCATTGTTTGAAACCAGGGAGGAGGGAGCTTCACTATTTAAAATCAGGGAGCCGGGATCAAGGAGCTTCACTGGCTGAAATCAGGGAGGAGGGAGTTTCACTGTTTAAAATCAGCGAGGAGGTAACTGGCAGCTTCCCTGTTTAAAATCAGCAAGGGGGTAACTGGGAGCTTCATTGTTTGAAACCAGGGAGGAGGGAGAAAGGAACTTCACTGGCTGAAATCAGGGAGGAGGAAGCCAGGAGCTCCATTGTCTGAAATCAGGGAGTAGGGTGCTTCACTGTTTAAAATCAGCGAGGAGGTAACTGGGACCTTCATTGTTTAAAATCAACGAGGAGGAAGTCAGACGTTTCACTGTTTAAAATCAAAAAAGAGTGAGTCAGGCATTTCACTGTTTAACATCAGCAAGGAGGGAGTTGGGATCATCACTGTGTAAAATCAGCGAGGAGGGAGTTGGGAACTTTACTGTTTAAAATCAGTGAGGAGGGAGTCAGGAGTTTCACTGTTTAAAATCAGCGAGGAGGGAGTCGGGGGTTTCACTGTTTAAATCAGCGAGGAGGGAGTCAGAGGTTCCACTGTTTTAAAATCAATAAGGAGGGAGTCAGTCATTTCACTGTTTAACATCGGCAAGGAGGGAATCAGGAGCTTCACTGTTTAAAATCAGCAAGGAGGGAGTCGGGAACTTTACTGTTTAAAATCAGTGAGGAAGGAGTTGGGAGCTTAACTGTTTAAAATCAGCAAGGAGGTAACTGGAAGCTTCACTGTTTTAAATCAGGGAGGTGGGAGCTTCACTGTTTAAAATCAGTGAGGCGGTAACTGGGAGCTTTACTGTTTGAAACCAGGGAGGAGGGAGCCGGGATCTTCACTGGCTGAAATCACCGAGGGGGGAGAAAGGAGCTCAACTGTCTGAAATTCGGGAATAGGGAGCTTCACTGTTTAAAATCAGTGAGCAGGTCACCAGGAACTACATTATTTAAAATCAGCAAGGAGGTAACTGGGCGCTTTACTCTTTCAAACCAGGGAGGAGGGAGCCAGGAGCTTCACTGGCTGAAATCAGGGAGGAGGAAGCCAGGAACTCCATTGTCTGAAATCAGGGAGAAGGGTGCTTCACTGTTTAAAATCAGCGAGGAAGTAACCGGGACATTCATTGTTTAAAAGCAGCGAGGAGGGAGTCGAAGTTTTACTGTTTAAAATCACTGAGGGGGGAGTCGGGAGTTTCACTGTTTAAAATCAGGGAACTGGTAACTGGGAGCTCAACTTTTTGAAATCAGGGAGGAGGGAGCTTCACTGTTTAAAATCAACGAGGAGATAACTGGGACCTTCAGTGTTTCAAATCAGGGAGGAGGGAGCCTGGAGCTTCACTGGCTGAAATCAGCGAGCGGGATAACTGGGAGCTTCATTGTTTGAAACCAGGGAGGAGGGAGCTTCACTATTTAAAATCAGCGAGGGGGTAACTGGCAGCTTTGCTGTTTGAAACCAGGGAGGAGGAAGCCAGGAACTTCACTGTCTGAAATCAGGGAGGCGGGAGCTTCACTGTTTAAAATCAGCGAGGAGGGAGTCGGACGTTTCACTATTTGAAATCAAGGAGGAGGGAGCCAGGTGCTTCACTGTCTGACATCAGAGAGGAGGGAGCTTCACTGTTTAAATTCAGCAATGGGGAAGCCACGAGCTTCACTGTTTAAAATCAGTGAGGAGGACGTCGGAAGTTTCACAGTTTAAAATCTATAAGGAGGGAGTCAGGAGTTTTACTGTTTAACATCAGCAAGGAGGGAGTCGGGAACTTTGCTGTTTAAAGTCAGTGCGGACGGAGTGAGGCGTTTCATTGTTTGCAATCAGTGAGGTGGTAACTGTGAGCTTCACAGTTAAAAATCAGCGAGGGCGGAGTCGGGAGTTTCACTGTTTAAAATCAGCAAGGAGGGAGTCGGAAGTTTCACTGTTTAAAATCAGCAAGGAGGGACTTGGAGGTTTCACTGTTTAAAATCAGCGAGGTGGGAGTCAGGAATTTCACTGTTTAAAATCAGCGAGGAGCTAACTGGGAGCTTCACTGTTTAACATCAGCGAGGAAGGAGTCGGGAGATTCACTGTTTAAAATCAGGGAGCTGGTAACTGGGAACTTCACTGTTTAAAATCAGGGAGGAGGGAGCTTCACTGTTTAAAATCAGCGACGAGATAACCGCGAGCTTCACTGGCAGAAATCAGCGACGGGGTTAACTGCGAGCTTCATTGTTTGAAACCAGGGAAGAGGGGGTTCACTGTTTAAAATCAGTGAGGAGGTAACCAGGAACTTTGCTGTTTGAAACCAAGGAAGACGGAGCCGTGAGCTTCCCTGGCTCAAAACAGGGAGGAGGGAGCCAGGAACTTCACTGCCTGAAATCAGGGAGGCGGGAGCTTCACGGTTTAAAATCAGCGAGGAGGGAGTTGGGGGTTTCACTGTTTAAAATCAGCAAGGAGGGAGTCGGGCGTTTCACTGTTTGAAATCAGGGAGCAGGGCGCCGGAAGCTTCACTGGCTAAAATCAGTGAGGAGGGAGCCACGAGCTTCACTGTTTAAAATCAGCGAGGGTGGAGCCAGGAGCTCCACTGACTGAAATCAGGGAGGAGGGAGCTTCATTTTTTAAAATCAATGAGGTGGTAACCGGGAGCTTCAGTGTTTGAAACCAGGGAGGAGGGAGCCAGGGGCTTGACTGGATGAAATCAAGGAGGAGGGAGCCAGGAGATTCACTGTCTGACATCAGAGAGGAGGGAGCATCACTGTTTAAAATCAGCAATGGGGAAGCTGGGAGCTTCACTGTTTAAAATCAGTGAGGAGGGCATCGGAGGTTTCACAGTTTAAAATCAATAAGGAGGGAGTCTGCATTTCACTGTTTAATAACAGCAAGGAGGGAGTCGGAATCTACGCTGTTTAAAATCAGTGCGGAGGGAGTCAGGCGTTTCACTCTTTAAAATCAGCGAGGAGGTAGTTGAGAGTTTCACTGTTTAAAATCAGCGAGGATGTAACTGGGAGCTTCACTGTTTGAAATCAGGGAGGAGGAGCCGGGAGCTTCACTGTTTAAACTCAGGGAGCTGGGATCAAGGAGCTTCACTGGCTGAAATCAGGGAGGAGGGAGTTTCACTGTTTAAAATCAGTGAGGAGGTAACTGGGAGCATCACTGTTTAAAATCAGTGAGGATGTAACTGGCAGCTTCCCTGTTTAAAATCAGCAAGGGGGTAACTGGGAGCTTCATTGTTTGAAACCAGGGAGGAGGGAGCCAGGAGCTTCACTGGCTGAAATCAGAGAGGATGAAGGCAGGAGCTCCATTGTCTGAAATCAGGGAGTAGGGTGCTTCACTGTTTAAAATCAGCGAGGAGGTAACTGGGACCTTCATTGCTTGAAATCAGCGAGGAGGAAGTCAGATGTTTCACTGTTTAAAATCAAAAAAGAGTGAGTCAGGCATTTCAATGTTTAACATCTGCAAGGAGGGAGTTGGGATCATCACTGTGCAAAATCAGCGAGGTGGGAGTTGGGAACTTTACTGTTTAAAATCAGTGAGGAGGGAGTCAGGGATTTCACTGTTTAAATCAGCGAGGAGAGAGTCAGAGGTTTCACTGTTTTAAAATCAATAAGGAGGGAGTCAGTCATTTCACTGTTTAACATCGGCAAGGAGGGAATCAGGAGCGTCACTGTTTAAAATCAGCGAGGAGGGAGTCGGGGGTTTCACTGTTTAAATCAGCGAGGAGGGAGTCGGGAACATTACTGTTTAAAATCAGTGAGGAAGGAGTTGGGAGCTTAACTGTTTAAAATCAGCAGGGAGGGAAATGGGAGTTTCACAGTTTAAATCAGCAAGGACTGATTCCAGAGCTTCACTGGCTGAAATCAGCAAGGAGGTAACTGGAAGCTTCACTGTTTTAAATCAGGGAGGTGGGAGCTTCACTGTTTAAAATCAGTGAGGAGGTAACTGGGAGCTTTACTGTTTGAAACCAGGGAGGAGGGAGCCGGGAGCTTCACTGGCTGAAATCACCGAGGGGGGAGCAAGGTGCTCAATTGTCTGAAATTCGGGAATAGGGCACTTCACTGTTTAAAACCAGTGAGCAGGTCACCAGGAACTTCATTGTTTAAAATCAGCGAGGAGGTAACTGGGCGCTTTACTTTTTCAAACCAGGGAGGAGGGAGCCAGGAGCTTCACTGGCTGAAATCAGGGAGGAGGAAGTTAGGAGCTCCATTGTCTGAAATCAGGGAGAATGGTGCTTCACTGTTCAAAATCAGCGAGGAAGTAATCGGGACATTCATTCTTTAAAATCAGGGAGGAGGGAGTCGAAGTTTTATTGTTTAGAATCAGTGAGGGGGGAGTCGGGAGTTTCACTGTTTAAAATCAGGGAGCTGGTAACTGGGAGCTTCACTGCTTGAGATCAGGGTGGAGGTAGCTGCACTGTTTAAAATCAGCGAGGAGATAACTGGGACTTTCAGTGTTTCAAATCAGGGAGGAGGGAACCTGGAGCTTCACTGGCTGAAATCAGCGAGCTGGATAACTGGGAGCTTCATTGTTTGAAACCAGGGAGGAGGGAGCTTCACTATTTAAAATCAGCGAGGGGGTAACTGGGAGATTTCCTGTTTGAAACCAGGGAGGAGGAAGCCAGGAACTTCACTGTCTGAAATCAGGGAGGCAGAAGCTTCACTGTTTAAAATCAGCGAGAAGGGAGTCGGACGTTTCACTATTTGAAATCAAGGAGGAGGGAGCCAGGAGCTTCACTGTCTGACATCAGAGAGGAGGGAGATTCACTGTTTAAATTCAGCAAGGGGGAAGCCAAGAGCTTCACTGTTTAAAATCAGTGAGGAGGACGTCGGAAGTTTCACAGTTTAAAATCTATAAGGAGGGAGTCAGGAGTTTTACTGTTTAACATCAACAAGGAGGGAGTCGGGAACTTTGCTGTTTAAAGTCAGTGCGGACAGAGTGAGGCTTTTCATTGTTTGAAATCAGTGAGGTGGTAACTGTGAGCTTCACAGTTAAAAGTCAGCGAGGGGGGAGTCGGGAGTTTCACTGTTTAAAATCTGCAAGGAGGGAGTCGGAAGTTTCACTGTTTAAAATCAGGAAGGAGGGAGTCGGAGGTTTCACTGTTTAAAATCAGGAAGGAGGGAGTCGGAAGTTTCACTGTTTAACATCAGCAAGGAGGGAGTTGGAAGTTTCACTGTTTAAGATCAGCGAGGAGGGATTCGGGAGTTTCACTGTTTAAAATCAGCGAGGAGCTAACTGGGAGCTTCACTGTTTAACATCAGCAAGGAAGGATTCGGGAGTTTCACTGTTTAAAATCAGGGAGCTGGTAACTGGGAACTTCACTGATTGAAATCAGGGAGGAGGGAGCTTCACTGTTTAAAATCAGTGACGAGATAACCGCGAGCTTCACTGGCAGAAATCAGCGAGGGGGGTAACTGGGAGCTTCATTGTTTGAAACCAGGGAGGAGGGGGTTCACTGTTTTAAATAAGTGAGGAGGTAACCAGGAACTTTGCTGTTTTAACCAAGGAAGAGGGAGCCGTGAGCTTCCCTGGCTAAAAACAGGGAGGAGGGAGCCAGGAACTTCACTGACTGAAATCAGGGAGGCGGGAGCTTCACGGTTTAAAATCAGCGAGGAGGGAGTTGGGTTTTTCACTGTTTAAAATCAGCGAGGAGGGAGTCGGGCTTTTCACTGTTTGAATCAGGGAGGAGGGAGCTGGAAGCTTCACTGGCTAAAATCAGCGAGGAGGGAGCCCCGTGCTTCCCTGTTTAAAATCAGCGAGGGGGGAGCCACGAGCTACACTGACTGAAATCAGGGAGGAGGGAGCTTCATTTTTTAAAATCAATGAGATGGTAACCGGGAGCTTCCCTGTTTGATACCAGGGAGGAGGGAGCCAGGGGCTTTCCTGGATGAAATCAAGGAGGAGGGAGCCAGGAGCTTCACTGACTGACATCAGAGAGGAGGGAGCATCACTGTTTAAAATCAGCAATGGGGAAGCTGGGAGCTTCACTGTTTAAAATCAGTGAGGAGGGCATCGGAGGTTTCACAGTTTAAAATCAATAAGGAGGGAGTCAGGCGTGTCACTGTTTAACATCAGCAAGGAGGGAGTCGGAAACTTCACTGTTTAAAATCATGTGGAGGGAGTAAGGCGTTTCAATTTTTAAAATCAGCGAGGAGGTAGTTGAAAGTTTCACTGTTTAAAACTAGTGAGGAGGTCACCGGGAGCTTCATTGTTTGAAACCAGGGAGGAGGGAGCCAGGAGCTTCACTGGCTAAAATCAGGGAGGAGGAAGCCAGGAGCTCCATTGTCTGAAATCAGGGAGGAGGGTGCTTCACTGTTTAAAATCAGCGAGGAAGTAACCGGGACCTTCATTGTTTAAAATCAACGAGGAGGAAGTCAGACGTTTCACTGTTTAAAATCAAAAAAGAGTGAGTCAGGCATTTCACTGTTTAACATCAGCAAGGAGGGAGTTGGGATCATCACTGTGTAAAATCAGCGAGGAGGGAGTTGGGAACTTTACTGTTTAAAATCAGTGAGGAGGGAGTCAGGAGTTTCACTGTTTAAAATCAGAGAGGAGGGAGTCGGGGGGTTCACTGTTTAAATCAGCGAGGAGGGAGTCAGAGGTTTCACTGTTTTAAAATCAATAAGGAGGGAGTCAGTCATTTCACTGTTTAACATCAGCAAGGAGGGAGTTCGGATCATCACTGCGTAAAATCAGCGAGGAGGGAGTTGGGAACTTTACTGTTTAAAATCAGTGAGGGAGTCGGGAGTTTCACTGTTTAAAATCAGCGAGGAGGGAGTCAGAGGTTTCACTGTTTTAAAATCAGTGAGGAGGGAGTCAGGCGTTTCACTGTTTAACATCGGCAAGGAGGGAGTCGGGAGCTTCACTGTTTAAAATCAGTGAGGAAGAAGTTGGGAGCTGCACTGTTTAAAATCAGCAAGGAGGGAAATGGTAGTTTTACTGTTTAAATCAGCAAGGAGTGATTCCGGAGCATCACTCGCTGAAATCAGCAAGGAGGTAACTGGAAGCTTCACCGTTTTAAATCAGGGAGGTGGGAGCTTCACTGTTTAAAATCAGTGAGGAGATAACTGGGAGCTTTACTGTTTGAAACCAGGGAGGAGGGAGCCGGGATCTTCACTGGCTGAAATCACCGAGGGGGGAGCAAGGAGCTCAACTGTCTGAATCCGGGAATAGTGATCTTCATTGTTTAAAATCAGTGAGGAGGTAAACGGGAGCTTCACTGTTTCAAACATGGGACGAGGGAGCCAGGAGCTTCACTGGCTGAAATCACGGCGGAGGGAGATGGAGCTTCACTGACTGACATCAGAGAGGAGGGAGTTTCACTGTTTAAAATCAGCGAGAGGGGAGCTGGGAGCTTCACGGTTAAAAATCAGCAATGGAGAAGTCGGGAATTTCACTGTTTAAAATCAGCGAGGAGGGAGTCAGGAGTTTCACTGTTTAAAATCAGTGAGGAGGGAGTCAGGAGTTTCACTGTTTAAAATCAGTGAGGAGGTATCTGAGAGCTTCGCTGATTGAAATCAGGGAGAAGGGAGCTTCACTGTTTAAAACTAGTGAGGAGTTCAGCGGGAGCTTTACTGTTTGAAACCAGGGAGGAGGGAGCCAGGAGCTTCACTGGCTAAAATCAGGGAGGAGGAAGCCAGGAGCTCCATTGTCTGAAATCAGGGAGGAGGGTGCTTCACTGTTTAAAATCAGCAAGGAGGTAACTGGGACCTTCATTGTTTAAAATCAACGAGGAGGAAGTCAGACGTTTCACTGTTTAAAATCAAAAAAAAGTGAGTCAGGCATTTCACTGTTTAACATCAGCAAGGAGGGAGTTGGGATCATCACTGTGTAAAATCAGCGAGGAGGGAGTTGGGAACTTTACTGTTTAAAATCAGTGAGGAGGGAGTCAGGAGTTTCACTGTTTAAAATCAGAGAGGAGGGAGTCGGGGGTTTCACTGTTTAAATCAGCGAGGAGGGAGTCAGAGGTTTCACTGTTTTAAAATCAATAAGGAGGGAGTCAGTCATTTCACTGTTTAAAATCGGCAAGGAGGGAGTCGGGATCATTACTATTTAAAATGAGTGGGGAAGTAGTTGGGAGCTTAACTGTTTAAAATCAGCAAGGAGGGAAATGGGATTTTCACTGTTTAAATCAGCAAGGAGTGATTCCAGAGCATCACTGGCTGAAATCAGCGAGGAGGTAACTGGAAGCTTCACTGTTTTAAATCAGGGAGGTGGGAGCTTCACTGTTTAAAATCAGTGAGGAGGTAACTGGTAGCTTTATTGTTTGAAACCAGGGAGGAGGGATTTGGGATCTTCACTGGCTGAAATCACTGAGGGGGGAGCAAGGAGCTCAACTGTCTGAAACTCGGGAATAGGTTGTTTCACTGTTTAAAACCAGTGAGCAGGTCACCAGGAACTTCATTGTTTAAAATCAGTGAGGAGGTAACTGGGCGCTTTACTCTTTCAAACCAGGGAGGAGGGAGCCGTGATCTTCCCTGGCTAAAAACAGGGAGGAGGGAGCCAGGAACTTCACTGTCTGAAATCTGGGAGGCGGAAGCTTCACGGTTTAGCGAAGAGGGAGTTGGGGGTTTCACTGTTTAAAATCAGCGAGGAGGGAGTCGGGCGTTTCACCGTTTGAAATCAGGGAGGAGGGAGCCGGAAGCTTCACCGGCTAATATCAGCGAGGAGGCAGCCACGAGCTTCAGTGTTTAAAATCAGCAAGGGGGGAGCCAGGAGCTCCACTGACTGAAATCAGGGAGGAGGGAGCTTCATTTTTTAAAATCAATGAGGAGGTAACCGGGAGCTTCAGTGTTTGAAACCAGGGAGGACGGAGTCAGGGGCTTTCCTGGATGAAATCAAGGAGGAGGGAGCCAGGAGATTCACTGTCTGACATCAGAGAGAATGGAGCATCACTGTTTAAAATCAGGAATGGGGAAGCTGGGAGCTTCACTGTTTAAAATCAGTGTGGAGGGCATCGGAGGTTTCACAGCCTAAAATCAATAAGGAGGGAGTCAGGCGTTTCACTGTTTAACATCAGCAAGGAGGGAGTCGGAAACGTCGTTGTTTAAAATCATGCGGAGGGAGTCAGGCGTTTCACTGTTTAAAATCAGCGAGGAGGTAGTCGAGAGTTTCACTGTTTAAAATCAGCGAGGATGTAACTGGGAGCTTCTCTGTTTGAAATCAGGGAGGAGGAGCTGGGAGCTTCGCTGTTTAAAATCAGGGAGCCGGGATCAAGGAGCTTCACTGGCTAAAATCAGGGAGGAGGGAGCTTCACTGTTTAAAATCAGCGAGGAGGTAACTGGGACCTTCACTGTTTAAAATCAGCGAGGAGGGAGTCAGAAGTTTCACCTTTTAAAATCAATAAGGAGTGAGTCAGGCATTTCACTGTTTGTAATCATGGAGGAGGGAGCCGGGAGCTTCACTGGCTGCAATCAGCGGGTGGGGAAGCCAGGAGCTCCACTGTCTGAAATCAGGGAGGAGGGAGCTTCACTGTTTATGTTTAACGTGGAGGTAACTGGGAGCTTCATTGTTTGAAACCAGGGAGGAGGGAGCCAGAAGCTTCACAGGCTGAAATCAAGGAGGAGGGAGGCAGGAGCTTCACTGTCTGATATCAGAGAGGAGGGAGCTTCACTATTTAAAATCAGCAAGCGGGGAGCCAGGAACTTCACTGTTTAAAATCAGCGAGGAGGGAGTCGGGGGTTTCACTGTTTAATTCAGCAAGGATGGAGTCAGAGGTTTCACTGTTTTAAAATCAATAAGGAGGGAGTCAGTCATTTCACTGTTTAACATCGGCAAGGAGGGAATCAGGAGCTTCACTGTTTAAAATCAGCAAGGAGGGAGTCGGGAACATTACTGTTTAAAAGCAGTGAGGAAGGAGTTGGGAGCTTAACTGTTTAAAATCAGCAACGAGGGAAATTGGAGTTTCACTGTTTAAATCAGCAAGGAATGATTCCGGAGCATCACTGGCTGCAATCAGCGAGGAGGTAACTGGGAGCTTTACTGTTTGAAACCAGGGAGGAGGGAGCCGGTATCTTCACTGGCTGAAATCACCGAGGGGGGAGCAAGGTGCTCAACTGTCTGAAATCCGTGAATAGGGAGCTTCACTGTTTAAAATCAGTGAGGAGGTAAACGGGAGCTTCACTGTTTGAAACCTGGGACGAGGGAGCCAGGAGCTTCAAGGCTGAAATCACGGCGGAGGGAGATGGAGCTTCACTGACTGACATCAGAGAGGAGGGAGTTTCACTGTTTAAAATCAGCAAGGGGGAGCTGGGAGCTTCACGGTTAAAAATCAGTGAGGGGGAGTCGGGAGATTCACTGTTTAAAATCAGCAAGGGGGGAGTCGGGTGTTTCACTGTTTAAATCAGCGAGGAGGGATTTGGGAGTTTCACTGTTTAAAATCAGCAAGTAGGGAGTCAGGAATTTCACTGTTTAAAATCAGCGAGGAAGGAATCGGGAGTTTCACTGTTTAAAATCAGCGAGGATGTAACTGGGAGCTTCACTGTTTGAAATCAGCGAGGAGGTATCTGAGAGCTTTGCAGATTGAAATCAGGGAGAAGGGAGCTTCACTGTTTAAAACCAGTGAGCAGGTCACCGGGAGCATTATTGTTTAATATCAGTGAGGAGGTAACTGGGCGCTTTGAAACCAGGGAGGAGGGAGCCAGGAGCTTCACTGGCTGAAATCAGCAAGGAGGAAGGCAGGAGCTCCATTGTCTGATATCAGGGAGTAGGGTGCTTCACTGTTTAAAATCAACGAGGAAGTAACCGGGACCTTCATTGTTTAAAATCAGGGAGGATGGAGTCGAAGTTTTAATGTTTAAAATCAGTGAGGAAGGAGTCGGGAGTTTCACTGTTTAAAATCAGGGAGCTGATAACTGGGAGCTTCACTGTTTGAAATCAGGGAGGAGGGAGCTTCACTGTTTAAAATCAGCGAGGAGATATCGGGGACCTTCAGTGTTTCAAATCAGGGAGGAGGGAGCCTGGAGCTTCACTGGCTGAAATCAATGAGGTGGATAACTGGGAGCTTCATTGTTTGAAACCAGGGAGGAGGGAGCTTCACCATTTAAAATCAGCGAGGGGGTAACTGGGAGCTTTGCTGTTTGAAACCAGGGAGGAGGAAGCCAGGAACTTCACTGTCTGAAATCAGGGAGGCGGGAGCTTCACTGTCTAAAATCAGCGAGGAGGGAGTCGGGAGTTTCACTATTTGAATTCAGGGAGGAGGGAGTTGGGAGCTTCTCTGGCTAAAATTAGGGAGGCGGGAGCCACGAGCTTCACTGTTTGAAATCAGCGAGGATCTAACTGGGAGCTTCACTGTTTAACATCAGCGAGGAAGGAGTCGGGAGTTTCACTGTTTAAAATCAGGGAGCTGGTAACTGGGAACTTCACTGTTTGAAATCAGGGAGGAGGGAGCTTCACTGTTTAAAATCAGCGAGGAGATACCCGGGAGCTTCACTGGCAGAAATCAACGAGGGGGTAACTGGGATCTTCATTGTTTGAAACCAGGGAGGAGGGGGTTCACTGTTTAAAATCAGTGAGATGGTAACCAGGAACTTTGCTGTTTGAAACCAAGGAGGAGGGAGCTGGGAGCTTCCCTGGCTGAAAACAGGGAGGATGGAGCCAGGAACTTCATTGTCTGAAATCAGGGAGGTGGGAGCTTCACGGTTTAAAATCAGCGAGGAGGGAGTTGGGGGTTTCACATTTTAAAATCAGCGAGGAGGGAGTCGGGCGTTTCACTGTTTGAAATCAGGGAGGAGGGAGCCACGAGCTTCACTGGCTAAAATCAGCAAGGAGGGAGCCAGGAGCTCCACTGACTGAAATCAGGGAGGAGGGAGCTTCATTTTTTAAAATCAATGAGGAGGTAACCGGGAGCTTCATTGTTTGAAACCAGGGAGGAGGGAGCCAGGGGCTTTCCTGGCTGAAATCAAGGAGGAGGGAGCCAGGAGCTTCACAGTCTCACATCAGAGAGGAGGTAGCATCACTGTTTAAAATCAGCAAGGTGTGAGTCGGGAACTTTATTGTTTAAAATCAGTGAGGAAGGAGTT
Source organism: Carcharodon carcharias (assembly GCF_017639515.1). Taxonomy (NCBI): domain Eukaryota; kingdom Metazoa; phylum Chordata; class Chondrichthyes; order Lamniformes; family Lamnidae; genus Carcharodon; species Carcharodon carcharias. Next base: position 168,996,930 of record NC_054468.1, read on the forward strand.
GGGAGCTTAACTGTTTAAAATCAGCGAGGAGGGAATTGGGAGTATCAATGTTTAAATCAGCAAGGACTGATTCCAGAGCTTCACTGGCTGAAATCAGCGAGGATGTAACTGGAAGCTTCACTGTTTTAAATCAGGGAGGAGGGAGCTTCACTGTTTAAAATCAGTGAGGAGGTAACTGGGAGCTTTACTGTTTGAAACCAGGGAGGAGGGAGCCGGGATCTTCACTGGCTGCTATCACCAAGGGGGGAGCAAGGAGCTCAACTGTCTGAAATCCGTGAATAGGGAGCTTCACTGTTTAAAATGAGTGAGGAGGTAAACGGGAGCTTCACTGTTTGAAACCTGGGACGAGGGAGCCAGGATCTTCAAGGCTGAAATCACGGCGGAGGGAGATGGAGCTTCACTGACTGACATCAGAGAGGAGGGAGTTTCACTGTTTAAAATCAGCAAGGGGGAGCTGGGAGCTTCACGGTTAAAAATCAGTGAGGGGGAGTCGGGAGATTCACTGTTTAAAATCAGCAAGGGGGGAGTCGGGTGTTTCACTGTTTAAATCAGCGAGGAGGGATTTGGGAGTTTCACTGTTTAAAATCAGCAAGTAGGGAGTCAGGAATTTCACTGTTTAAAATCAGCGAGGAAGGAATCGGGAGTTTCACTGTTTAAAATCAGCGAGGATGTAACTGGGAGCTTCACTGTTTGAAATCAGCGAGGAGGTATCTGAGAGCTTTGCAGATTGAAATCAGGGAGAAGGGAGCTTCACTGTTTAAAACCAGTGAGCAGGTCACCGGGAGCATTATTGTTTAATATCAGTGAGGAGGTAACTGGGCGCTTTGAAACCAGGGAGGAGGGAGCCAGGAGCTTCACTGGCTGAAATCAGCAAGGAGGAAGGCAGGAGCTCCATTGTCTGATATCAGGGAGTAGGGTGCTTCACTGTTTAAAATCAACGAGGAAGTAACCGGGACCTTCATTGTTTAAAATCAGGGAGGAGGGAGTCGAAGTTTTACTGTTTAAAATCAGTGAGGAAGGAGTCGGGAGTTTCACTGTTTAAAATCAGGGAGCTGATAACTGGGAGCTTCACTGTTTGAAATCAGGGAGGAGGGAGCTTCACTGTTTAAAATCAGCGAGGAGATAACTGGGACCTTCAGTGTTTCAAATCAGGGAGGAGGGAGCCTGGAGCTTCACTGGCTGAAATCAACGAGGGGGATAACTGGGAGCTTCATTGTTTGAAACCAGGGAGGAGGGAGCTTCACTATTTAAAATCAGCGAGGGGGTAACCGGGAGCTTTGCTGTTTGAAACCAGGGAGGAGGAAGCCAGGAACTTCACTGTCTGAAATCAGGTAGGAGGGAGCTTTACTGTTTAAAATCAGCAAGGAGATAACCAGGAGCTTCACTGGCAGAAATCAGCGAGGGGGGTAACTGGGAGCTTCATTGTTTGAAACCAGGGAGGAGGGGGTTCATTGTTTAAAATCAGTGAGGATGTAACCAGGAACTTTGCTGTTTGAAACCAAGGAGGAGGGAGCTGGGAGCTTCCCTGGCTGAAAACAGGGAGGATGGAGCCAGGAACTTCATTGTCTGAAATCAGGGAGGTGGGAGCTTCACGGTTTAAAATCAGCGAGGAGGGAGTTGGGGGTTTCACATTTTAATATCAGCGAGGAGGGAGTCGGGCGTTTCACTGTTTGAAATCAGCGAAGAGGGAGCCACGAGCTTCACTGGCTAAAATCAGCGAGGGGGGAGCCAGGAGCTCCACTGACTGAAATCAGGGAGGAGGGAGCTTCATTTTTTAAAATCAATGAGGAGGTAACCGGGAGCTTCACTGTTTGAAACCAGGGAGGAGGGAGCCAGGGGCTTTCCTGGCTGAAATCAAGGAGGAGGGAGCCAGGAGCTTCACAGTCTCACATCAGAGAGGAGGGAGCATCACTGTTTAAAATCAGCAAGGGGGAAGCTGGGAGCTTCACTGTTTAAAATCTGTGAGGAGGGCATCAGAGGTTTCACAGTTTAAAATCAATAAGGAGGGAGTCAGGCATTTCACTGTTTAACATCAGCAAGAAGGGAGTCGGAAACTTCACTGTTTAAAATCAATGCGGAGGGAGTCAGGCGTTTCACTGTTTAAAATCAGCGAGGAGGTAGTCGAGAGTTTCACTGTTTAACATCAGCGAGGATGTAACTGGGAGCTTCACTGTTTGAAATCAGGGAGGTGGGATCAAGGAGCTTCACTGAGTGAAATCAGGGAGGAGGGAGTTTCACTGTTTAAAATCAGTGAGGAGGTAACCAGGAGTTTCACTGTTTGAAACTAGGGGGAGGGAGCCGGGAGCTTCACTGGCTGAAATTCGGGAGGAGGAAGCTTCCCTGTTTAAAATCAGCAAGGGGGGAGCCAGGAGCTTAACTGTTTAAAATCAGTGAGGAAGGATTCAGGCGTTTCACTATTTAAAATCAGAAAGCAGCGGGTCGTGAGTTTCACTGTTTAAAATCAGTGAGGAGGAGTCGGGATTTTCACTGTTTAAAATCAACGAGGAGTGAGTCGGGAGTTTCACTGTTTAAAATCAGTGAGGAGGGAGTCGGGAGTTTCATTGTTTAATATCAGCGAAGAGGTAACTGGGAGCATCACTGTTTGAAATCTGGGAGTCGGGATTTTCACTGTTTAAAATCAGAAAGGAGGTAACCGGGAGCTTCACTGTTTAAAATCAGTGAGGAGGTAATGGGCGCTTCACTGTTTGAAACCAGGGAGGAGTGATCCAGGAACTTCACTGGCTGAAATCAGGGAGGAGGGAGCCAGGAACTTCACTGTATGAAATCAGAGAGGCGGGAGCTTCACTGTTTTAAATCAGCGAGGAGGGAGTCGGGCATTTCACTGTTTGAAATCAGGGTGGACAGCGCCAGGAGCTTCACTGGCTGAAATCAGGGAGGAGGGAGCCACGAGCTTCACTGTTTAAAATCAGCGAGGGGGGAGGGAGGAGATCCACTGTCTGAAATCAGGGAGGAGGGAGCTTCACTGTTTAAAATCAGTGAGGAGGTAACTGGGAGCTTCACTGTTTGAAACCAGGGAGGATGGAGCCAGGAGCTTCGCTGGTTGAAATCAGGGAGGAGGGAGCCAGGAGCTTCACTGTCTGATGTCAGAGAAGAGGGAAATTCACTGTTTAAAATCAGCAAAGGGGAAGCCGGGAGTTTCACTGTTTAAAATCAGCAAGAAGGGCATCGGAAGTTTCACTGTTTAAAATCAATAAGGAGGAAGTCAGGTGTTTCACTGTTTAACATCAGCAAGGAGGGAGTCTGGAACATCAATGTTTAAAATCAGTGCGGAGGGAGTCAGGCGTTTCACTTTAAAATCAGCAAGGAGGTTACTCGGATCTTCACAGTTTGAATTCAGGGAGGAGGTGCCGGGAGCTTCACTGTTGAAATCAGAGAGGTGGGATCCAGGAGCTTCACTGGCTGAAATCAGGCAGGAGGGAACCAGGAGATTCACTGTCTGAAATCAGGGAGGAGGGAGCTTCCCTGTTTAAAATCAGCAAGGTGGGAGCCAGGAGCTTTGCTGTTTAAAATCAGCAAGTAGGGAGTCGTGAGATTCACTGTTTAAAAGCAGCGAGGAGGGAGTCGGGAGTTTCACTGTTTAAAATCAGCGAGGAGGGAGTCGGGAATTTCAATGTTTAAAATCAGCGAGGATGGAGTCGGGAGTTTCACTGTTTAAAATCAGCGAGGAGGGAGTCGGGAGTTTTGCTGTTTAAAATCAGCGAGGAGGTAACTGGGAGCTTCACTGTTTGAAATCAGGGAGGACGCAGCTTCACTGTTTAAAATCAGCGAAGAGGGAGCTGGGACCATTTCTGCTGCTGAAGAAACTGGGAAAAACAACTGTGATGTCACTGGAAACTAGTAAGTTGCTTGACCAGTAGGTGCTTGGTGTAAGGGACAGTGCATTCATAGCCAGCTCGGGACTCCAGAGTTAAGGGTGATCTGAAAATGAAAAGAATTAAAAATTTAAAATATAATAAATAAGAATAAAATAATTAAAATAAATACCTGAAACACATACCTGTGTGATTAAGAAAAGTATAACTTTTAGTAGCTAGTTGTACTCGCACTTAATAAGCACGGAAAATTATTGCAGACATAGCAGTTATTCCAAGTTAATTAAGAAAGCAATTAAGTAACTAAATAAAATAATTAATACTGGCAGGACAGGTGTTATGTTGCAGCTGCAGAATGTGGTTTTTTGGATGCCAAGGCGAACCAGATCAAACAGAATAAAGTGTATGCAGTTCAAGGAATTTCGGATGAGGATTTTCGCTCTGGAAGCCGAACTAGTGTGCAACATATGGGAGGGGGAGAAAAACCTGGACACATTGTTCCAGGAGACAATCATCAAAATAGGGTAATTTTGGTCAGCGGTGAGGGACAGGATGATGTGAGCATGTACGGTACAAGTGAAGGCACTGATCATACAGGAATGGAGGAGACTCAATCTTTGTAATTGTCAAGCAGGTGTTAGGTGCTCACAGCCTGTGTGGACATAAGTGAGGTTTTCACGGTGTATCAGCAGACTGGCCATGGCACCATGGTACAGGAAACCACTCAAATTGGGGGAGCAATTGGGTGCCATAACACAGGTTCAGGATATCTGCCAGGGCTGGAGAGGAACTTACACTGAGAGGTGGAGGATCCAGTAGTCATGGTGCATGTAGGTACTAATGACATAGGCAAGACAAGGAAGGATATTCTAGATAGTCAGTATGAGGAGCTTGGCACCAAATTAAGAAACAGAACCACAAAAGTAATTATCTTTGGATTATTATCTGAACCACATGCAAATTGGCATAGACCAAATAAGATTTGAGAGATGAATGTGTGGCTCAAAGACTGATGTGAGAGAATTGGTTTCCAGTATGTGGGATACTGGCAGCAGTACGGGAAAAGTGGGAGCTCTACCATTGGGATGGTCTACACCTGAACTATGTTGGGGGCCAGCGTTCTTGTGACCTGTAAAACTAATGAAGTAGAGAGGGTTTTAAACTAAATAGTGGGGACAAGGGATCAAATGTGGGAAGATGTGATATATCAAAAGAATAGAGACAAAGTAAGAGAGGGAGGTATTAATGTGGGAAATGATAAACAGACCATGACAGGAAGAGACAGAGTACAGAGAGCACAAATCTAAGAGTAAATCAACAGTTAAGGCTAATGGTTACAAAAAGGACAAAAACTTAAGGCTCTGTATCTAACATGTAGCATTAAAAAAAAACAGATGAACTGATAGTGCAAATAGAGGTTTTAAAAAAACTACGATCTAATCGCCATTACAGAGACATGGCTGTTGGGTGGCATAGTTTGGGACCTGAATTTTGAGAGGTATGTGACATTTGGGAAGGATAGAAATTTAGGAAAAGGTGAAGAGGCGCCTCTCTTAATTAAAGACAACATTAGCACAACAGAGGGGGATGACCTAAGTTTAGAAAACTAGGATATAGAAGCAGCTGGGGTAGAGATGAGGGATGTTAAAGGCAAGCAGTCACTAGTGAGCCACTAACAGTTATCATACAGGGGGATATCGAAGAAGAAATAGTGGGAGATTGTCAGAAAGGTACGGCAATTGTCGTGGGGGATATTTATTACCAAAGTATAAGAATTTTCATAGTATTTTTCTGGTTTGTTGTAAAATAGATTTATGGGTGTGAGTGTAAATGGTTCTATCTGTGTGATTCAATTACATTTAGAGTCAGGTAGATTGCAAGCTTGAAATTATCAAAAGAAGCTAGGTGCAGAAATGTACTTGAAATGCTAATGGTTAAATATGGATGCTGGCTTAGCATGTAAGGTGTGAAGGGAATTTACATTTTTAGATAAGGGAAGGGATTGTTTGGATTTCAAAGGGATGTTAGTATGTTTATAAATAGTCAGATAAGCAAGACTAAGGACTGTGTTTATTTTTCCCAAAGGTTGCTAACAAAATGAGAACAAAACATGAGTTTTTATAATATGGGAAAAGTACAGTTCCAAAGACATATGGAACAATGGAATTTACATATTAAACAGGGAGAAAAATACATAAAGCAAAATGAAATGCTATGTTGGGGGCCATGTAAGATCTAACAGGAGTGTGAGAAACAGCTTTGAAGAAGCCTTGAGCCATTTGTGAATAGGTCTGTTGCGTTCAGTAACTACAGTTGGAGAAAGCCATTTGGAATTCCACTGTCATGTGGGTGCTGTGTCAACTTGCTGGTTTTTTTTAAAAATCGAAGATCTATTTTTTGGACTGTTGCCTTAAAGGGGAGGTATAACTAGGAGTCAGGCTAATTAGGAATTTTAAAAGTTGTTACAGTATTAATTAATTGTAGTCTTTTGTATGTGTTTGAAATCTTTTATTTTGTAAATAAATATTCTAATTTAAGCTTTAAAATCTCTGAAGGTCTTAGTGGACTCATTACTTCTAAATTTAGCACACACATCTTTTCATAATAAATACAATTTGCATTACTGTTGTGATAGTGTTGCCAAGTTTCCCTTGTGGATTTAGTTTGCATGGCACACATCATTTGCCATGTCATAACAGTCTTAATCTACATATAGACTTGGAAATCAGATGGGCAAAGGTAGCTTATATGACAAATTCATTGAACGCTTTTGGGATAACTTCTTAGATCAGCACATTCTAGAGCCAATCAGGGAGCAGGCTATACAAGGCCAGGTATTGTGCAACAAGATAGGATTAAGAAAAGACCTGAGAGTGAAGATGCCCCTTGGTAGCAGTGATCATAATATGATTGAATTTTACGAGGTTTGAAGTTTGAGGAAGAAAAGGGTGGGTCCAAGACTAGCATTTTAAACTTAAATAAGGGCAATTATGAGGGCATGAAAGCAGAGTTAGTGAAAGTGAACTGGAAATTTAGGTTAAGGGATAGGTCAATAGAGATGCAGACATTTAAGTGGTTACTTCAGAATACACAGGATAGTTGCATTCCAACGAGAAAGAAACTTTCCAAGGGGAGGACCCACCAATCATCATTAACTGAAAAAGTTAAAGATAGTATAAAACTTAAAGAAAAAGCATATAATTGCACAAAGGTGAGTGCCAGGTCAGAAGGTCAGACAAAATGTAAAAAACAACGAAGAATGTTTAAAAGATTAATACAGAGGGAAAAATTAGATGATGAGAAAAAGCTCGCTAGAAATATAAAGACAGAGATAGTCAGAGTTTCTATAGATATTTGAAAAAGAAGAGAGTTAACAAAGTGAGTACTGGTCCTATAGAAAGTGTGTCTGGGGAATTAATAATGGGAAATAAGGAGATGGCTGATGAATTGAACTATTATTTGGAACCAGTCTTCACTATAGAGGATGCAAGTAACATCCCAGGGATTGCTCTAAATCAGGAATTGGAAGGGAGGGAGGAACCCAATTAGCAAATTGTTGGAATTACGGGTTGACAACTCCCCGGGTCCTGATGGATCTCATCCTAGAGCCTTAAAAGAAGTGACTAGTGAGGTAGTTGATGCATCGGTTTAAATTTTCCAAAAACTAGATTCGGGGAAGGTTCCATTAGTTTGAAAAATAGTGAATGTAACTCATTTATTCAAAAAGGAAGGGAGACAGGAGGTAGAAAGCTATAGGCCAGTTAGTTTAACATCTGTCACAGGGAAAATGTTAGAAGCTATTATTAAAAATGTAATAGCAGGGCACTTAGATGAATACAAGGTAATCAGGCAGAGACAACATGGTTTTGTGAAAGGGAAATCATGTTTAACCAATTTATTTAAGTTCTTTGAAAAATTAACATGCTGTGGATAAATGATGGATGTACTGTACTAAGATTTTCAGAAAGCATTTGATAAATGCCACATCAAAGGTTATTACGAAAAATATAAGCCCATGGTGTAGTGGATAACATATTGGCATGAATAGAGGATTAGCTAGCTAACAAAAAACAGAGGGTAGGCATAAACGGGTCATTTTCTGGTTGGCAGGATGTGATGAGTGGTGTGGCACAGGGATCAGTACTGCGGCCTTAACACTTTACAATTTATATAAATGATTTAGATGAAGGGTTTGAAAGCTAAATTTGCTGATGAAACAAAGTTAAGTAGGAAACTAAGTTATGAAAAAGACTTAAGGAGGCTACAAAAAGATATAGATAGGTTAGGTGATTGGGCAAAGATCTGGCAAATGGGATATAATATGGTAAAATGTAAGGTTGTCCATTTTGACAGGAAAAATAAATAAGATGCATGTTATCCAAATGGTGAGAGATTGCAGAGCTCTGAGATGCTGAGGGGTTTGAGTGTCCTAGTGCACGAATAGCAAAAGGTTAGTATGCCGGTGAAACAGGTAATTAGCAGAGCTAATAGAATGTTATTGTTTATTGCGAGGGGAATTGAATACAAGACTAGGGAGGTTATGCTTCATTTGTACAGGGCATTGGTGAAGCCACACCTGGAGCATGTGTTACAGTATTGGTCATCTTATTTAAGGAAAGATGTAAGTGCTTTGAAAGCAGCTCAGAGAAGGTTTACTAGAATAATGCCTGGAATAGGCGGATTGTCTTATGAAGAAAGGCTGGACAGGCTAGGCTTGAATCCGTTGGAGTTTAGAAGAATAAGAGATGACTTGATTGAAACAAGATCCTGAAGGGTCTTGACAGCGTGGATGTGGAGAGGATGTTTCCTCTTGTGGGAAAATGTAAAACTAGAGGTCAATGTTTAAAAATAAGGGGTCATCCATTTAAGACAAAGATGAGGAAATTTTTTTTCTCTCAGAGGGTTGAGAGACTTTGGAATTCTCTTCTTCAAAACGCTGAGGCAGAGTCTTTGAATATCTTTAAGGCAGAGGTTGATAGAGTCTTGATAAGCAAGGGGGTGAAAGGTTATCAGAGATAGGCAAGAATGTGGAGTTGGGGTTAAAATTTGATCATCCATGATCATATTGAATGGCAGAGCATGCTCAAGGGGCTGAGTGGCCTACTCCTGCTCTTAATTCCTGATTCCTATTTATAAAGTTGTGTGAAGCCTCAGAGTCATGCCGAGTTATAGCCCGATTAAATGCCCCAAGCTCGGCTTGCCTAGCAAACTGGACTGCTTGGTCCAATGTAAGATCATTTTTGGTCTGCAAAAAGTCAAAGGGCTTTTCATCCCAATCTCCCATGACAACGTAATCATGGATTAGCTCATCTTTCAGCACCCCAAATGTGCAAGAACTAGCTGAGCGACATAGGCCGGCTAAGAATAATTCAATCGATTCCCCAGGTCATTGCGACCTCTGGCTAAAACATGCTCATTCTATTATTAAATTTTACTTCAGGCTAAAATAGGTGTCAAAGGCTTTAATAATGGCATTAAAGTCTGTGGTGGGCTCCTATACACACTGCCTTAGAAGAATGTCATCTGCTATTGGACCTATTGCATAAAGAAAGGAACTAACTTGAAGCGTTGACTCTTTATCATGAAGCCCTGACGCTGCTCGGTACTGGAGAAAATGATGTTTCCATAACTCCCACTGCAAGCCTTTCTATGGGCCCTTTATGTAGTCAAATGGGCAGGGTAGGGCAGGGACTGCTCACTAGATACGGTCATCATAACCTCTCTCCAGTGTGCCTCCTTCTACCGCCAAACTTTTTTGAGCTGCTTTCAAAGATTTTTTTCACTCTGTGGTTCCTTCAATAACACCAATGTGACGTTTATATAGCTGTCTCCACAGCTGCCACCATATTCTGCGATTGGGTCCTTCTGTCTTGGACTCTAGGCATGGGATTTGGTTCTTAGACAGACTTTAGTATCTGCTTAACACTTGTTTATTAGTACTATATCTAAACAGGTTACAGAGTAGGCACCTAGCTCCTGGGCATGATTCCAACCTCTCTCCCTCTCGAGAGAGAGAGAGAGAGAGAGAGAGAGAGTGTCTAATAAAAGACTGACTTGTGTCTGTGGTATATCATCATCTATGTTATATATTTGCAAATCCCATCTGTTAACCCCTAATCTACAGGAATAATTGCATTGATATATGGAGGCATTATACTTTTTCTAACAAAAGAAGCATGTTATATTGTTATATTATTTGCAAAGATTTAGGAACTATATTGTTATATGCATGTACACTTAAGCGTCCAGGGTGTAGTAGTTCACACTACTGCATTACAGTTGTGTACCAAACTAACAATATATCATTCTGCAGCACATGGTGAGATCTGAGAAATACATTCAATCACAGAATCACAGTATCTTTACAAAGCAGGAGATAATTCAGCCCATCGACTCTGCACTGGCTCTCTGAAAGAGCATTCCACCTAGTCTCACTCCCCTACCTTATCCCTGAAACCTTGCACATTCTTTATTTTCAGGCAGCAATCCAATTTTCTTTTGAATACCTCAATCAAAACTGCCTCCACCACGTTTTCAGAAAATTTGTTCCAGACTCCAACCACCCTATGGCTGAAAAAGTTTTTCCTCACATCACATTTACTCCTTTTGCCAATTACTTAGAATCCATGCCCTTTAATTCTTGATGCTCTCCTGAGTGGGAACAGTTTCTCACTATTTACCCTGTCCATACCCTCAGGATCTTGAATACCTCTATCATGTCTCCTCTCAGCTTTCTTTTCTCCAAGGAAAAGAGTCCCAACCTCTCCAGTCTATCCTCATAGCTACTCTTTATCCCTGAAATCATCCTTGTGAATCTCCTCTGTACTCCCTCCAATGCCTTCACATTCTTTCTCAAGTATGGGGCCCAGGACTGGACACACTCCACATGAGGCCTAACTAGTGTCAAATACAAGTGCAACATGACCTCCTTCCTCTTGTACTGAATGTCCCTATTAATAAAGCCAAAGATGCTATATGCTTTCTTAACTGTTTTCTCAACACGCCCTGCCATCTTAATGACCTATGTACATATGCAGTGAGGTCCTTCAGTTCCTGCACCTCCTTTAGAGTCTCTCCCTTTATTTTATACTGTCTCACCATATTCTTCAATGTCAGCTGCAGCATTTGTGTCCAAAAGTGTGATTATTTCAAACTTCTGGGAACCAAAAAACTTAACAAGTAGCCAAAGCAAATTTAGGCAAACTGCATAAGACAATGTCAAAGATGCAATATCATACTGCTCCCTTTTCACACTTGCTACAGCATGACTGTAACTATTCCAAAATGAAGTATTAAAATTTCAAAGGAGGACTTTTGGGCCATAGGCATAGAGCTCCATTTTCCCTAGCCAAAAAGTGTTTCCAGTCAAAGTTACACACGGGCAATCTCTTCGTATAAAATGTTATTAAATCCAAACTCGTCCCCTTAATAAGTAATGATTCATTTGTAATACGCAACTCTGGCAATATAAGCTTTTATATCCGTCCTGATCTACTCTACATACAGCAATAGGATTCAGCCATAAACATTGGCTCAACTGTCCCATTATGGTTTATTTTATTTGCATATGTTGTAAAGAATCAGGTCACTTTGCTAATGGTTTATTCAGATTAATTTAGCAGGGAGTTTAAACATCTTGAGCAAAGGTACAAACCATGAGATTTCCATGGTGCATAGCACATACATGTACACTTTCAATTAGAGTCAGTTGGGTAAATTATCTATGGAGGATATCATATGGATCCCCTTGTGTATTGTTAACTGAATCCCATTACAGCAGGTTTCAGAGAGACTGTCACATGCACTTCTTTTATGTGCCCTTTCAAGTAGAAACAGTTAAGTCAAATTAATATAACTTGCTGACTGTGCATACAATAATTAGAGATGACAGCAATAGTATGTTGAGTTTGTGATTTTCCTGTGCTGAAAACCAGTAAGGACTTTATTATAGGTAGTTCCTTCTCGGGACATTACAAAGGTGTTAAACAGCTGAAACACTGAGCAGCGGCAAGGACACCTGCTGAATCTGGCAAATTCCTTCTTTTAAAATGTAGATTGCCTGATTAGGAGGGCCCACACAATGATGCTGGGAGTAACATTGCTGCATACCTGCGATTTTAACTGTTGGCCTGAACAGAGAAGCTATTATGGCCATGAAGAATTAATGGGTTAAAAACTGAATGACTCCAGCAGAGTCCCCACCCAATTCAGTGATGTTTGCTGAAAATTTACACTAATGCTTTCTCAGTCAATTCACCACCTGGTTCTTACCAGCCCTCTTTGTATGGGTTAAGATGGGCAGGGTGGGGGATTGGTGTTTGGGTGTAAAATGGCGACGGAAGGTGGGAGTTGGAGTGCCCATCACCTTTCCACTCTGATGACATTCTAACACCAACGGGGAAGGATGGCCCTCCCTCCCTGAGGCCCATTGCCGCTGGCATTTTACCAATGGCAGGTGGGCCCTCTGCCATGTGGGGGAAACACCAGATAAACCCTGACAGCCTCCCAGCATGCTTGTGTGGGCCCTCCTAATCAGGCATTATGTGGCCCATAGATGACCCCTCCACAGCAACCACAATCCCCCTAACCCCCAGCCCATTGCCTGGGCTGACCTAACTGGCCCTGAGGACCCCAGACCCCACTTATAATTGTGAGGGCAGTATGCTTCCATGACATCATCTCAGTTAGCTACAGCGGTGACAATTGTTCCTGATGGGCTCCTGAGACTGCTGAGCTGTCAGCTTGTCCAATTGGCAAGCAACTCTTTGGGTTGGTGCCCATCCATTGAAGGGACGGGAGCCCACAAGGCAACTAATTAGTTGCTAGATAACCAGCTATGTGCCTGGAGTTCCATAAACGGCTCAGGCAGGATTGCCCGAGGCTTTTGACCTTCTGCTGCTCCGACAAAACTCCGGTCCATTGTCAACAATTCTACTTAACTACAAATAAAAATCCATCTAACAAGAGTTTACTGTGAATTAACAGCCTTATAGTTAAACCTACAGCTTTCTTAAATAAATACAATAAAAGGCACTTAAAGTTTTATCTATTAACCACTAACTTATAACTCTCACTGAGTGAACTGCTGATTACAAACGAGACATTGGACTTGTCTTCCACCTGTTTGCTGCCGCCATTTGCCTCCTGCTGCTTTGCCTCTTTAGAGGAACATAAGAAGATAGGAACAGGAGCAGGCCATTTAGGCTCTTGAGTCTGTTTCGCAAATTAATGAGATCATGGCTGGTGTGTGATCTCCTGATTTCACTCTTAGCTCAATTCAGACATGATTGACCCTTCACATATCTATGCTGACTCTCTTTGATCTAATACTTGTTCAAACTTTCAGTCATTATGTCTCTAATAATATTTCTCAGCAGTTTATATTAAACTGACAGGACTGCAGTATCCTAGATTTGTCCTCCCCCTATCTTAAATAATGGAGTGACATTTGCAATTTTCAGTCTGAGGGCACAATCCCCGAATTGAGAGAGTTATGGGAAAGTATGAAAATTACAGCAGGAATGTCCCCACCTGTTTCTTTTAATATTCTAGGGTGGAAACAATCAGCTCTTGGAGATTTTTCTGCATTAAGTCCCATAATATTTTTGATCACCTTATCTTTTACTTTTATTAAAGAGCATCATTGCTGGATTTACTTTTACATTCCCTGGCGCTGCTTGAATTTTGTTCTCTTCCTTCATTACAAAATTGGTAAAGGTATTCAGTTCACAAGATGGCCATTCCTTATTACCCATTATAGTATCACCTGTATATGTCTTTAATGGATCCATATTCCCTCTTACTCTTTCTCTTAATATATTTATGAAAACATTGAGTATAAGCTTTCCTAACTTTTGCAAGATTTTATTCATACTTCCAATCCCACATAATGGGCAGAATCTTCTGTTCGGTGTGCGGGGCCCACAGCGACACATAAGATAATGCGTGTTGATGTTGGGTGTGTGTCCCGGAGTAACCGCGCAGCATTTCGATCTTCCATTCGGCGGGGCACGCACCAGAGGTGGCTGCACACCCACCGAACTGTCAAAGGCCTGTTAAGGTCCTTAATAAATCAATTTAGATAATTGACAGGGCTGCCTGTCCACCCTTAAGGTTGGTGGGCAGGCAGAGAACCCAGGCGGCCTTCGCATTTTTCATGAAACCTCATCCACGGGCAGGATGAGGTTTCATGAAGAATTTATTAATGAAATAACAAGTTTTATCAAAATTCATAAACATGTTCCAGCTCATGTGACGCTGTCACGTAAGGGGACATGTCTGAATAATTTTATTTTTTCTTTTTTTCAACATTTCATAATGAGATTAATCTCCCTATCTCCCTGAGGCAGCTCCGTGCCTCAGGGAGGTTTCTGCGTTCTTTCGCACATATGCACGAAAGAGTGGAGGCCCCAACTCTCCCTCCTCCCCCCGCCCACACAGGTAGCGCTGAGCGCTTCCGGGTGCGCATCACATTAGGCGGGCCTTAATTGGCCCACCTAAATAAAACGGCAGCCTGCAGCCGATTGTGGGTGGCGATTGGCTCCATGCCCGCTTGCGCCCGCTCCCAACCGGCTCGCCCAATGGGGAGAAAATTCTCCCCAATATCACTGTTCTGCTGGATGTGACAGAACCAACTATACTCTTGATGTAGTTAATAATGTGATCTTAAAATTATGATGTAAAATTATGTAAATTGATTAAAGGTTTTGGCTATGTAGAGAATGTTTCCTCTTGTGGGGAAGAGCATAACTAAAGGGTATCAATATAAGGCAACCACGAAGAAATCTAATCGGGAATTCAGAAGGAACGTTGTTACCCAAAGAATGATAAGAATGTGGAGCTCACTATCACAGGGAGTGGTTCAAGCGAATAGTGTAATTGCCTTTTTAAGAGGAAACTAGACAAGCCAAAAAGAGAAAAGGGAATAGATGGTTACAATGATAGATTTAGATGAGATTGGAGTCGGAGAGGTGACAGACCTGCAAGGAAGCAACCCGGAGCAAAAGAGTATAAATCAGGACACAGGCTTAAGGCCTACACCACTTACCTGGGAGTCGGAGAGGTGGTGGACCTACAAGGAAGCAACCCGGAGTGAGGGAGTATAAATCGAGACCAAGGCTTGAGGCCTACACCACTTATCTGGGAGTCGGAAAGAGTGAAACCAGTCAGCTGCTTGGAGACGGCCTGCGCTGAGTTCGAAAAGAGAGTGGGAAAAAACTAATAGTGACATCACAGGAAAACCATGGGCTGAATTTTACCGTCAATGAGCAGGGGGAGGGGCCCACTCGTAGATGCGTAAAATGAACACCCGATATTATCCCACCCCATTTAAATTTTCAGGAAGGCGAGGGCACAGCAAAATCAGCCATGGGCCTGCCGACCTGTCAATGGCCAATTGAGACCATTGACAGGATCATAAAAACAATTGAAGGACCTGCCCGTCCAACCTTAAGGTTGGCGGGCAGGCCAGGAGCCCAGGTGGCAAATAGAAAAAACATGAAACCTCATCCACTGGTGGGATGAGGTTTCATGTAGGGATTTAAAAAATTTAATAAAGGTTTATTGTAATTAATAAACATGTCCCCTCTCATTGTCACATGAATGGGACATGTTAAGGATTGTTTTTTCTATTTTTGACATTTTTAAAACTGTCAGCGATCATCCTGAGGCAGCACTTAGCCTCGGGGAGATGTGTGCTCTTTTGTGCGCCGGCGTGAAAGAGCGCACCCTCGCTTTTAGGGAATCCCCCCCGCCCACACAGGAAGTGCTTAGCACTTACTACCGGAAATCACGCTGGGCGGGCCTTAATTGGGGATCGGCTCCCCACCCGCCGGAGATTGAGTCAGGCCCACCCACCCAACAGGCAGAAAATTCTGCCCCCATGAGTTCATTGATTTGTAAGAAACTGCTGTTAGGGACTGTCTTTAAATTGTGGAAACTAGAAAAACGCAATGCCTTTAAAGAATTAGTTATGCTTGGATTTAACTGAGGAACACCAGAGGCAGAAATTTCCTCTCAGCGTCCGGGCATGCATCCAACACGCCCGAGCGTGAAATAGGGCATGATGACGTTGGGTGAGCATCCCAACATCATCACGCATTCACACAATGTTTCGGTCGGTGGGCGCATGCAAGAGTTGGTAGCATGCCTGCTGACAATTAAGAGGCCTATTAAAGCCTATTAAAGTATCAATTAATGGGATTTTTCACTGCCTGTCCAACCTTACAGTTCACGGGCAGGTGAATTGGCCAGTCGGGCTTTACATTTTTCAGGAAACCTCATCCAAGGGTGGGATGAGGTTTCCGTGATTAAATAAAAAATATAAAATCTATGCACAGAATTTTTATAACAACCATGCACAGATGACTCATTCTGATGTGTGAACATTTTTCCTGATTTTAAATTCTGTTTTTATTGATTTTAAATTCGTCAGCTTCCTAAGGCAGCTCTCTGCCTTCAGGGAGCTTTCCTTCCGCACTCCCCCACGCCCACGCTGACTTCAACACTTGCCCTCCTCCCACCAACTCTGGCAATCCAGAGTAAAAATAATTAACAGGGGAGAGTTGACTTCAATGGGCAAGAATGGAGCTGGGTCAATTTTACTGGAACCAAAGGTTGGTGGGAAACACCATAGCTGAACAATGGACTAACTTCAAAGCAGAAATGGTTTGGGCACAGTCAAGGTATATTCCCCCAAAAGGGAAAGGTAGGGCAAACAAATCCAGGGCTTCCTGGATGACAAAGGAAATAGAAATTAAGATAAAGAAGAAAAAGTGCACTAATGACAGGTGTCAGGTAGAAAACACAATTGAGAACCAAGCAGAATACAGAAGGTTCAGAGGGGAGTGAAAAAACAAACAAGAGAAGCAAAGTGGCACTATGAAAAAAGACTGGCAGCCAAAAGAATGGGGAATTCCAAAGTCTTTTATCGGCACACAAATAGTAAGAAGGTGATAAAAGGAGGAGTAGGGCCGATTAGGGACCAAAAAGGGGATGTACACATGGAGGCAGCAAGTATGGCTGAGATGTTAAATGTCCTTACCAAGGAAGCAGATCCTACTGAGGTCACAGTGATGGAGGAGGAAACTCTGTCACTAAAAGGGTTTCAAATTAATAAGGAGGAAGTGTTGGATAAACTGTGGGTGCTTAAACCTGAAAAGGCACCAAGGCCGGATGAGATGCATCCAAGGATTTTGAAGGAAGCAAGAATGGAAATTGCAGGGGCACTGGCCATGATCTTTCAATCTTCCCTAGACTCATGGGAGGTGCCAGAGGACTGGAGAACTGTAAACATTACACCCTTGCTCAAAAAAGGTTGTAAGGATAAGCCCAGCAATTACAGACCAGTCAATTTAACTTCAGTGGTGGAGAAGCTTCTAGGGAAAATTATTTGGTATAGAATCAGTAGTCACATGGAAAAATGTGGGTTGATTATGAAAAGCCAGCATGAATTTAAAAAGGAGAAATCATGTTTAACTTACTTGATGGAGTGTTTTGAAGAGGTAAGAGAGGGTAGATGAGGGTAATGCTGTTGACGTGGTGTACATGAAGTTTCAAAAGACATTTGATACACAAATTCCACACAACAGACTTGTGAGAAAAGTTATAGCTCATGGCATAAAATGGACAGTCATAACGTGGATACGAAATTAGCTGATTAATTGGAAACAGCGGGTAATGGTCAATCGATATTTTTCAGGCTGGAGGAAGGTTCATAGTGGAGTTCCCCAGGGGTCGATATTGGGACCCTTGCTTTTCCTGAATATATTAATGATCTAGATCTTGGTGTGCAGGGGACAATTTCAAAGTTTGCGGCTGACATGGAATTTGGAAGCAATGTAAATTGTGAGGAGGACAGTTTGGAACTTCAAAAGGCCATAGTCCAGTCGGTGGAGTGGGCAGATAGGTGGTAGATAAAGTTCAGTGCAGAGAAGTGGAAGGTGATGCATTTTGGTAGGAAGAACATGGAGAGGCAGTATAAAGTAAGGGGCACAATCCTTAATTGTATGCAGGAGCAGAGGGAGCTGGGTGCACATGTGCATAGATCATTGAAGGCGGAAGGATGGGTGGAGAGAGCCATTAATAAAGCATATTGTATCCTAGGCTTTATTAATAGGGGCATAGAGTACAAGAGCAGGGAGGTTATGACAAGCTTATTTAAGACACTAGTTAGACCTCAGCTGAAGTAATGTGTGCAGTTCTGGGCACCACACTATACGAAGGATGTGAACACATTGGAGAGAATGCAAGAGAGGCTTACAAGAATGGTTCCAGGGATGGGAATCTTCAGTTACTAAGATAGATTGAAGAATTTGGGACTGTTCTCCTTGGAGAGAAGGCTAAGAGGAAATTTGACGGGGGGGTTAAAAATCACAAGGGGGCTGGAAAGAGTAGATAGGGAGAAACTGTTCCCACTCGTAAAAGGATCAAGAACAAGAGGTCACAGATTTAAAGTGATTTGCAAAGGAAACAAATGTGATGTGAGAAAAAGCTTTTTCATACAGCGAGTGGTTCGGGTCTGGAATGCACTGCCTGGAAGTATGGCATTCGAAGCATTCAGGAGGCACTAGATGATTATTTAATTAGAAACAATGTGCAGGGTTATGGGGAAAAGGAAGGAGAATAGCACATTTGGAGAGCCAGTGGAGACACAATGGGCCGAATGGCCGCCTTCTGCACCATAACAATTCTGTGATTCTGTGAGAAAAGATGGGAGGAGTGGAGCATAAACACTGGCATGAACTGGTTGGACCGAATGTGCCGGTTATCCTATGTAATCTTTAGTATCTATAGCACAGTTGTGCATCATGAGCTGGCTCCCTCCATTATAGGGCATTTGCTAAATGTGCATCACACATCATAACGTAGCCCAAAGAACCTGGTGTGCTAAAGCCTTTGCACCAATTGTCAATTATGGCTGCTAATTCTCAAATTAGGGTAAGCGCTCATAACATAGTTCAAGCACCTGAACGTAGGCTAATGCCAACTTAAAGCAGGTTCGATGGAAGACGCTTTTTCACCTTCAGGTGAGTTGCTCTTAAAGATATTTCTGCCTTGGATGCATTGGCAGGCAGCCACAAAACGTGGTCAAAATTGCACTAGTTTTCCAATTTGATTTTATGGTTCAAGTTACCACTCAAATTCATCTGCCTAATCATAAATCTGTAATCTTCCAAGAATTGAATAGTTTTAGAACATAATTGTTTTATTTTGCATTAAAAATGCTTCTTGTTATATTTAAGAGAAGTAGCCTGGGGCAATTTCATCAATGTGGCTGAAAATGAAGTTATCACAAAATATTAAGCATTTTTGGTAAGGGTGTCCAGTTGACCACCTGCGAATAACCCAATTTTAAATAACTGAAAATGGCTTGAATGAATGATATGGAACAAATTACTAGTTTCAGTGGTGTACAGTAGTCAGTTAATTAACTTTTTAAATATTTAAAGGCTTCAGATGCTCTTGCATCTGAAAATAAGTTTCATTTTAAGAGCAATCTTGAAGTTCCAGAAATTGGTACAATTAGCAGAAACTCTCCATGGCGATTAATTTGATTTGGGGGCGGTGCCTGTTTCCAGAATGTTTTTTTAAGCCAGTGAAAAAGGATCACCAGAAACGATTGACAATGATTGTAACTTACATTTGAGATTTCTCCAACTTTGTGCTGGTTTCCCTGATTTGGGGTGGAGCTTGAACTACCTAGTCAACATACTCCATATTGCACATTTGTTGCACATTTGTTTCCAAGTTACTAATTTCCTGCCACATTGCTGCAGTTGAGGCAATGAAACTTCCTGACATCTGTTATCTATCTCTGTTTCTTGACCAAGCTGCTTTTAGAGGATCTATAGGCCTCCGAATGTGGGTACCTTTGTTTGTCGGTTGAAAGTATGTGAACAACTGAGAAAGGGCAGTGTATTCTCCAGTTGTGATACAATCAAGTTCAAACTGCAAGGTGGTTAAGAAGCCACACTAGCACATTTAACCTTGGTGTGTAACCTTCCTCTGTACCTGCTTTCAGGTTTGGGCTACAAGTGGGACAGTATCTACTTTCACAACAAAATAGGGGGAAATTTGAACCTGTTATGGTTGGTGGGTTTTTGTGTGGGTGACAAGGTAAAACAGTTGAAACTGCCAGTGTGTCAGGAAGAAGGTAAGAACCCACTGACTTCCACCATTAACCTGAGAGTATTCTTCAGCATGTGGGAAACCGCCATGTGACAGGTGTGTCTATTATTTAAATATATTTAATGACCATTGCATCTTGTGATGCAATGGGCAGCATCCCTGCCTCTGAGCCAGAAGCTCCAGGTTCAAGTCCCACTCCAGGACTTGATGGCCAAGGAAGGTGTGTTCATAAAGTGGCCAAACAGGTATCAACTTGTATATCCTTCCAACATACGCCAATAGCAGGCAGTAAGAGAGGGAGAAGTTCCTGGTCAGCCATGTAATAGAAAGAAACTGGAGTGTCTACCATCACTATTCATAGCTCCAAACTACAACACACATGTAAAAGTGTATGTTGCCACAGCAACTTAGACTTCTAGGGGGACTGGTTGGCTCAATTGACTGGATGGCCAGTTTGGATCAGGTTGGTGCCAGCCGCACAGGATTCGATCTCTGTTCTGGCTGCAGTGGATTTGGGACTTGCTTCTTTGCCTTGCCCTTAGTGGAAATCATTTGGACCTGCCTTTGGGGGAAGAGGAAGAAGAAGATGAAGAAATGGACAAAGAAATTATTAGGCTGCTTCTTTAATAGAGGATTCTGACTTGAACTCTGTTTGCACTGTTTCCCAGGCTCCCTGGAACTCACCAGGTAAAACGAGAAGACTGTGGGAATTGATAGGGTGAGCAATTAAACTAGAAAGGCTGAAAATACTGAGATCTGATATTTGGTTCCTTACCTAAGTAACAGGCTTCTACTCATAGCACTTGTTTTGAGAGTGAGCTTTCACTGATTAGGAGATGATTTCCAATACATTGGATGTCATTTCTACTAACTTGGGGATTTTTCCCAGATGTCAGCCTTCCCAGTAGCATGGGTGCTACATATGCAGCTCTCCTTGGATGTCGGATGAGGAACAAAAGGAACAGCAGCAGTACCAATTGAAGCAGGAGCAGCAGTCCTCCACAAGAGAACTGCCCCTCCACATGAGAGAGTGCGGATGAGCACAGAGCTCCAACTCATTAGTGGTGATACTCTCAAAACAGGATACATAGGCAGGGGAGAAGGTTCCTGGACATGATTGATTACCAGTGTCTCAGGAGGCTCAAAGTTTCTTAGCAGGTGATCACCGGCATTTCCTGGAAGAAGACTTCCCTCCAAGTGGACCAGGCAGACATGCAGTGTCAGTGGCGGTCAAGGCCACCATAGCCTTCTTCAACACCAGCTCTTTCCAGGGATCTGCTGGTGATATTTTTTGAATCTCATAATCTGATGCCCACAAATGCATCTTCCCCACAGATGTGAAACTGCAGACACAGAGAGCAACAAAGTTCATCTCCAGAACCCAGCTCCCACAAGTCCAAAGTGTGATAGATTGTACCCACGTCGCTACCAGAGCACCATTGCAGCAGCCAGAGCAATTAATGAACAGAAATTCATTGCATTTAATTAATGTGCAGGTTTGTCTATGATTACACCAGAGCCTTCCTTCACACACGTGCACACTTCCCTAGCAGCTGCCATGATACATTCAGTCTGAGGCATTCACACCTGCCACAACTTTTCCAGCTTAGACCTCAGGTCCATGGCTGGCTATAGGGAGACACAGGATATCCCTTAAGGGAGTGGCTGCCTACTCTCTTGAGGAAACTGGACTCAGGGCTCCAATGTTGCTCCAGCAACAGTCACTTGCAGATGAGCACCATTATTGAACAGGCTATTAGCCTGCTAAAGATACGGTTCAGATGCCTTGACCATTCAGTGGGGGGGCATTCCAGTACTGGCCTGCAAGGGTGCTGAGGATAGCGGTGGCTTGCTGCATTCTCCATAATATAGCACCACAGAGAGGCATTCACATCAAGGGGCCAGAGGCCGGTGAAGGAGTTTTCTCATTAGAAGATAAGACAGAGGAGGGGGTAGAGGGGGACGAGGAGGGCGAGGATGATCCTATCATCTCAGGGGGAGATGTCACCAAGAAGGAAGGTGACAGTGGAAGATGTCCTGAGGGGTAGACCCAGATACCCATGGCTGGATCCATACAGGAGCCCATTGTTGTCAGGGGCCTCTTAATAGAGATTCGTTTTTCTAGGCAGCCCTAAGGATCTCACAGCACATTCAGTGGCAAGTGCTTGGTGTGCCATTGTCAGATAAGTGTCTAACAACATTAGCACTGCACATCTTCCAGGGGATGCCCATCTCCAACAAGAGAGAATGTCAACATATGTCCTTGACATACGCTGACATCACAATGGTTGAATTCTGCACCATCAGCACTCAGGATTCACCGAGGTTCAGAGATTCATCTTATGATGCCCTACAACAGAGAGGCCTGCAATCGTATGTGAAAGGCTGGCAATTAGTCAGAGTCAACTTTACTTTGTACCTAGCCAAAGCCTGTCCTGTATGTTAATAGTGAGCGTGAGCAGTGTAAGGTGAGACTCTGCACATGCAGATATGAGTGCGGGGTTCATCAGAAATGCAGCTACTTGATAATGTCCATCCAACACCCAGCTCCTTCAAAATTCACCCCACATCAGACCCCACCACAGCCTCAGGCACACAGTGACAGCAGTGTGTAACATCTACAACATGCAGTACAACAACTCACCAAGCGTCCTCATCAAGCCATGGCCTTTACCACCTAGAAGGGCAAGGGCATCAAACCCATGTGAGCATGGGAGCTCCCATACATGCAAGCTTCACTCAAATACATGTATCACCCTCCGCTGTGGCAGAACAACTGTGCCTCCACTGTGGCAGAGTCGAAAACATGTCACTGCTGTCATCAAACTACTATGGGTGAACATACACCAGATGGACTGCTGCTTCTCACAAAGTATGATCAGCGCAATTTCCTCAAATATACTTATAGATGGACAACAAATAGTCGAATGGCCCATGATGTCCAGATCCTATGGTAGACTAAAACCTGAAACAATGAAAGACTGAATGAGGACTCAACCTTCCATTACTGGACATGCATGGCCACTCCTTTCACAATTGTTTCCTCACTGAGAGATGGACTACTGGCTGCAGTCTCCAATGCCACTGGTAAGAAACTGCTGCTTTATGCTTAACTGGTAATTGTAGCTATCACTCTACAATGACTGTTATGTTCTTACTATCAGGGCACTTTGCTCAGTGAACACAGTTACATGCCTATCTACTGATAAGTGAGTTGGTAATTTAAATGATGTAGATGAAGAGACCATTGTAAATTGAAGCACATGCTGTTTATCCACATAAGCAATGGAGCACTAACACATGTGCTTCTCAAACCAAAACCCATTCTAAGCTACTGACTAACAATGTAGCCTGTGTTACACAGCAATTAGGTAATGCAATAACGTGGTCAGTCTGCTCACATGCTCTTAAAGGTGTCTTGCACCTCAGATTACCACATCCCTCCCGCTTTAGTCGAAGGTACAAATTACAATCTTTACAATACATAACTATTTACAAATTCAGTCTCTATGTAGGCTTCTTCAAACCTGCTGAACGTCATAGTTTTATGACTTTGGATAGTTTATCCGAGGCCTCTCTCTCTGGAGTCACCTAGGCTCTCCAGTAGGAGCCTGTAAATTTGTTTCTTCAACTCTCTCAGGCATAAAAGTTCCTACAGATGCTTCCAAACCAAAGGGAGTTCCTCCCATATGTGGTGTAGACTCAAACAGAAATGCTTTTACCCTCTTTTGGGCCCAATCACATGCACTCCTGCTGCTCCTCCCCTCCACGTTCAATAATATGAAGGTCGACTGTCAGGAAGGTTCACAAAATCAGGGTGTTGAGCAAGGCCAAATTCAACATGATATGAACAGCTTCCTGTAAAAAGAAAATTTCGGGTTCTTCTCAGTAATTTCGCTTTTTCTTCCTACGTGTCTACTTTTGACAGGTTTTCTCTTTGGCAGCACTGACTTTAATCTCGGCTTCCTCTTTACCTTCCCTATTGGCCAGACTAGGCTCAGGTATGAGCTCAACGTGAGTGAACTCAGGTGGTTGAGTCTTTCAGCAATTCTTCACCTGTTAGTTCCTTTGAAAACTTAGGGGCCTCTACTTTTAAAGCTTCTTGGCTTTCACGTAGCTGATTCTTCAGCTCTTCCATTTCTTTTTTAAATTTGTTAGTTATTTCCTGGAGAATTAAGTAAGCACTGTTGTGTTTTCTCGGTTAATTTATTCTTCATCTCAGCCAGAGATATGCTGAATTCTTTCTGTTCCTCCTCATACCTTTTTAGTGGTATAAATTGGGATCTGAGGGAATCTTGCAATATGCGAAAGTCCTTCAGCGGGTTTTCTTTTTCTTTTTGGAGGTTACTGACGTCAACTCGAACTCTGTCCTGAAGCATCACCTCTACGAGTTCCTTTTGTTGAGTCTTTACGTACTCTTTTTTCCAAACAGTAACATTTCCTGCTTCTAATTGAGATCTTAGTCATCTCTCAAGATTAATTTCTTTTAATCAGTTTTTTCCAAGGAGACTTGGTCCTCTGCCTGCTATCACTATTAGGGGTAGATTAACAGACTGATTTCCATACTGTACTGGCACCTTGCAAATACCTCTTACTCATATGACTTCAACAGTGTACACCTTTAATTTAGCATCTGAATTTTCCAGATTTAATGGGTGATCTCCTCCATTCAGATATTTGAACGTAAGTTCGCCTATAACAGTTGTGGATGCCCCTGTATCCACCTCCATTCCGAGGGTTTCTCGTTGACTTTTACTGTTGTGTAAATTGGTTCTGTTTTACCCATTTTCAAGTTATACAGTGAGTAAATATCTGACTCTGTTTCTTCTGGTTCCTCTATTATGTGAATTTCATGATTTCTACCTTTCTTGCTTGAAGATTTGTTTTAATCTGTCTTTACAATGTCGCATAATGTGTCTAGCATAATGGAAGAAGAAACATTTAATTCTTTTAAATTGTTGGTCAATTGCGGGCTGTCTGATTCCATTTCTACTGTTATTATTGTAGGTTTTCTCTGTTAAACCATTGCTTTTTTCTTGATTGCCATCAATGGATCTGGTTTATCCTCATCGCCAGTTTTATGGTTTTAGTTATCAGGTTCACTTTGTCCGGTGAATGCTAGCTGCGCCCTTGATATTAACACATTAGTTGGTGCTTGAAACCATATAGGCAGCGAGAATGATTAACTGAACAAACACTAGTGGTTTGTTCAACTTAATAACAGAGCACTAACACCGTGTGTGCTTCTTCAATCACCTCCAGCTCTAGGCTTCCTGTTACCCAAGTAGCCCGCGTTGTGTAGCAATTGGTCAATGCAGTCACATGGTCAACTAACTACATTCTCTTGAAGGTACGTAGCACTCCTCTTTACCACGTGGTGGCTGCTTCCCACCTTTCCACAGGCCCCTACGCTTTTGCGCCATTTCTAACCTGTGCTTCCTTCCTGACGTGAAGAACAGCGCCATTTTGTGCTCCCTTAATTGCTTCTGAATGCGTGACCACACTCTCCATTGCGAGTGTCAACTCCAGCCCCTTGCTGATGTCCAAATTCTATTCTGACAACAACATTTTTTGAATGGCATTTTCATTAATCCCACATATTAATCAGGCTCTTAGCATATCGTTAATCGATGTCCCGAATTCACAGTGCTCTGATAATTGTTTTAAAGCTGCTACATAATAAGCGACTGTCTCTCCAGGGGCGCAACACCTTGAATTAAATTTAAAACGCTGTGTTGTTACCGAAGATTTTGACTGAAAGTGACTTTTCACAAGGTTTACCAACTCATCAAAGTTCTTGGAATCTGAGGCATTAGGTGCCATCAGACTACAAATTAGGCTGTATGTTTTACTGCCACACATCAATAAGAGGATCGCCCACCTCTTCTCCTCCCCAATATGTCATTGGCCAAAAAGAAGAACACAAGGCATTCAACATACAGTGACCAGTCATCGGTGGTCTGATCAAATGGTTGGACATGGCCAAACTGTCGCATATTGGAGGGAGATAACTTTGATGACTATGATGAAGGCAGCACTGACAAGCACCTGCAAGGTACGGCTGATTTGCCTCTGTTTAATTTCTGTGGTTTGCCGTGGTGTTGTCAACTGGTCTCGTTTTGCATCATTGCCAGTTGTTATGTTCCTTCTATTGGTGTGTTTTGCTCAGCGAACACAGTTACATGCCTATCTACTGATAAGTGAGTTGGTAATCTAAGTGATGTAGACGAAGAGACCATTGTAAATTGAAGCACATGCTGTCCATCCACATAAGCAATGGAGCGCTAACACCTGTGCTTCTCAAACCAAAACCCATTCTAAAACTACTGATTAACAATGTAGCCCGTGCCACACAGCAAATGGGTAATGCAATCACGTGGCCCATCCCGAGTGCAAATCCCCTGTTGGTCTGCTCCCTCTGAGTCACATTCACCTGCGATGACAGTGCGCGGCTGTCATGGTTTTGGGCAGGGCACATTTGGGTACCCACACCTGATGTATGAGTGTTGAAAGAGTACGAGGCAGGGCTAAGTATCGGGACATGCTTGAGCTGCTTAGGTCCAGCCATCTGCATGGCTGGATGTTGTGAAACTTTGCCAACAGTGAGTGGCTGCTATGTGGTAATTCCTTATACAATTTCAAAAGACAACACTGAAATCTGTAGTTTCGCCCATTAATGCAGCATGAATACCCAGTTTGCCAATATTTACAGTTTCTCCTCACATAGCAGCATTCAGATGTCTCCTCCCACTGAAAAATCCTTCAGCTTCCTGTCCTACTTATTCATTACTTTAAAAATCCTTATCAGCTCTCCTTTAAATCACTTTTCTTAAAAAAAAGAACGCCGCCCATTCCCTATCGCTCTAATCTCTCAGTTCTGGTATCATCTTTGTAAATCTTATTTGCACTTTTTAAACATGCCTTTATGTCCTTTTTATAATATGAAGACCAGTATCGTGAACTTTACTGTAAGTCTGGCCTCACAAAGGCCCGTTACAAGTTTAACATAACTTCACTACTTTTGAATTCCAGGCCCCAAGAACTAAATCCCAGTACTTTGTTAGCATTTTTAATTGCTTTGCTAAACTGTAATGCTGCATTTAATTATGAGTTGTTCACCTGTATCCCAAGATCCCTTTTTTATCCCATCAGTTTTTTTCCTTTCTAAAGCGTGGTGATGCTGCTGGCTTTCCTATCAAATGCATCACCTCACATTTGTCTAAGCTAATGTTCAATTGCTACTTAACTGCACAATCTACATGTTTTCTGCCACTTTCATCCAATTTCTCTTGCACTGCCTTTTATTACAGAGTGGCTTGAGTTCAAGAACATTAGGAAGTGGTGTAGGCCATTCAGCTCCTTGTGCTTGCTCCACCATTCAATTTGATCGTGCTGATCTGTACCTCAACCCCATTTATCTATCTTTGCTCCATATTCCTTGCCCCTAACTGAAATCTGTAAATCTATACAACCTCCAAAATTACAATTCTTTCTGCAATACCACCAAAATATTGTCACAGAATGGAGCCATTCTCTTGTCTTAGCTGCCTATAGCGATTCTTCTCTACCCCTCCCTTCCTGTTTGGCTGCAAGACAGATTTAAAGCTAACCAGGCCTAATAATGCCAAATATCCCATTCATGAACCAGTTGCACTGACAAATGTCGAGGTGCATTTTACTTCCCCCTTTCCTGGTGGTGGGTTTGCAAGTCGGGATGGCCCATAAAATGCCACAGGTGCTCTACTCACCACCTACCCACCCTCCCCTGCCTCCATCACAATTGTACTAGCGGCAAGGGAGACGTCAGGCAGCCTGCCTACCCATGGGCCAGTTGAGGATATTAAGTAGCCAATGACCACTTAAGAGCCTCATTCTGTTGCCGCTGAGATTTAATCAGCAAAGAGCAAGGCCCACAGCAAGCATCCAGCTCAGCAGCTTTCACTGCACAGGCTCATGGTACACAAGGGATATTGTGCCTCCTTGATGGCCAGTTAGGCCCCTCCAGGTCTTCCTCTGGCCCACTCTCCTCCATACCCAGCCTGTCTACCCTGGCCACTTACTGCAGCATTCTAGCCTGGCCCTGCCAAAACTGCACGCCCACCATCCCAACTCCCCCACCCTGACTTACCTTTAACTCTGGTCCATGGTTCCTCACGGTTGCAACTGGATGCAGTCCCAATAGTGGCCACCGCTCCCCATGCCTCTGCTAGGATTGGAGAGCTGCCGGCCATTTGATTGGCCAGCCACTTTCAGAGGCGGGGCTTCATGCCCTGTCGGAAGCAGAAGTCCTGCTTTATTTCAATTAATGGCCTGACGGTTGCTAAATGCCTACAAAGCAACCCAGAGCTTGGCCTAAATAGCCAAGTGGTTATGGTACTGAGTTTGTAATCCCAAGATCAAGAGTTCAAATCTCACAATGGCAAACTATGAAACAATGTAACTTCATCTGGAAACAGATGGAAATGGGTTTGTACTCGAAAGAGTTACAAAGCAACCCAGAGCTTGGCCTAAACAGCCAAGTGGTTATGGTACTGGGTTTGTAACCCCAAGATCAAGAGTTTAAATCTCACAATGGCAAACTATGAAACAATGTAACTTCATCTGAAACAGATGGAAATGGGTTGTACTCGAAAGAGTTACAAAGCAACCCGCTGGAGCTGTGATGCACTGAGCCAATCCAGTCCATTGAGTGTTTTGTACCAGAAAGGTAAATATTTATTTTAGTGAGTGCACCTTGCATTATAGCACTGGTTCAGCTGGAAGCACTGCACAGTAGACCCAGCATTACGTTATTCACCCTGCTGTTTGAAATGGCATAAAAATACATTTTAAGTTATTAGTCAGGGTATGCTCAAGTCACTTTTAAGTTTCAAATAGACATTTTTAAATGAGGCCCTCTTCACATTAAAAAAAATCACTACATATTCCTTGTTTTGTGTCTTAATCATAATCTTTATGATGGTTATTTTGTTCACCCTGCTGTTTGAAATGGCATCAATATAGCAGGTTTGTGTATTTTCCTTCTTTCAGCATTACTCTTAAATCTTTTAAATCTGTGCAGAACATTCTGGAAGTGAGTGAAGTGAACTCCAATTCCCACAACAATTATCAAATTCAAGATTAGCAATACTGGGATAGCAAGTGACTCTTGTTCACTTATTATTTCACAGACTAGTCCTGTAGCTGTGAAGTATATAGAAAAAGCAGTCACCTGGATGACTGATACACTTTGATTTGTGAACACTATAGACCACTAAAGTTGCAGGATTAGCCTGTGAGAGGACATATAGTCTGCATTTGTGTCACAAATTGTGTATATTTAGGCTTCCTGCTAATCAAAATTATTGAAGGCCTAGTCTAAAAGATCCCTGGACTTTCTACGTAAGCTGTTCAGAAAAAAGATTAGAAGAGGAAATTCAGTGTATTTCATTATAAGTATCCAAATGTTCCAAGGAATTTTTTTTCTTTGCAAACCACTGAAATGTACTGTACCATTTTAGGAATTCTTTAGGGAACTTATCTATGTTCACATTTCCCCCAATCATAGATTATAAATAAATTTAAAGTATAAATTAAACAAAAATAAAACGGAGAATAGTTAAACCATAAATGCAGGCTAATAGCATAGCCCATATGTTGCTGTACCATAATTCTAAGCACTTTGTAATTTCTGGTTTTAAGTTCTTCCATCTTTATAAAACAGTCAGCTGCTTGGAATGGTTTGATTTTTCTAATCAGCAGCATGTTGGTCACGGCCTTGAATCACACAGATCTATGTGGTAACACAGTGTTTCGGAGGAACCTCGATTCAATCAGGGGGAAAGTATATGATTATAAGCATATTTAAATGCTCATGAGTGAAAGCTCTCAGACACTTAAAAACAGAACAAAATGAAAATGGGGCCAGTGCCTCTGTAACCTCTTATACCCCAGTGGATTCATGCTAACAGCCTATGCAAAATTAATCAGACAACAATGGTTACTCTGGATTGAGTTTATGTGATAGAACCAAAGTTATATAAATCAAAGGCATAAAAATACATTTTAAATTATTAGGCAGGGTAAGCTCAAGTCACTTTTAAGTTTCAAATAGAAATTTTTAAATGAGGCCCTCTTCACAGTAAAAAAAAAATCGCTACATATTCCTTGTTTTGTGTCTTAATCATAATCTTTATGATGGTTACTTTGTAGACTACAATTATTTCTCATAGCTGTTCCATGGTAGAAAATATGTTGCTCTGGATGTGAGACATGGTTAATATTATATAAATACAAAAGATGAAATGCCATTCTAAAAGAAAATAAAATGACTATAAAATGAATGGGTAGGGTTTAAATATCCTCTGCTTTCAGTTCCACAGCAGCCTATAAAAATCAAGAAAGTTGGGCGGAGGATAACGCTGTATAATCCAGCACCAATCCAGCTCAGCAAGTTGGAGTGAAGGGGACCTGCTTCAGTGCATGACATTGCAGACAGTTGGAAGGATCAGAGTTGGATGCATATAAATTATATGCAAATGAAGTGATGCCCATCAAGGCGACAATGCCAGGAAAGAATAACCCATGCTTGGTCACAGAGATAAAAACAAAAAAACTGCAGATGCTGGAAATCCAAAACAAAAACAGAATTACCTGGAAAAACTCAGCAGGTCTGGCAGCATCAGCAGAGAAGGAAAGAATTGACGTTTCAAGTCCTCATGACCCTTCGACAGAACTTGAGTGAATCCAAGAAAGGGGTGAAATATAAGCTGGTTTAAGGTGTGTGTTGGGTGGGGGGTGGGTTTGGGTGGGGGGAGAGAGAGAGAGAAGTGGAGGGGATTGGTGTGGTTGTAGGGACAAACAAGCAGTGACAGAAGCAGATCATCAAAAGATGTCACAAAAAGCAGAACAAAAGAACACATAGGTGTTAAAGTGGTCTCCTCTACATTGGAGAGACCAAACGTAAACTGGGCGACCGCTTTGCAGAACACCTGCAGTCTGTCCGCAAGAATGACCCAAACCTCCCTGTCGCTTGCCATTTTAACACTCCACCCTGCTCTCTTGCCCACATGTCTGTGCTTGGCTTGCTGCATTGTTCCAGTGAAGCCCAACGCAAACTGGAGGAACAACATCTCATCTTCCGACTAGGCACTTTACAGCCTTCTGGACTGAATATTGAATTCAACAACTTTAGGTCTTGAGCTCCCTCCTCCATCCCCACCCCCTTTCTGTTTCCCCCTTCCTTTTGTTTTTTTCCAATAAATTATATAGCTTTTTCTTTTCCCACCTATTTCCATTATTTTTAAATATTTTAACATCTTTTATGCTCCCCCCACCCCCACTAGAGCTATACCTTGAGTACCCTACCATCCATTCTTAGTTAGCACATTCATTTAGAACACCTATGTGTTCTTTTGTTCTGTTGTTTGTGACATCTTTTGATGATCTGCTTCTGTCACTGCTTGTTTGTCCCTACAACCACACCAACCCCCTCCACTTCTCTCTCTCTCTCCCCCCACCCAAACCCACCCCCCCACCCAACACACACCTTAAACCAGTTTATATTTCACCCCTTTCTTGGATTCACTCAAGTTCTGTCGAAGGGTCATGAGGACTCGAAATGTCAACTCTTTTCTTCTCCGCCGATGCTGCCAGACCTGCTGAGTTTTTCCAGGTAATTCTATTTTTGTTTTCCATGTTTGATCACATTGGAAAGTTATTGGGGAGGAAGAAGATGTTATTGCCAAAGCAATTTATTTTCAAATAATGTGTTTCTTTTACAAATGGTGTGACTTTCTTGCAAGATTGCAAAGAATTTAATTTTCTAATAATCTGATTTCTTGCTTTTTTTTCTTAAAAATCAAAAAAAACCTCCATTGTAACACACATCATAGATAGTGAGAGCATTTCAAAATACAGACCTCTTTCCAGCACTTAGGGCACCATTCCCCAAAGCAAACTGCCGGCTAAAGGCTTAAAAAGCACAATAAAATTGAAATTGCATTGTCAAGGAAAACAGAAGATTTATATTCTCCTGTTTTTGAAGAAGGTAGACTATGAGCAGGTGAGCTTCAGTGAACAGAAAAGACAGAATTCTAAAAGGTGTGCTTCAGTGAAGGGAGAAAACAGAACAAAAGGTACTGCAAAATGTAAGTTTTTGTTATGACTGTCAGAAGCTGGAAGGAATATCAAGTTTGTTTCTGAAATACTAAAGTATGTATCAGCCTTGGCTCAGTGGTAGTACTTTTGCCTCTAAAATAAAAAGTTTTTGGGTTCAAGCCAGATTCGAGACTTGAGCACATAATCAAGGCTAACACTTCGATGTAATACTAGTGCTGCACTGATGGAGGTGTCAATGAAAAGTCAAACCGAGGACCCATTTGCCCTCTCAGGTGGACGAAGAAGATTGGGGCTCTCTGTGTGCTAGTCAATATTTATTCCTAAACTAGCATTACTTAAGAACAGGTTATCTGATCATGTTTTTTATTGGCCGTGGGACCTTGCCGGGTGCAAACTGGTTGCCACATCTCCCTACATTACAACAATGATTATATTTCAAAAGTACTTCATTGTCTGTAAAGTGCTTTTAGATTATGAAAGATGCTATATAAATAGAAGCACTGTCTTTTTAAAGTGATTGTTAATTACTGGATTAAGACAATTAGCATTCAATGAAATTGGAACCCATGATGATTATAGCTATTAGGTAAATCTTTATAATAAGCTTAAGTGTGGCTCAAAAGGGCACAATTTCTATAATACCATAAGACCATAAGACATAGGAGCAAAAATTAGGCCATTCGGCCCATCGAGTCTGCTCCACCATTCAATCACGGCTGATAAGTTTCTCAACCCCATTCTCATGCCTTCTCCCCATAACCTTTGATCCCCTTACCAATCAAGAACCTATCTATTTCAGTCTTAAATACACTCAATGACCTGGCTTTCACAGCCTTCTGTGACAATGAATTCCATAGATTCACCACTCTCTGGCTAAAGAAGTTTCTCCTCATCTGTGTTCTAAAAGGTCTTCCCTTTACTCTGATGCTGTGCCCTCGGGTCATAGTCTCTCCTACTAATGGAAACATCTTCCCCACGTCCACTCTTTCCAGGCCTTTCAGTATTCTGTAAGTTTCAATCAGATCCCCCCTCATCCTTCTAAACTCCATCGAGTATAGACCCAGAGTCCTCAAACGTTCCTCATATGTTAAGCCTTTCATTCCTGGGATCATTCTTATGAACCTCCTCTGGACTCTCTCCAGGGCCACAGCATCCTTCCTGAGATACAGGGCCCAAAATTGCTCTCAATATTCTAAATGTGGTCTGACCAGAGTCTTATAAAGCCTCAGCAGCACAGTCCTCTTGAAATAAATGCCAACATTGCATTTGCCTTCCTAACTACCGACTCAACATGCAAGTTAACCTTAAGAGAATCCTGGACTAGGACTCCCAAGTTCCTTTGTACTCCAGATTTCTGAATTCTCTCCCAATTTAGAAAATAGTCTATGCCTCTATTCTTCCTACCAAAGTGCATGACCTCACACTTGCCCACGTTTTATTCCATCTGCCACTTCTTTGCCCATTCTCCTAACCTGTCAAAATCCTTCTGCAGCCTCCCCACCTCCTCAATACTACCTGTCCCTCCACCTATGTTGTATCATCTGCAAACTTAGCCAGGATGCCCTCAGTTCCTTCATCTAGATCATTAATGTATAAAGTGAAAAGTTGTGGTCCCGACACTGACACCTGCGGAACTCCACTAGTCACCGGTCGCCATCCTGAGAAGGAGCCCCTTATCCCCACTCTCTGCCTCCTGCCAGACAGCCAATCTTCTACCCATGCTATTACCTTGCCTCTAACACCATGGGCTCTTATCTTACTGAGCAGCCTCCTGTGTGGCACCTTGTCAAAGGCCTTCTGGAAATGCAAGTATATAACATCCATTGGCTCTCCTTTGTCTAACCTACTCGTTACCACCTCAAAGAATTCTAACAGATTTGTCAGGCATGTCCTCCCCTTGATGAAACCATGCTGACTTTGCCTGATTTTACCATGCACTTCCAAGTATTCTGAAATCTCATCCTTAATAATGGACTCTAAAATCTTACCAATGACTGAGGTCAGGCTAATTGTCCTGTAATTTCCCATCTTTTGCCTCACTCCCTTCTTAAACATTAGCGATTTTCCAGTCCTCTGGGACCCTCCCTGACTCCAGTGATTCCTGAAAGATCGCCACTAACGCCTCCACTATCTCTTCAGCTATCTCCTTCAGAACTCTGGGGTGTAATCCATCTAGTCCAGGTGATTTATCCACCTTCAGACCTTTCAGTTTTCCTAGCACCTTCTCCTTGGTACTGGCCACCATACTCACCTCTGCCCCTCGACTCTCTTGAATTTTGGGGATGTCACTCATGTCTTCCACTGTGAAGAATGACACAAAGTACCTATTCAGTTCCTCCACCATTTCTTTGTTCCCTACTACTTCTCCAGCGTCATTTTCCAGTGGCCCAATGTCCACTTTTGCCTCTCTCTTATCCTTTTATATCTAAAAAATCTCTTGCAATCTTCTTTTATATTACTGGCTAGTTTACCCTCATATTTAATCTTCTCCCTCCTTATTTCTTTTTTAGTTGTCTTCTGTTGGTCTTTGTAGGCTTCCCAATCCCCTGGTTTCCCACTGTTCTTCACCACATTGTATGCTTTCTCTTTAGCTTTGATGCTGTCCCTGACTTCCCTTGTCGGCCATGGTTGCCTCGTCCTCCCTTTAGAATGCTTCTTCTTCCTAGGGATGAATTTGTGCTGTGTCTCCCAAATTACTCCCAGAAACTCCTGCCTTTGTTGTTCCACTGTCTTTCCTGCTAGGCTCATGTCCCAGTCAATTCTGGCCAGCTCCTCCCTCATGCCTCTGTAGTTGCCTTTATTCAACTGTAATACCGTTACATCTGATTCCAGCTTTTTCCTCTCAAATTGCAGGATAAATTTTATCATATACAAGGAGTTAACAGTTTCAACTCAAGTGTATCAGAACAGTGGGGCCTTTTGCTATGAAGAGAGTTTCTTATAATAAAAGAGTTTCGTAATCAGAGGGGTTTTACATATTGATATTAGTTTATTTTAAAATAAAAATTGTATTGAATCTTACAAAGGGCTAAAGTGTTACTCAACTACAGTACCTTGAATTATTTGTCAGTCATTTTGATGAAAGGCTACAATTTAGCATAACCTACAAAAATTCTTTAAGTGCTAGTTTTCATTTTTAGAAGTTTCATCTTAAGTGTAGTGATGGTTCCATAAAAATGCTGAATTTTGAGACTCTCCCTGTCAACCCTTCTTACAGCAGTCATATGGCACACAATCAGACCTGCAATCACTATGTCCACATTTGTAGAGCATGATTTCAGGATTATGCTATTACCCATCTGTTTCTTCAAAAAAGCCATGAACCCTTATAGAAAGGTCACTGGCTGAACTGCACAGAGGATTCTATAAATTCATCTCTTTTCACTCAGGTTCCTTCAGTGGCTTACTCTACAGTGTGGCCATTTTAGAAGGATCGGAGAAAATGTTCAGAGATGGTTGTGCTAACTGTAAGCTAGTAACAATCCTCTTGCCATACATTCATATTTCAGTTTTCAAATACTGACCAAAAAAGCAAGACATACTTGAGCAATATCTTCCACTTATAATTATGAATAAAATAGCTTTTAAAGCAATTATAGCTTGCCATAATAATACAATATTTACCATTCCAATCTCTTGCAATTCTTTAAATCCCAAGTAATTTTGATGCTATTATGTGTCTCTGTTTATGGCAAGCAAATTCATCTACCCGTGTAACTTGACTGAATAACAAATTCAAATAAACATATCAAGTGCTGGGATTTTTAAATGTAAAACAATGCCCATTGTCCTAAAGTCGCAAAGGTTAAACTTTCAAGCCCCAAAAAACTGATCCAATTGAATTAACAGCAAAATGTCATCAAAGTACAGTGCCAAGGAGGATGGTAAAATGAATACAAATCAAATGAATAATGTACACACTCATTCCAACAATCAGTGAAAATTCTAGCTCATTGTCCATGGCATAACAGGGTGGAATTTCATCTTGCCAACTGTTAACAGCAAACTAGAATTAATGTTTGACAAGACAAATGGTATCAGATACTGAACCTAACCAAATTAACACCGTTCACGATTACATCTCTGGCAATATTCTGCTAGTGTGCTAAATATAGTTGTTTACAAAATGTACATTAGCAGTTACATGTGTATACAAATGTAATTAATAGATAAACACAAATGCTGACTATAAATCATATTCGTGCCAGGCAAACTATAAACTGAAAGTTAGCAGTGAATGTTTTAGTAGGTTGTGATGAATCAACAGGATTCATATTCTTACTGTTCAAATGGGGACCTGAGATATGCAGAAATCCATTAGTATTCTTAAGAGGTGAACCAAAGTAAGAAATCTGCATAAATAGTTTCACTTTACTAATTTGACTTTAGAGAGTCAACTTGGCTTCCAAATCACTAAATAGACATAAGACAACTGGCAAACACACATTTGCGTCCTCATTAAAGGGAGAAATGATAGCAGGAATTCCTACCAAATTGTATGATGAACAACACAGGTCACAGTAAAATATGTGATTGCATTGTCACCATCCATCTGACCACAACATGGACATGAATCAGACTCAACTGAATGATGGTACCATTGGTTGGAGATGCAAAAGAAACTTCTTGCACTTTGTATTTCCCAATCAAGATAGGCACTGAATCTTCCTTATATGAGCAAGTGTCTGCATACTTGGCCTCTAATATCTTCCAGCAGCTGTCACCCCCATCTCTGAGTTTCCACTTCATTGGCCATAGTATTTCATGAAAATCCAGGGCAGATTATTTCTCCCCCTATGTGTACAAATGGTGTTAAAATTGTTGATCATTTAATATCAATGCCGTTATACATGTGCAATGCCACTAAATGTCTAGTCTAACAGCCAACGCACACACAATCTGGTCAGACCCCTAGAATGTCTTTGATTTCAATGACAGAATCCAAAGTGAGACAACGAACCAGTCCACAGCACAATCTGTATAGTCAAAAATAATATAATTGTGAAAAACATTCAAAGAGTTGGAATGGTTGATTGCAATTCCTGCTAACCTGTTAATTGCTATACCCATAAAAAATGAAAGCACATCCTGATAATGGCATTACAGTCAACCAGTTAAAATCAGAATTATTTTAGTTTACAAATATTCAGATTAATTCATTAATCCCTGATTCTTCATTCACTCACTCCACCAGTTCTCTGAATTCTTGTTTTGCCAATTGGAGGTTATTTTCTTTTGACTGATTCACTGCAGGCCTGTCATGTTAGGGCAAGTGTCACAGCCCGATCTTTCTTGCCCACTCCTCTGTTGATCGTAACGGCGTTTTTTTTTTGTAATTTATAGGGAAGAAGGTATTAATTCAATTTCTGTGCTTAACCATTTACGTTCTGATTTTGCAAAGAACTCAGTCTGACAAGCTTTCTTGAATTTAAACACGAAGGGGTTAGCTTTTATTGAGTTAAAAAACCCACACAGATAAAGATATTAAAAGAGTTAAACCAACGTCCCAGCCTTTGCAACACACATACATGCACACATACACACACACACACACACACACACACACACACAATCATGCCAAAATTACAAATTATACAGTAGGAGTTACTTTTTGGCCAAATTAAAATTCAATGATAAAAAGTAAAAAAAAATCCACTGTTTATGACTCCTTTGCTGGTATTTGTGGCTGAGGCATTTTTTTTTCCATGGTAGCCTTGAAATTCCATTGGAGTTGAAGTTGATATAAACTGCAATTTCTGGAGACAGTCTCTTTTTTTTTAAACATAATCCATCTTTTCCGAAGTTGATTATATTGCACTTAATGTTTCTTTCAATGGAAATTCCCTATCCCTGCGATGGGTTCCAGATTGTAATAGAGATGGCGTCTTGAACTAGAAGGGAGAGAAAAATGGTGTCGCTGCTCCATTGTTAGATTTCTTCCAGACTGTCCTTTTAGCAGCTTGGGTATTGTAATAAAAGGCATTTCAAAATGTTTCTTCTGGTCACATGACCTCTCTCCCCATAATGATTTAAGAAGGTAATTGATTAGCTCATGATTAGACAGACCATGGCTATTGTTTTATGGCCTAGGTGATTAATTTCTTTATCACTTCTGAATGGACCATTCTTCCCTGAGATGAGCTAGGACTTGGGGCCTGAGTGATGTTCTCTATCTATCAAACTCAATGCTTCACACCCACCCATTCTTTTCTTTTCTTTTCAACATT
The DNA here is from genome assembly GCF_017639515.1 of Carcharodon carcharias. NCBI lineage: Eukaryota > Metazoa > Chordata > Chondrichthyes > Lamniformes > Lamnidae > Carcharodon > Carcharodon carcharias. The sequence goes on from NC_054468.1 coordinate 169,035,217, forward strand.
CATGATTCCATTCCAACTTACTGATGACTCCTACATTCATTGATATTTCTTCCCGTCCTCTGAGAGGTGAGTTGTATGTTTGGACAATGTGGATTTGTACTGACTAAGTTGGATGCCGGACTGGGTAGAGTGATACTGCACTGGATGGATGAGATAATGGACTGGGTGAGTTGGATGTCATAAAGTCATTTATGGTATAGAAGGAGAGCATTCAGCCCACTGAGTCTATACTGGTTCCCTATAGAGCCAGTTAATCCCATTGCCCTGCTCAATCCACGTAGCCCCGAAATTTTATTTCCTTCAAGTGCCCATCTAATTTTCTTTTGAAATTATTTAAGGTCACTGCTTCGACCACCCTCATGGGCAGTGTGTTCCAGATCATTACCACTCGCTGTGTAAAAAAGTTCTCCCTCACATCACCACCCTCCCCACCCCCACCCCCCACACCCCTCCCCCCCACCCCCCCACCCCCCTTCCCATTGCATGTCTTACCCAAAATGTTAAATCTGTGTCCTCAAGACCTTGTGCCATCAGCTAAGGGGAAGAGTTTTTCCTTGTCTATCCTAATTGAACCTATTATAATCTTGCATATCTCTATTAAACCTCCCCTCAATCTCCTTTGCTCCAAGGAGAACAACCCCACTCCTTCAACCTAACCATGTAATTAAAATCCCCCAGCCCTGGAACCATTCTAGTAAATCTCCTCTGCACCCTCTCAAGGACCATCACATCCTTCCTAAAGTGTGGTGACCAGAATAGGATGCAGACCAGAATAGGATGCAATACTCCAGTTGTGGCCTAACCAAAGTTTTATAAATGTTCAGCATATTTTTACATGCTTTCATATTCAATGCCTCTTATTTATGAAGACAAAATCCGATGTACTTTGCTAACTACTGTCTTAATGTCCTGCCCTGTCACCTTCAAAAATCTATGCAATAGGTCCCCAGGTCCTTCTATTGCTGCACACTCTTTAGAACTGTGCTATTAAGTCTATCTTGCCTTCCTATATCCCTTTTGCCAAAATGCATCACCTCACATTTCTCTGCATTACATTCCATTTGCCATAATGTTCCATTTTGGTCTAGGTGTGTGGGATATGAGCTGGGTGAGTGGGATATGGGCCAAGTGAGTGGGATATGAGCTGGGTGAATGGGATATCGGCTGGGTGAGATATGGTCTGGGTGAGCAGGATGTTGGCTGGGTGAGCTGGATATGGGCTGGTGTGTGGGTTATGGGCTAGGATGAGCGGGATATGGGCTGGGTTGAGCGGGATATGAGATAGGACCAGGATATGGGAAGGTTGAGTGGAATATGGGATAGGTTAATGGGATATGAGCTGTGTGAATGTGATATGGGCTAGGTGAGCAGGATATGGGATGAGTGAGCATGATGTTGGACTGGGGGAGTGGAACGTGGGAAGGGGGAGCGGAATATGGGAAGGGGGAGTGGGATATGGGCAGAGAATGACTAAAAGGTTAATCAGGAGAAAGAAATTAGAGTAAGAGAGGAAGCTAGCTAGAAATGTGAAAAAAGGATAGCAAGAGTTTCTACAGGTATTTTAAAAGGAAAAGAGTAAGTAAATTCAGTGTTGTTCCTCTAGAAACTGACAATGGGGAGTTAATAATAGATAATAAGGAAATGGTGGATGGAATGAACAAATATTTTACTTCTGTCTTCACTATGGAGGATACAAAAAACATTCGAGTAATAGTTGTAAATCGGGAGATGGAAGGGAGAGGTGAACTTGGTGAAATTACAATCACTAGGGAAGTGGTACTGAGCAAACTGATGGAGCTGTGGGCTGTCAAGCCTCTGGACTTTAAGGTCTTAAAGGAGGGGGCTAATGAGGTAGTAGATGCATTGATGTTAATTTTCCAAAATTTGCTAGGTTCTGGAAAGGTTCCATCAGGCTGGAAAGTAGCAAATATAACGCTTCTATTCAAGAAGGGAGGGAGGCAAAAAATAGGAAACTATAGGCCAGTTAGCTTGATGTTTGTTGTGGGATAGGCCTTAGAATTGATCGGTAAGGAAGTTATATCTGGGCACTTAGAGAAACTCAAAGTAATTGGGAAGAGTCAGCATGGTTTTGTGAAAGGGGTATCAAGCTTAACCAAGTTATTGCAGTTCTTTGAAGGAGTAACCTGCGCTGTGGATAAAGGGGATCCTGTAGACTTGCTGCTCTTGGAGTTCCAGAAGGCATTTGGTAAGGTGCCACATCAAACGTTATTGCAGAAAATAAAAGTTCATGGTGTAGGGGGTAATGTACTAGCATGGATAGAAGTTTGGCTGGTTGGCAGAAAACAGACTATGCATAAGTTGATCTTTTCCTGATTGGCAAGATGTGATGAGTGAAGTCCCACAGGGGTCTGTGCTGGGGCCTCAACTTTTTACAATTTATATCAATGACTTCGATTAGGGGAGTTAAGGCACGAAAGCTAAATTTGCAGATGACATAAAGATAGGTAGGAAAGTATGTTGTGAACAGGACATAAGGGCCAGTATTTTACAGTCGGTGTACGGGGTGGGCCCAACACAATGATGCACGATGATGTCGAGCATGTGTCCCGACGTCATCGCACTGTCTCACAATGTTTCATTTGGCGGGCGCGCACCAGAGTCAGCTGCGCACCCGCCAATAATTTAAAGGTCTATTAAGGCCATTAAGGAACTAATTAATTTCAAATTTATACTGCCCGTCCAACCTAATGTTTGGCGATCTGGCAAAAAAGCCAAGCAGCCTTTATGTTTTTCAGAAAACCTCATCCACGAGAGGGATGAGGTTTCCTAAAGCTTTTACAAATTGAATAAGAACTTGTTTTGAAAGATAAAAACATGTCCCATCTCATGTGACATGAGGGGACGTTTCATTAAATTTTTATTGCATTTTTTTTCAAAAGCGCTTCAATCTCCCTGAGGCTGCTCCGTGCCTCAGGGAGATTGAAGCACTCTTTCGCACGCATGCGCATTGGCCCACCCACGTAAAATTTTGGGGTGCTGGGCCGATCGTGGGTGGCAGTCCACTCCGCGACCACCCCTAACCGCTCCCGCAGAGCCTGCCCAATGCAGGAAAAATTCAGGCCAAGGAGTTTGCAGACGGATATAGATAGGTTGAGTGAGTAGGCAAAAATATGACAGATGGAGTATAATGTGGGAAAATGTGAAGTTGTTCATCTTGGTAGGGAGAATAAAAAAGCAGAGTATTACTTAAACGGAGAGCGGCTGCAGAATTCCAAGGTGCAAAGGGATCTAGGTGTTCTAGTGCATGAGTCACAAAAAGTTAGTATGCAGGTATAGGATGTAATCAAGAAAGCTAATGGAACGTTATCCTTCATTACGAGAAGAACTGAACATAAAAGTAATAATCTCTCCGCCCCCCACACACACACCTTAAACCAGCTTATATTTCAACTCTTTCTTGCACTCGAACTCAAGTTCTGTCGAAGGGTCATGAGGACTCGAAACGTCAACTCTTTTCTTCTCCGCCGATGCTGCCAGACCTGCTGAGTTTTTCCAGGTAATTCTGTTTTTGTTTTGGATTTCCAGCATCCGCAGTTTTTTTGTTTTTATAAAAGTAACGATGTTATGCTTCAGTTATACAGTGAAGTGGTGAGACCCCTTCTCAAATATTGTGAGAGGTTTTGGTCTCCTTATTTAAGGAAGGGTATAAATGCGTTGGAGGCATTTCAGGGAATGTTTAATAGATTGATACCTGGAAAGAGATGATTGCCTTATGAGGACAGGTTAGACAGGCTGGGCTTGTTTCCACTGGATTTTAGAAGAATGAGGGGTGACTTGAATGAAGTATATACGATCCTGAATGGTATTGACAAGGTGGATATGGAAAGGATGTTTCCTCTTATGGGTGAGTCCAGTACTAGGGGGCACTGTTTTCAAATTAGGGGGTTGCCCTTTTAGGACAGAGATGAGGAGAATCTTTTTCTCTCAGAGGGTTGTGTGACTTTGGAACTCTCTGCCTAAGAAGGTAGAGAGAGATCACTGAATACTGTTAAGGCAAAGGTAGGTATATTCTTGCATCAGTTATGCTCTACTGTGGTTTGGTGTCCAGATAATTCTAAACTGAGTTAGACTCTGGCTAATTTGCTGTTACATTGCTTCTTCCTTTCAGGTTGTAGCTATAAACAAAACCTATCTTCATTGGAAAAGATTAGCCTTGCATCAGGGTTCTCAATTTGCCTTATTCTTTTGGTGGTAGGCATGGCAGATAATTTTGTCAAAATCCCTGTGCCCGTCCCCTTAACTTCAAGTTAAGTATTGTTGAAAAGGTTTGGTCCTTTTACATTTCTGTTCGCTCCCGGGTTGCTGGTAACAGTCAAGTTGCTCTTGGTTACCTGTGAGGAAAGGGGCACTTTGTATCTCCAACTGAATCTACCTCCTCCCAGAAACATGATAGGGTCCCCCTTGTCCTCACTTATCACCCCACCAGCCTCCGCATTCAAAGGATCATCCTCCGCCATTTCCGCCAACTCCAGCATGATGCCACTACCAAACACATCTTCCCTTCACCCCCCTTATCGGCATTCCGTAGGGATCGCTCCCTCCGGGACACCCTGGTCCACTCCTCCATCACCCCCTACTCCTCAACCCCCTCCTATGGCACAACCCCTTGCCCACGCAAAAGATGCAACACCTGCCCCTTCACTTCCTCTCTCCTCACCGTCCAAGGACCCAAACACTCCTTTCAAGTGAAGCAGCATTTCACTTGCATTTCCGCCAACTTAGTCTACTGCATTCGTTGCTCCCAATGTGGTCTCCTCTACATTGGAGAGACCAAACGTAAACTGGGCGACCGCTTTGCAGAACACCTGCGGTCTGTCCGCAAGAATGACCCAAACCTCCCTGTCGCTTGCCATTTTAACACTCCACCCTGCTCTCTTGCCCACATGTCTGTCCTTGGCTTGCTGCATTGTTCCAGTGAAGCCCAACGCAAACTGGAGGAACAACACCTCATCTTCCGACTAGGGACTTTACAGCCTTCCGGACTGAATATTGAATTCAACAACTTTAGGTCGTGAGTCCCCTCCCCCATCCCCACCCCCTTTCTGTTTCCCCCTTCTTTTTTTTTTCCCAATAAATTATAAAGATTTTCCTTTTCCCACCTATTTCCATTATATAAAATTAAAAAAAAAAAACCCACTAGAGCTATACCTTGAGTGCCCTACCATCCATTCTTAATTAGCACATTCGTTTAGATAATATCACCAACTTTAACTTTAACACCTATGTGTTCTATTGTAGTATTGTTGTTGACATCTTTTGATGATCTGCTTCTATCACTGCTTGTTTGTCGCTACAACCACACCAACCCCCTCCACCTCTCTGTCTCTCTATCTCTCCGCCCCCCACACACACACCTTAAACCAGCTTATATTTCAGCTCTTTCCTGGACTCGAACTCAAGTTCTGTCGAAGGGTCATGAGGACTCGAAACGTCAACTCTTTTCTTCTCCACCGATGCTGCCAGACCTGCTGAGTTTTTCCAGGTAATTCTGTTTTTGTTTTGGATTTCCAGCATCCGCAGTTTTTTTGTTTTTACCTCCAGGCTGTTTAGCACTGTGGCCTTTACTATGCAAATTTTCTTGATTGCTAGCCTGCTCTGCTTTGATCAGTTTTAAGCCTTCACTGTCCACCTCTATAACCTGTGAACTTAACAGCTCAAATCCAGCCGCTTGTACAAATTTGATTTCTAGGAGGTTTGTGGGTTGTAATTTGATTTTTGTTTCTTGTAGGAATTGTGGGCTAGTGTTTGGCACTTCACTTTGGTGAATTTGACATAAACACTGCTGGGCTGGTTAATGTTTAAAACTTGGTCTTGTTCAGTTTGGTTACCAATGGGTAACTCTGCATAGGTTTCACTGATGGTCTGTTTGTGGTTTCCATAAGTGTTGTTTGCTTTGGTTTGCTTTTCCCTTCCCTTCCTCTTTTGTTTTGGGAATGGGCTCTTCGCTAACCTGTTCCATGTCCCTGGAATGCTACTGCCCCAAAGTGGATGTTCAGCTACTGCTGTACTCCCCTGCGGCTCTTCGACTGAGTGGGATGTCACCCTCATTCTCTCATGGTATATTTGGGAATTTCGTTAGTCCCCATTTAAATCTAACATGAAGGTGTCTGCTAACCAGATCGCTGGTTCTCTTCCTTCATCCTTTTTAACCAGCACAGGTCCTTCATGGACCTTTTATTTCTATTGCCTAGCTTCAGCCCTTTTAAGTTCCTCACTTACTATCTTCACTCTTTTTACTTCTACTGGACTGGCTTCGGCCTTTTTAAATTCAAGTGGCTTTTCTTTAGCCACTTCAACCATTATGAGTTCCAATGCTCCCTGGAGTGCCTCCAAAGCTCTCTCAGTTCCCTGCCTCTCTGCTGATCCTGGCTGGCTTTTCCCAGCCTTTTTAGTTTCTCTGGACTGTCCTTGACTTTTCGGGGGCAATATCCCGCACCTGCCTCTTCTGTCTCTACCTCTCTACACTGTGCATGTATTCTTATCTCCTTTGCTTGCTGTTCTCTTTGGAAAGCTCATTCTCCCTCACTTTCCTCTCTCTCCTATTGCCTTTCTTCTCTCTCTCTTTGAATGCTATCTCTAGTAATCCCTGTTCTAGCCGTTATTTCTTAAAGCTATTTTTTTCTTGTTCAGTTTTCTCAGGTTCGCAATCCAGTTCTTTGGCCAACACTTTTAACATTTCATATTTCCTGTCTTTTGGGTGAAACTCTAACTCGAGCTTCTTAGCTGCACTTTTTAACTTCTAAACAGACAGAACCTCTTTGCTATCAAAAGTGATTTCCATCTGGTCTTAAAGGACACTGGCTCCAAATGTGGGCATGGTTGTTAGGACTGTAGCACTGTAGACAAGAAAGCTTGCACTGTGGTTTTTAAATGTTTGTCTAGGGATCAATTTCATTCCCACTTCCAGTTCCTCTCATTGGCTGGGATTGCCCACGCCCATTCGCGGCAGGCGTCATGGCGGGCGGGAACAGAAAATATCACAAGAAGGCCAAAAATCGGTTTTACATCATCATAAAACCAGGTTGTGATTGTGTGCTCCAGCCAGCAATGGTGGGCTGTGTTTCCCGTTGAGGCACGTTGGGAATGTCATTTCAATATACTTGCATCTCATTATTAGGGCCTTGTGTTGGAATCATCCCCCCACACTGGATTATCAGGGCACATCGGCGTGCAATTAGAATGAGGTGTTTCACAACGGTATATAAGCAACGTGCCCCTGGTGACCTGCACTTCAGTCATGACTTCGAGTCTCGTTCACCTCACTTTGTGCTTGCGGAAATCAGCGCCAGGCTTCACAGGCAGCACCACATTGCTTTCAGCGGGATGCCAGAGGCAAGTGTCTACCTGTCAGACAGGTGGTAAGGCAGGGGTGGCTATTAGTGGGCTGCAGAGCTAGGGCTGCACTGGGGAATGGGGGAACTGGCCTCAGGCATGGGAAGGGGTTGCAGGGCTAGGAGGTACTGGGAGGTACGACTGGGGAGGTTTTCACTCAGACACATGACTGGGGTGAGGGTGCAGTGGTTAGCATCCTCTGCGCCAGGATGGGGAGAGAATATGGTACAGAAAGACATAAGCCGCTTGGGTCCAGAATGGGAGGAGTGCGGAGTGAAGAAGCCCCTTAGTTTGGATTGATGAGCTTGCAAAAGGCTCTCCTTGTCCCAGTCAGGGGAGGGGGGTTGGGGGGCATGTCGGTCCGGTCTTAATTGTGCCCAGCATGTGCGCAGGGCATTGTCGTAACATCACATGTCTCGGCCAGTGGGGTTTCTGGCATCATCATTTGCTGCAGGTGGCAAACACAGTCAGGGGAGACATCTGCAACCTATAGATGGGGAAAAGGCATTGTGCAGGTATCCGATGGTGTGTGTAGGGGCTACATGTTTAACTGTGCTAGTGGCCTCAAGGTGAAGAGGGATGAAGTCCACACAGGGCATCCACCTCAAAATGTTCAGGAGCTAACAAACAGATATCCAGCACAAACACAATGGGATCAAGGAATACAAGGGGAGGATGGAGAGATCTGTGAGGGACCTGATCACTAAGCTCCTCTGGGATAATGGGAGGGGTTTCCACACTCATACAGGGAGTGTCTAAGCTGGTCTGGCAGTTAGAGATCAGCACCACCATCTTCCACCTGCAGCGATGGCACAGTACAAAATTTAAATTAAAAGCTCCCTGGCAACAGGCACCCCAAGACATAAACAGGAAAGGCTGCCACATGCTCAATGCACAGCTGGTCTTTGACCATAAGAAACTTACTATTCAGGTTTGCACCAAATTCCCAGGAAGCATCCAAGACTCATATATCTTGAATAGATCACAGATCCTGGGCATCTTTGAGGGACCACACATGATCCAGGGCTGGCTCCTCGGTGACAAAGGGTACCCACAAAGGATGTGGCTGGTGATGCCTATACGGTGGCCTTAGATTCCTGCAGAGAGAAGGTACAACGAGGCCCATGATGCTACCCAAACATTGGTGGAGCGCAGCATAGGAATCCTAAAGATGTGATTCTGATGCCTGGACAGACCTGGCAGAGCACTCCAGTACAGTGCCCAGAGGGTCTCACAAATCATGGCAGCTTGTTGTATGCTGCACAACCTGATGCTGCAAAGGAACAAGGACTTGCCAGATACTGACATAGAGGAGCTACATGTCTCCTCCAATGATAAGGACATCAAAGGAGATGAGGGCGTTGAGTTGGAGGAAGCTGAAGCTGCAGGGGAAGAGGCCATAGCATGGGCCAGGCGAGGCAGAAGTGCATATGAGGCCCTCATTACCACCAGATTCCATGAGGAGGGTGACGAGTTGCAGTGAGTACCCTCTTGGACAAGTACCCTCCATCATGAGCCAACATGAACACCAGTTTTGCTGTCCGTCTCATTTCAACCTCGCCCTTCAATATGAGAGTGAATAGTTACATATCATAGTCATATTGTCCTAATCATTTGAAGGATGATGAAGCCTCGGGAGCACGTGCCCTTGCTGAGATGAGGTGCTAACTGGAGGAGGGAGTCCCAGCATCAGACGTCGGAAAGTGCTGCCTCTTCAAGCATATCTCCAGCCTCCCAGTTGCAGCAACAGCTTACATGAGCCATGAGCTGTTGCACTATCCTCAGCAGGCTCACAGCTGTATGCCTTCAATGTGACAAAACTCCTCAAGGAGATTCATCTCCAGCAACAGGACAACACGTTCTGTGTAACCTCGATGGTGAAACTGATGGGTGACCCTTATCAAGACAGCCCAGGATGCTCCGCAGGTGTGCAACTACTCTGAGATAACTCAGTGCGTGCTCTGTGTCACCTTCTTCTCTATCACATTAGCATCCAGTACTCTCAGTTAGGGATGCTAGCCCGCTTTTATCTTCACCTTACTATGCTTGTGGACCACCTGAGTATAATGACGTTCAACCACTTCTGCGCCAGACATTAAAATGCCTCCTCTTTAAGACACACATTGTGATCTCATTGCCAGCCCAGGCCCTTGCAAACTCCAAGATTCTCTGTCACCATGAAGCCCTCAAGGTCATGTGTCATTGCAAATAAAGAGCAGATTTCAGCTTCCATACATTCTCGATCCTACCCCTTTGCTCCCTCAACATTGTCTAAAGCTACAATGTGCGCTTCTAGAGCATGCTCAAAGGTTCTATTGACTGCCAAATATCACAATTTGCAATCAGCATCACTCGTCTTGGTGAGTGTTTAGGTGATGGGACGCCCAGCGCTGCATCAACATTGTGACGAGAGCCTTGTGGCCACAATCCAGACAATTACAGGCTGAGAAACGCACAAGATTGTAGGTTCAAGCACCAGGACAATAATGTGGCTGAGAGAGGAAGAGCTTCAGCATCTTGAGGTGGCAAGGCCCCCCATTTATTGGTGAGCTTAGCAGATGTACACTCCAAAAGTCAGCAATGCAGTTGGCAGATGAGCTCTGAGTGTGGACTCATAGCATGAAAACACTGCTGGATAACAGAGAGCCCATGGAGTTGCACGATATATGACCCATCTCCTTGCATAAACACATCCTTGTCCCCTATACCTATACAATTTAAGAATACAGACAAGATAGGAGAACACCTCTGCCTCAATTTTACACAGGCAAGAATAAGCATAACATGGACCTGCAAAGCATGTGAATGATGTTCATTCCACAAGCACACTTAACCTTAAGGTTGAGGCATCACTGATGCCGGGAATGATCTGGAAAAAGGCCACACACTGTGGTGATATGGAAGCACACTACATAGACATGATAGAGACAATTGCAATAAGTGGGGGGCACCATGGTATCACACCTGTTTGACAGCAAAGCAGCTCATCATAAGAAGGAGACATACACAAGAGGGGATGTGAAATGGGTGCAATTCTATTTATGTTCGTGAACATTATGTCGTGAATACCCATGCCACCACTGTGCTCCTAAATCATTTTAATTTTCCTAACCCTACCATTATGTCTTGATGCATCCCCAACATCCACACCAGAGGTGGAGGCAGCCTGCTGACTGCTACTCCCTGTTGTCTGTGATAGCCTTGGTGGGCGTCCTCTGAAGAGCCGAGATCTGGGGTAGGTGCAAGGAGGTGCATCCTCCTTGGCTGTGGAGCTGGAGGTGATGGGCTCACAGAAAGAGGGAATTGGGATCAGCCAGACACTCCAAGAGTCCCCTGGCTGGATGGCCCCAGGGTGTCCAGCTGCTGGTCCCCCTCCCCATGGGTGCATAGGGCCCTTGGCTGACTCCTTGAGCAGAAGGGGTAGCTCGAATGAGATCTAGGTGCCCTGCCCCTGCTTGTGTAACCACTGATGGATGCCACCAATGGCAGGTTTTCGGCCATATTGTCAGCTTCCTGCCTCATTAATCATGCAGCCACAGGAAACATGCCGTATAGCTTGTGGGCTGCCTCTGAATCACCTACCACACCGTTACCTCACCATTTCAGCACTACAAGCACCATATCTAACCTTCACACACACACATGGTTCTCCAGGCTTGCAGCCCAGGGCTGCTCCAGTGAAGACATGGCCCTGAAAGCCAAGGAGAGTTCAGTGACCCCTCACTACAATGCCTTTTGGCCGTTTGGTCCTCCACTCCATACTCTGGTCGCAGGAGGTCCAACAATCTCATTTCTCTGGCTTGGGAGGAAGTGGCAGTGGTGGTCAGTGACAATGCTGCACAGAAGAGGTCGACCATCCAGTGCAGAAAGAGGATGAATGATCTCATCCATGCCACCAGGCAAGGGAACCAACTCATCACTCTAAAATCACACACTCACAAGGTCATCGCACATTCATTGGCATCTTGAGGGACATCACCACTCAATCTCTCACACATACCCTCACATCTCCATCTGGCCTCATCTCCTCTGGAGACTGCCTCTTCAGCCCGCACCATCTTGAGGCCAGTTGCACAAATTAACATGTGCACCACCCCCCCCCCCCCCCCCCCCCCCACACACCCTGGGATACTCTCTTCCCTAGTACAGCCCTCAACCAGCAGTGTCTTCCCTTGCCTGAGGCCACTCCCCCCCCCACCCCTTCCCCAAGCAAACACTAACCCTGCAGCTATTGAAAAGCCTTCTGGCTGGACTAGTAGGTAGAGACCTGCCCTTGCACCCAACCCCCACTAAAAGTGATATGGCGCTACCTGCAAAGCCTGGCGCTGATGATCGCAAGTGCTAGCCAAAGCAAGGTTGACAAATAAACCTCAAAGTGCAGCTCATCAGGTGCATGTCACTTATGTACAGTTGTGAAACATGTCAGTGTGCAATCGCACTGATGTGCCCAGATGATCTAGTGTAGGTGATGATTCCAGTGAGCAGGGCTTAAAATGAGATGCTAAAGTATTGAAATTAGGTTCCTGACATGCGGCAGTGGGAAACGGAACCTGCCATTGACAGGTGGAGTGGACAATTGCAAACTGGTCTCATGACAGTGTAAAACCGTTTTTTGAACCTCTCTCCATATTTTCCGCTCATGCTGCCAAACACGCCCGCCGCCAACAGGAGTGGAAAATTCCGCCCAATGTTTGTGATTAACCATTTATGTGCTGATTGCAAAGAACTCAGTCCAACAGGCTTTTTTGGATTTAAGCACAAAGGAGTTAATTTTTACTGCACTTAAAAACCCACCCAGACAAAGTTATAAAGATATTTAAAAAGGTAAACCATGTCCCAACATTCATGACATGCACACATACACACACAAGAATGCCAAAATTACAGGTTATACAGTAGGATGCTACTTTATGGACAAATTAAAACTCAATGATAAGTTTTTTTTTAAATCGCTTTTTATGATATCTTTGCTGGTATTCGTGGCTGAGGCAGATTATTTTCATGGTATTCTTGAAATTCCAGTGCAATTGAAGCCAATATAAACTGCAATTTCTGGAGACAGTCTTTTTTTTAAATGTAATCCGTTTTTTCCACAAGTTGATGATATTGCCACTGATATTCCTTCCACTGGAAATTCCCTATCTCTGTGATGGATTCCAGACTGTAACAGAGATGGGGTCTTGAACTTGAGAGAGAAGAGACAGAGAGATTGTGTTACTGCTCCATTGGCAGATTTTTTCCAAACTATTTTTTTTCGCAGTTTGGATGTTGAAATAAAATATATTTTAAAATGGTTATTCTGGTCATATGACCTCTCTCCCCATAATGATTTAACAAGGTAATTGATTAGCTCATGTCTGGACAGACCATGGCTACTGTTTTATGGCCTAGGTGATTAATTTCTTTATCACTACTGAATAGATCATTTTTCCCTGTGATGGGTTAGGAAGAACACCTTCTATATAGCCATTGCCCTGGTAGACTTTCTGTCTCTCCTGAAAGGTAGCTTTATAGAAATGCAAATAATGAAAGCCAGTGCTGTTTCAGTTCATCTTAGAAGGAATTCTTGACATCAGCAGTTGCAAAATTCCATAGAATGTTGCCTTAGCATGTCCTAATTGTAATTCATATTGGAAATTTCCAGAAATAGCCAACTTATAAAACCAAATGTGTCAGTTGACCTGTGGCAGCCATTCTAAAAGTCATTTTAAAGAAGTTCAATTTATATTTGACCAGCCAATGAAATTAAAGATTAATATCACACATGCACACGTCATATCATCATAACACTGTTTTGAATGATTTGGCTACAAAGATTTAATCGTGGGATATCCAAATATTTGGCACTAAGGGTGCCATTTTGCTCCAAAATGGCATCAGCATTACACACACACATTTGATGCATGCTGCACTGAATGCCAATTTGGTGAGGTTATTAGCTTGGGTGATGGTATCATGTGACAGAAGGATACAAAATGGGCAGATTATCATATCAGATCTAATTTTGGTGGTGCCATTTTCAATACCCCAGCTAATGCCCCTCTTCATCTTGCACAACTTAACATGCATTCAGCAACAGAGAGGTTATCCCTCAGCGCTATTAAAAGGAATCACCAATCACTTTCTGCTTAGTTGTTAATTGATTTCTACTGAATGTTGCTGAGTTAGAAGGCGTTTTTGGAGGTTTGTACTGCGACTCCAGGTCTACAGGGGAATGGTGTGGCATGTGGTGAAGGCCTTGGCTCTCACTTCAAGAGTTCTAATCACACCACATGCTTCCATTTTTATACTGTAATTTTTACACCCCCTGTCCTGTAGCATGACAAGGAGAGAAGGCACAGAGGAGGACAGTTGTAAAAAGGAGGACAGTGTTGGTTTGTGTGCAAAGAGAGGGGAATACATTTCATTCTCCCTTAAGCAGCCACAACAAACAAGACAGTTTCATCAGCATAACGAATTTCTCCATGATGCAGGGTGCCATTGATTGGACACACATTTCTTTACAGATGCCACACCTAAATTCAGAGGTGTATGACAACCACATGTTATGTGGGTAGACCAATTAAGGCCTGCCCAGAAGCGCTGATCACTCCCTGTGCTGGCAGGGGGATGTATGAGTCAGGGAGTGCGCTCTTTCACATGCGTGCGAAAGAGCGCAGAAATCTCCCTGAGGCACAGAGGTGCCTCAGGGAGATTACTTTCACTTATAAAACATTGAATAATGATAAAAAAAATTTAAGGACATGTCCCCTCATGTGAAACTGACACAATAGGTGGGACATGTCCATTAATTTTATTAAAAATTTTTCAAACGCTTTGAAAACGTTCATGAAACTTCATCCCGCCTGTGGATGAGGTTTCATGAAAAATGTGAAGGCCGCCTGGGCTTTTCGCCTGCCCGCCAACCTTAAGGTTGGATGGGCAGCTCAGTTAATAGTTTTACTGGCTTTTTAAATGGCTCTAATATGCCTTTGACATTTCAGCAGGCACACAGCCAAGTCGGCTGCACGCCCGTCGAATTGAAAATCTAAATGACGCGCGGGTGACGTCGGGATACACGCCCGACATCACCGTGCATCATTTAATGCATCGGTGAGTGGGCTCCGCCCTCACTTGCCGAGCCTATGGAGCAGATCATTGGATGCTTAAACAATATTTCCACTACCTGGAACAATCTGGAGCAGCCTTGCAATACTGATTTGTCATTGTTTGCTAGAATTGAAAAGTATACTTGCCATAGAGGGAGTGCAACAAAGGTCCACCAGACTGATTCCTGGGATGACAGGATTGTCCTATAAGGAGAGATTGAGGAGACTGGGCCTATATTCTCTAGAGTTTAGAAGAATGAGAGGTGATCTCATTGAAACACACAAAATTCTTACAGGGTAGATGCAGGAAGGATGTTTCCCCTGGTTGGGGGTCTAGAACCAGGGGACACAGTCTCAGAATAAGAGGAAGGCCATTTAGGACTGAGGTGAGGAGGAATATCTTCACTCAGAGGCTGGTGAATCTTTGGAATTCCCTACCCCAGAGTCCTATGCATGCTTAGCCATTGTGTATATTCAAGAGAGAGATTGATAGCTTTCTAGATATTAAAGATATCAAAGGATGTGGCAATAGTCCAAGAAAATTATGTTGAGGTAGAAGATCAGCCATGATCTAGTTGAATAGAGGAGAGGGGTTGAGGGGCTGAATGGCCTACTCCTGCTCCTTTATCCTATGTTTCTATTTAATCTGTACAACTTCCCATCCTGAGGGAAGAGGTCTTGCCACCAGGTACACAGTGAGTAGCTGAGGAGGGGTGGAAAAGGAAGAGGAGAAGGAGCAGGAGAAAGGGAGGTGACAACCAACACAGGCCCTTTCAAGCCCGAAGCTATTGTGATTGACTGCGGTACCAGTGAACGCACTGACAATCCCAAGCCTTAGCTTCCCTGTTACTGACCATCATGGGATCTCCTTGGTCATAATGCTGAAATAAAAGTCACCAGAAAACAAACACTTCAAGGAAACTTTATCAATCAAACCATCCAATATTCCATACAAAAGTCAATTAATCACCCTTCTGCGTTACCTTGATGGCTGTCTTCCATGTGCCTTTGTCTGTCCTAGTGCTCCTACATAGTGCTACCCCATAGTGGCTGCAGGGTGGCTACAACAAGCATTTCATTGTGCTATTCCTTTTCCTATGCACCCCATTGAAGTTCTTATGTGAGTCATCTGCAGCAGAACTCTTGTGTGACCTTTCCCGCTGGCAAGCTGCAGGCCACTTATGCCCTGTATCTCAGCATGTAAAGATCACTCTTCTAAGCTAACCTCTAAAGTAGATGCAGTGTCATTATTTGATCTGGTGATTGAGGGTGTGAGTGATGTTTCATCTTCATCAGTATCCTCCTACTCTTCTGTCTCTTTCACTTCCACCATTGCCTGACCAGGTATCAGTTTTTGGGCATCTGAAAGTAGATAGCATAAGGGTAGTGTGGCAATGAGGGGAGGCAAGGAAACCAAGAGGTGCATGCTTACAACATCTGCAGCTTATATACCAGCAGAGGTTATGGGATGAGGGAGAAGTAGGATATCAGAAGGCGGAATAGGCAGGAGAATAGCATCACCTTCGATGGTTTCAGCCACACCGCTGGCCATAGCTTCAGTCATGACCTCTCCAATAATGGTGAACCTCCGGTCATGGTGAGGACATGCAGCTGTGCCTGGCCCCTTTCACTTTGTTCTTGCTGCCTATGGCTGTGCGCCATCTTGTCCTGCAGGAGTTTGGGTGCTGTGGCTGTTGATTAGCTGGTCATGTGTGCATTGTATGAGATGTAGGTTTGTGAGACATACAGCAGTGCTCATTGTGTGAGAATGAGGTAAAGCTATGAGTCATGAGTAATGGAGATGGTTGGTAGGTGAGTGGTGGGGGTATGGTACATTAAGCAGAGTTTGAGGCTAGTGATATAGTTGATGGGATATGGCATTTGAAGATACATTCACTGATCTTGACCACTTGTGTGATGTTATTGAATTTCTTGCAGCACTGCATCCAGATTCTAGACAGCTGGCATTTATCACAACAGCTATCTGCTCCAAAGTCTTCATTCCATCTGGCTAGACGGCATCCTGGTCCCCTGTGGATAGAAGACCTCTTTCCTCCTGTCCACCTTCTGCACCAAGGTCTCCAGTGCTGTGTCAAATAACTTTGGAGTCTGCTTTCTCTCTTATTGTGCCAGACTTATTCTTACAGGTCAATTACCTAACCTTTCCCCAACCACTTCTGCCACAGCCACTACACACCTCCGACTTAAGTTGTGCAGCCCGTCTTTAAAAAAGTCAACCGGAACTCGTGCTACTCTCTGATGACTGTGCACCTCCTGCTCGAGCCTAAAGTGACTAAACAAAGAACATATTGGCTTCATGCTGCAGTCATGTAAATGAGCAGACAGCATGAAGTTTTCATTTTCATGCCCTATTGAATTTCACAGCAATTGTGTCCCTTGCTCCACTTTATTGGGTGGGATTTTCCCAACCTGCCCGAAACGGGTTTCATGGCAGATGGGAGCGGAGAATCCAGCGGCAGGCACAAATTCTCAAATCCGCCCTTGATGGTGTGTTTATGGCAGCTCAGTTATCCCGCCGACTAGTGGCACGGACGCCATTTGCATTCATTAACATCTCATGAATTCTCATTAGAATAGCTGCTTGCCGGAATCTTGTCAGGCCTCCCAATCTTGGGTAACAGCAGCGGGAAATTATGTCGGCCTCAAATCCATTTAAAAAGGGGTGGCATGCGCAAGTCAGACCTCAGTTCACTGGTAACTTCGAGGTGAATGGAACATACATAACCTACCTGCCATAGCACTGTGCCGGTCTTGTTGCGATGAATGCCACACTGCTGGGGCTGTCGGGTTGGTCTGTGGGCTCTTTGCCTACATTGTCCAGAAGAACACCACTGTGCTGTGGCACTCATGCAGGCCTCCACTTTCAGAAACTAGCACTTCAACCGGGGGTGGGCTGTGAGGCAAGGGTGGGGTTGATGAACAACGGGGAGGGAGGGTTGTGGAATGACAGTCAGGGTGAAGAACAACACAAAGGGGGCCTTTCTGGAGTCACCCTCTAAACTCTTGTTGCTGCAGGAGTGAGCAGGTGTCTGCTTAGGAAGGAAGGAGGAAGACCTCCTTGTGATGAAAACCACTGAAGGCCAATGGCTTCATTAGCACTGTTAAAGGGCTACTCAGAACTCAGTGGCTTCACATCACAGTTGCTGCATCTCCAGAGTAACACATGGGAATGTAGAATTTGGGAATGTAGGTAATAGTGCAGGAGACACAGCTGCATCATATATGACAGTCCATCAATGAAGGCCTGTCACATTTCACCAGATTTGACACTTCTAATGGGCCAAAAGGCATCCACTCAATGACCATGAACCATTATTATGCCACATCAAGATTGGAGCACAGAGCTGGGTTGGGTCACTCATCTCACTGAAACTTTAGCATCCCACGCAGGGCTCAAGATGTTACATATCTGCGATGCATCTTGGTCACCTCGATGTCTGTGCTAGTATCTCAGAGACAAGGCGGCATCAGCCTTGTAGGGCAGGAAGAACAATGGACCCTTATAGTCTCCAAACGAGTCATCTTCTGAGCTTCACTTTCTAGCTCCTTGAATCATTAACCTCTTCAATGCTTCCTTTCAGAGAGAAGGCAAAAGCAGATATGGATCCAGGGCTCAGTGCTGCCTTTGCCAGAGTTCTAAAGCAATGGAGGAGATGAAAGAGGGTGAGGTGACTCCGCGCACAGCTCCAGCAGGAGGGGCATGGTCAGGTGGAGTCAGAGCATGAACAGGAGGGTCAGAAAGAGAGACCCAGACAACAGGGGCAACTTGCTAGACCTAGGTTTATTGTAGAAGAGTCTCCTATTTACAAATGAGTGAGAGGCAATGCCGTGCATGTCTGCACTTGTCCCAAGCTCTGGTACATCACATATGCCACATTCTTCATGGAGACCTGATACCACGTAGAGTTGGAGGGTATCCCCTGCCAGTAGCTTTGAAGATGACTGCAGCACTCAATTTCTTGGCCTCTGGTTCTTTCCACGGATCAACAGGGGGAGTGTGTGGCATCTCTCAGTCCACAACACATCGATGCATAAAGCAGGTCACAGATGCCCTTTACAGGAAGGCCCATCCTTATGTCAGGTTTTCTCTGGATGAAGATAGCCAGGCTGCAAGATTCACCAACTTTGCCACCATCTCAAGCTTCCCAAGAGTGTAGGGTGCAATAGACTGCACCCATGTGACTATACGGGCTCCATGGCAGCAGCCCCTAATGTTTAGAAACCGCAAGGGCTATCAATCCATCAATATACAACTGGTGTGTGATCACCGGAAACACATACTGCATGTTTGTGCGCGGTACTCTGGGAGGTGCGATGACTCCTACATCCTGAGGTGCCTCTCAGGTGCCTGAGATTTTTGAGGAGAGCCATTGTGTCTGCAGGTATGGCTGCTTGGGGATAAGGGGATACCCACTGAAATGCTGGCTAATGACATCAGTGCATTTCCCTCAAAGTTGTTCTGAGGAGAGGTACAATGCTGCTCACAGCTCCACACGGTCCCTTATAGAGCAGACCATAGGGCTTCAGTGGCTCAATATAATACACTCCTGACAGGGTTTCCCGCATCATAAAACTATAGAACCATAGAAGGAGACCATGCAGAAAGAGACCATTTAGCCCACTGTGTCTGCGTTGGCCGAAAAAAGAAACTAGTTGCTCGTTTTAATCCCACTTTCCAGCACCTGGTCCGTAGCTTTGCAGGTTACAGGTACCTTTTAAATGAGTTGAGCGTTTCAACCTCAACCACCAACTTAGGCAGTGAACTCCAGACACCCACCACCCTCTGGGTGAAAAAGGCTCTCCTCATGTCCCCTCTAATCCTTCTACTGATCACCTTAAATCTATGTCCCCTAGTAATTGACCTCTCAGCTTGGGCAAACAAGTCAATCCTGTCTACTCTATCTAGGCCCATCATAGTTTTGTACACCTCAATTTGGTCACCCCTTAGCCTCCTCTGTTCTGGGGGAAACAACCTTAGCCTATCCAATCTCTTCCCATAGCTGTGATTTTCAAGCCCTGGCAACATTCTTGTGAATTTCCTCTGCACTCTCTCTAGAGAAATTATGCTCTTCTTGTAATGTGGTGAACATAACAGTAGACAAAATTCCATCTGTGGCCTAACCAACGTTTTTACAGTTCCATCATTACGTCCCTGCTTTTGTATTCAATAACTCACCCAATAAAGGAAAGCATTCCATATGCTTTCTTGACCACCTTGTCCACCTGTTCTGCCACCTTCAAGGACCTGTGGACATGCACCCGAAGGCCTCTCACTTCTTCAACCCCTCTCAATAACTTACCATTTGTTAAGTATTCCATTGCTCTGTTTGCCCGCCCTCCCCCTCCCAATGCATTATCTCACATTTTTCCAGATTGAATTCCATTTGCCACTACTCCACCCACTCAACCAAAGCAATGATATCCTGGAGTTGACAGCTATCCTCTTCACTATCAACTACACAGCCATCGCAGTGTGTTGCGCCCTTCACAATCTGGCAATGCAAATAGGCAAACCCCTGTCAGAGTATGAACTGGAGGAGGATGAGAGATCATCAGAGGATGAAGATCCAGAGGTCCAGGCACCTCATGAGGCTGCTGAGGGTCAGTATGGCTGTGATGATGCCATGGAGGAAGGAAGACATGGGAGACGTGCCTGTGATAAGTTAATTGCTGACAGGTTCCAGGAAGAGTGAGGGAATAAGGCCACATCTCTCCTAGCCCTCAATGCCATTTTCTTTCACCTCAGGGGGTGTCCACCCACTTGCAGCAAGAATGATTCCCGCATTCACACTTGCATGTGCCAGCCTCATGAATCGCCAGGCCATGATCTTTGCTTTAGTCAATGGGGCCCTGTGAGTGAGCTCACTCTGGGAACTGAGAGTCCACTTAGGAACAAGATCGATGCGAGTGAAGACTTGAATCCTTTGCCGCTTTCTAATGATGCAACCATTGCTATGACTGAGATGTGAACATGCCTAGGGATCTCCTCCTGTGCATGTCTTTTCTTCTGCCACTACCACTGATGAGACACAAATGCCGCTGGAATATCGATGCTGATGAGCTGCCCACACTCAATGGTGTTCCTTGAGGAAGAAGGGTTAGAAATGCTTACATCACACACTTCAAACAAAGATTGAAACATATCTCCCTGACATCACACAAGGGTTGCAAATATTGGTTCAACTGAGGTTGACATCACAGGAATGTGAATCTCACAGTGGGACACTATCACTGAGTGGGAGGAAGGCTAAACCTCAAAATAAAAGGATTCCAAAGTACAAATTCATAACGCCTTCAGTTGACAGGAACATTCATATGATTATCAAATGTATTAACAAAAGTGCAATTTATTTACATGTCCTGCACATCCTTGACCCAAAAGTGACATCAATTTTTCTTAACTTTCCTAAATCTACTGTTCCACCTGGGTGCAGCCCCGACATCTGCAGCAGAGGTGGAGGCAGCCTGCTGACTGCTACATCCTGATGTCTGCAATGACCTTGGAAGACGTCCTCTGGTGGCCCAAGACCGAAAGGACCCCAGTTTGATAAGGGTCACCGGTTCAGGGGCAGAAGTGCCCTCAGCAAAGGCAGAGGGGGCTGTGAGCAGCTACACACCGTTAGAGTGTCCTGAGAGGAGGCCTCTGGGGTGTCCAGCTGACACTCATCCTCCCTGTGGATGCATAGGGCCACACCCTGACTCCTGCAGGAGATGGTGCACCTGGAGGGAAGACAAGGTGTCTCATCCCCACATTGCCTACATCTTGATGGTGTCCATCAGAGTGTGTAGCCATGGAGTGCAGGGCCAAGTGCAAATCTGGCAAGAACTGCTGGACCAAGATCTCCATGGTGGTTGCCAGGCTTCCTCAAGTTGCTTGCATGTCGGAGCCAAAAATCAGACAGAACGCGGACGGACTCCTCCTTCATTCGCTGTAGTCTGCTGAGTGGCTGTCGAATCTTTACGTGATGTTGTTGTATCTCCAGCATTGATTTGGCAGCTGTTTCCAGAGGCTCATCATCCGACTTGGGCTGAGCAGCTGTCTGGTCACCAGCAGAATGTCAGAGATATGGACTTGTCCCTGCCTCTGACTGCTGTGGGGACGTGTCAGTGAGTTGTTCCCTAGAAAGTGAGCCCGAGCCTAACCTACAGCTGTGCCCCTTGTGTGTCTCTGAGCTGGTGGAGGGTGCGTGTGAGCACTGTGACGGTTCTTCCAGAGATTTCACTTCACATGATGACTGGGGGCTCGCACTGGTGCTGGACTAGCTTTTGGGCCTCAATCTGCTGGTGCCTAGAAAATAGAAAATAGAGTTTCAGTTAATGAGCATGAGCTAGATAAGACTGCACGTGACTCACTGTAAATGTCAGGATTTGAAGAAGTGATGAAGCTGTGATCCATACTAGGTTGCTGGGAGAAGCTGATCTCCCCTTCCTGACGGGATCGATCCCTGTCCTCTTCAGCCAGCTCAGCTGCAGCCTCCTCAAACTCACTGAGGGCAATAATGTCAGCCATCCCTTCCCCCGCCTGCACTCTGCCTGTTGTGCACCAGCTTGGGCTATATGAAGAAAAAAGAAAGGCATCTGATGAGAAGGGATGGACCAGGGGTTGGGTGAGGTACATGTCTCCTGGGTGTGGTTAGCCGTCCCAGAAGGGCCAGAGGATGGAGTATGAGCAACATGACAGATGGGATGGTGGTAATGTGAAAGTCTCAGTGAGAGAATGAGTGTTGATATATGTTCCCCACTAATGGTTGTATGAGACACCTGAAGAGAGTAGCTGTTTGAGTGCATGATACCACGATGAGAGTTTGATACTAGAGGCAGTTGAAAGATGGCTTACCCTGGTGGAGCAGATGAGATCATTCATCCTCTTCCTGCACTGGGTGGCACTTCAGATGCGTTTGCCAGCCATGCTGATCTGCTCTGCAATGGCCTCCCAGGCTGAAGAGGTGAGGCTGCTATGCTTCCTGCAGCCATCCCTGGGATAGAGCACAGGAATTTGCTCCTGTGCTCTTCTGATCAAGGCCTGGAGGGTCTGGTGCATGAAGCGGGTGTTGCATTCCTCTTCAGGCTCTTGGCCTTCCTCTTCTGGCTGCCAGACATCTCTGGTGGGCTGGAGAGAGTGACATTATGTGTTGGGCTGGCTTTTAAAAATGGTGTCCAGACATTCGAGCCCACCAGCTGATGACGGGCGGACGAATCAGTTCCCGACCCTCCAGGTGATTCAAATCAATACACACCTCTGCATAATTAATGACCCTCCAAGCACAGAATCGGGCATGAGTTACCACCATTATGGACAGCGGGCTGGGCACTGCCAAAACCACCTGCCACTGCACTTAGTTTCATGATGGTAAAATTCCACCCTATATTTCTATCTTCCTGTACTCTTTATTATGCACTCGTGTGCCGTTTTCATATCAGGTATTAGGAGGTGCATGGACATAACCTATGTTAATCTGTCTCCAGTATTTTCCCCTCTAGTCTATGCCTAATGTCCATATGTACCATTCTCAAATGACAGAGATTGGTAACTCACCATATAAGAAATCTTATGATGTAACCTTGTGTCCTACAACTGACATTCTTCAGTGGCAGCTTTTTCAAATTCTTCATAATCTATAACTAAGAAAGTGATCCAAATAGAAGAGCAGAACAGAAAGCTGGTCCATATACAGTCTATTTAAACTCAAAGGCATCTTCGTTCCACGGTCAAAGCCTCAGTTTAGTCTTTCTTGCTAACATGACTGACTTGAGCAAGTCATGCATAATGTGAAGTGAATGCATGAAGCTTTACTTATTTGTAAGATATCTAAAATATCATGGTAATCCCTTCTACTCCCTGCCCATTTTAGTGGATAGTCCACAAACGGAACTGGATTGAATACCTCAGCTGCACTGAAATGCCAAAAGCTATTTATTGTTTGGAACATGGCAACAATTACCTAGACACTACTTACAGAAGAACAAAAGCACAACAGCTGGAAGTGTGTCAGGACAAACAATTCAGGCACTCTTCTTCTGAAAGAGGTTTTGTTTATTTTATCCTTTATGTAGAATTGTTCTCAGTACTTTTATCATTAGTGCCGCAGGCAAGCACATTTCCTGATAGCTAGGTATTTTTTTAATTATTATGTACAACCTCTTACTACCTCAATGTGTACTGTGTTATATACTGAACAAGCTCTTTTTCTGTTTTCATGCAGTTTTCTTCCAAACAGTAAAGTGCCTGGGGTACATTTGGTCTATTGCATGCTGTTTATTGTGTCTAGACCTGGTTCAACTTAAAGTCTACCTGCAATACATACATCAATATTATTTTTTCAATTTTCTTTTTCACTAGTCTGACTGAGACGGAAGCCTTCCATCATGCTTTTCTAAATGGTATGCTACATTAGGTCATCACCAGCGAGAACACATGCTCCTGCTCTACTGTTGTTCTTTACACTTTCAAGTTAATTTTTCATTTGCAATGAGGTATGATGAAAGCCTACAGTTCCTAATGAAACATGGTGCACTTTTTATCTCTTCCCTATGCCTAG
This sequence comes from Carcharodon carcharias, assembly GCF_017639515.1. Taxonomy (NCBI): domain Eukaryota; kingdom Metazoa; phylum Chordata; class Chondrichthyes; order Lamniformes; family Lamnidae; genus Carcharodon; species Carcharodon carcharias. Next base: position 169,059,218 of record NC_054468.1, read on the forward strand.
AGTCATTTCAAGAACTATTTATCTCTGGTTTATATACTGTAATATATGTTATGAGTAGGTTCACAGCACACAACATGATTTTTTTAAATACCAAAGTAAAAATGATAATGATCATTCTTCAGCCAGTGCAGCTTCCTGAGCCAGGGAATGCACCAGCTATCACAAGATTTTCTTTAGCTTGTGTGAAAGAACCACAAAAGGGGATTTCAGATGCTTGCAGTAATTAAATGTGAATTGAATTTTCACAAAGTCTAGATTAAAATAGAGAAGACACCAAATCACATCACATCAGGTCTCCCTTTTTTTCTGCTGCAAATCAAACCGTGTTGAGAGAAGTACTGAGTACATTGTGCAATAGAAACCATTCCTAATGCTATTGTACTGTCAAGCAGAAACTCCATGTACTGTATGGAGATGCAAGGTACATTGATTGTTGGGATATACTAAACAAGGAAAATATAGGGAGTAGGATGATTCTTTTTATCCAAGTTCTCTCCTGTTGCTTAGGTGTGTCATATTTGTCAGGTACCATAGGCTTTGACTTAAACTTGATGAATGTGCTTTGTGTTCTCTTTAACTACAAGGTCACTTTCCTAAATAAATCATGTCCTAGAAGACAAACTACTGTAAAGAGTGTGCCTCTACAATTTCTTGTCACCAGAACCATTTCTAGCTAAAAGCAGAATTATGCATGTTATTTGCACATCCTGTCTGGTGTTCTTTATCACTAATACACAATATATTTTGACCAAATTGAATATGAAATATTTAACAAGAAAGTGTTTTGTTTGCAGATGAATCCCTCTCTTCAATATAGCTCTTAAATATGGACTGTACAGCCTTCTTCACTAAGCAGAGTAAGAAGGTCAAGACCGTAAGCATTTGAACAACTATCACCAATGTCAAATGATGATTGCCCAGTTGAAGGTTTCTATTCCAGAGCAACAAGGTAACCAGCATCAGTTTTCTTTTCTTTGAAATACAGCACCTCATTCTCATACTTCCTAATCCAGAAACAAATTGTTAATACAACTCACCTAACTCTGCTAAAAGTGTCACAGAGCCCCAAAAGTCCAACCTCAGGCATGTCAGTTAAGTCAGACACTCAATATCTTGAGCTCTCTCAGTATCACTGAAACACACTCAATGGAGTTAGCCCTTTTTTGATTGAGATTTGATACGTTAAGCTCAATGGCATTCTTTTCATTCACCATTCACTGACACCTGACATTGGTCAGGCTGAGTTAGAAGCACATTTGTGGAAAATATAGCTGCACCACAATAGCAAATAACAGAAATCTATGGTCACCCAGAATGAAAAAACAGCAAAAACTGGGAAATAAGTTTTGAACTGGTCTTGTGTACCTTAAAATGGAATACCAATAAAAACTGGGAAATAAGGGTACTGGTCCGAACTGTTTTTTAACCTTCTGACATTCCTGCCATAAGTCAGTAAAGAATTCAAATGATCAAATGCTTCACTATTAATAAGTTTATTTTAAAGTTATATTTGGAAGTTATAATTACAATTATATTTTACCGCTTCTTATCAGTAAACTTTGGTTAGTCAGTAATGGAAAAGCCTAAGCATTGTTACATGGTAAAACTGTTAATTATTAACATAATGTAAAGTAGATTATTTTGAAAGCTCCATGCTCTTTTTAATATCATTCTATTTCTTGAAAAGAATGATCACTCAAATATCAGAGCAAAAAAAACTGCACCCTCTTTCTGAACAGTCAATTGCCTTCCTTGAATTTCAGCTTTAAACACAAGACTTTTAGTAATTCAATGTCTTTGCTCAATTCCCATAGCAAACATTAACTATTGAGTTAATTTATGCAAGTAAACTTAACACTTAAAATGGGAATGAAAGTTATTTTTAACGTTATGCAACTGCAAATACCAAGAGTATCTATTAAATTACTAGTTCTTTAAAAAAGTAAAATGCAACCTTCATTTTTTTCAATCTAGTATTTTTAGTTACAAAGTAACATTTGCATCAAAGCCACAAATTGGCACATTATATGACAGGGCGTACAAGTACAGAGATCTCAAACTCGTTATATCAGTTGAGAACTGATACATTATTGCCTAAACAAATGGTGAGTTTCCAAAAGTGAAATATACTATTAAATATTTTCAATAAATTATTTTCCTAATGTAATTCTTAATCTCCTCAAACAAATTGCTTTTGTAAATCTCATTAAAAGTGATCTCAACAGAGTTTTACTGAAACTGAAAAGGTACTGAAATCTCCTGAAGATGAATGCCTGATAAGAATTACTTTGCTGACTCCCCCCAAGTTTATATCGATTGCATTTTGTTTATTGCCATCATTTTTTAATCAGTTCATAAATCTAGCTCACCTTAGTCTCTGTGTTTTTCTTAAATGACCACTCTGTATGATAATCATTCTTTATATACTCTGGAGATTTGCTCCCACATAGATTACTGTGAAGCTTTATAATACAACTGACACAGGAGATTTAACTACTACAGATGGTTGTTATGAGAGAGAAACTGCAGAGTGAATCAATATGCTAACAGATTATTTATCCTAATTAAGCTAGGAAGAGGAACCTGGTCCTTTTCAGCAATGAAATTTTTTGGAAACTGCTGGGGAATCTAGTCATGTTGCAATGAAAAAGCACCCCTTCATTCATACAGCAAATAAATAGTGTCACATGGTGAAAGGTACAGCTGTCAAAACTGTGACTGTTGAAAATCCATTAACATTTTTATAAATGACCTTAACTTTCCAGGTTACCTTTGTCAAAATGCTTTCCTTGGAGCAGTCCACTAATGCACTTATTGCATCAAGCCAACATTTTATAGTGGGCCACAGAAATTAGTCACCAGAGACTAATGCAAAGGTGCCTTACCATTAAGTGCAAAACTCAGCTATTAACAAATGTATTGTCAATATTTGTTGACGCCTAAAGACGATATAAACAGTTGATCCAATTTATTTTTCTGACTGAGAAAATTAGTTGAGATTTATTATGTGTGTGCTTTATTTTGTCGATTTTTAATGCCAACCCATAAATGTGGTCTCCATTTTACATTGAAACAATTTAGACTAGAAGCCTTGAGATACAGTATAGAGTTCTTGACTACTCCTGTTTCTTAAGTACCACACAATTTAAACTGTATACTTTATGTCCATCATGTGGAATATTTAATTTTTAATATTTTTATTTACATTTCCTGGAAGTTTGCTTCAATCTGGAGTGCTTAGCAATAGCAAAATATTATCCTTGATGTGAAGGTAGAGATTGAAGAACCCATCATTACACTAATTGCAGAAGAATAGGCTTTTCATACTTGCGTCAATGATTTTCACTCATGGATCCAACCTTATTACAGTCCAAATAAGCAACAAAGAGCAAAAATCAATGCATAAGCACACAAACTGTGCCATTCTGAAACTAATCTATCTTTGTAATAGCCATCATAGTTTATGATAAAAAATTTATTTCAAAGACAGGTAGGTTGCTTTAGCTTTTACCTTTATGTCAGAGAAAATGTGTTGTGACAACTATGGAAAGTGCAGCTTTAAACCAGTAACAAATGACTGTTACATTATGTAGAAATGATCAGACTTTAGATTAATGGTACTGGCTCAGCAAGGACGTTTGTCCTACTCAGAGAGCAGAACTATCAAAATCATGACAAAAGCTTACTAGCTTTAAACTGACTGTTTTAATTGTGGGCCATAATAAAGGTCAGAATTAATATCCTGCCACAGTCACTAATAAACAATTTAAATTGCTGGCATAATCAAATGATGCAAACATCTATGAGCTACAAAAGTTCATTGTAGCAACTGACAATTTCTTAATTGTATTCAGTCATTCATGGAAATTTTATTAACATATAACTGATGTTTCCTGCCCTTACTCTGTCACAACACCAGGGATCTAATTTCATTATTTTCCACAAGATTTGCTTGACTACTGCCACGATTCTAATATCTTCTTAGTCCAGATGTTTATCATATTTAAATTAGAGTGCAAAGACTTTTGGGTAAACAACATCTGAAGGCATTTCTGAAACAATTTAGCACAACAGATTACTCCAGCCCAAAAAAGTGTTCTGTCAACATGAGAAGTCTTATCTGTCCTTCTTTATATTGCCTCCAAGAGTCCATCTCCTCTGTGTTGCATTTTTTTTTTAATTTAGTTTTCTACCAATGGGTTATAGACTCATAAAAGGTTTAGGTGCTGCATGAAGTTGAACTCTGTGATCTAAAATGTATCTATTAATGAATTCTCCTTGCTCTACA